>NC_137893.1:75063057-75217381 GCF_963455335.1 Martes martes | reverse complement strand
CAACCCTGGGATCTTGACCTGAGAGGAAACCAAGAGTTCCCCACTTAACTGACTGAGCCATCCAGCACCCCAAATAATTCAGAGTTTTATCATCAAATTGAATATTTGATGTCCTTCTACCCTGAGTGTACACTTTAACAACGTTATATAATTACACCAAATAAATTTACAAAAAATGTACATAGTAGCCCTGATTTATGATAAGCAAAAATGGGAAACAACTCAAATGACATTTGAAGGGAAAATGGATACATAAATTATATGATATATTTAACCCAAACCTATATGACACCTGCGCCTTTCCTTAATGTAATTTTTAAATTACATGTTTTTTTATTCATTGAGAAACGAATATGTGTTCATTAAAGCACAACTGGAAAAACACAGAACCCAGAGCACTCCTAGTCTCATAACACAATCATGATTAACATGGATTTCCTTCAGTTGCTTAAAAACATAGTTTTCCCGCCTTTAAACATGTTGGATTACACTTTTGTTCATAATTTTTACCCTAGCTTTTTGCTTAGAGAACCAAAACAAAAGAATGGAGAAAGAATATCATATTCTTTTCATGTACTTTATAGTTTTATTTATTACCCATTCTTTGGAATTATAATTTTAAATTATATTTCATGTTTCCTAAGTATATATCAACTTATTTAATAATTATCCAACAGTTGGGACTGTTGGGTTTTTGCAAATTTTTATAACTTTCCATAGATATATGTTTATGCATAAACTGGTTTCTGTGCTTAGAAAGGATTTTAGGGTAGATTTTCCTAAGTGGGCACCAGGTCAATGTTAACTATCGAAAGGATTACATCGATTTATCAGCCGCCTCACGGGACGTTGGCTTTGGGTTAGCAAGCAGGACCGTACAGTTAGAAAACATGAAATTGTGGCTTGATGTTTGTTCTAGTCTGCATGAATGATACCGCCCTGCATCCAGTCTTGGAAGTCTGAAATCTGGGAGAGGCCAAGAAGCTTGCACTTCCCTCTTGCCCACACAGAACCCCATACCACATCTCACTCTTTCACATTCTACCTATTTCTCGTTCTCTCCACTGCTTTCCATTTTCACATAACTCTCTCGTCTCATCTGATCCGCCATCCTCTTTCGAAAACTTTTATTTAATATGTAACATAAAAATAACAGTGAAAAGCGCAAAGTATAATACAGATCCCTTGTGTCTACCATCCAGTTCTATCAAATTCATACGTTTTTACCGATGCTGTGTCAAATGTTTTTAATAACACATTACAGAAATTACTGAAGCCCCATGTACCTCTAACTGACCCCTTTCCCTTCCCTTCCTCCATGTTACCCTGAATTTTCTACATTTTATTCCTAGACTTATTTTACCCCTTTCAATATGCCTTTATCCATCAATCCTACAGAGCACTGTTTTGCACATTTTCAAACTTCAAAGAAAAGAGATTAATGGATGTGAGGCGATTGGCTGTGACACCTGTTACCCCATCGATGGCCTGCTTTGATTCCGCTGAACTGGCTGGTTAGGCGTCCTTTCCTTTCCCTCACCGGTCCATGCCCATCCCTCTTGAATATACCCACTGGGTGGAAGACAACCACCTTCCCCCATAGAGGATGGATCAGCGGTCAAGGTTATAGGAGCAGCTGTGCTCCCCTCCCCACTAGAACTTCCAAACAAGCTCTCACCGTCCATTTGTAGGAGAGTGTAGAGAGGTCAAGCTTCCAAGATTCTAGACACATCCAAATGAGGAGTTGCATGTGACATTCTGCCTTTTATTTCTTCTTATTATTTTTTTTTCAGTCTGCCTGTCTTTAAAAGAAAGAAAAAAGGAGAGAGAGAGAGAGATTACAGTATCTATTTGGCAAGTTGCTTTTTTGCTCAGCATTATATTTTTGAGATTTGACCATATTGTGTAGCTCCAAATACTTACACATATACGTATGTATGTGTGTGTGTGTATATATATATATATATATATTTAATTTCATACAAATATACATTTATTTACTCAGTGTCCCGTCGGTGGATTTTAAGGCTGTTTACAAAATTTTGCTGTTACAATGAACACAGCAATGAGCATCTATGCATGTCTACCTATGCATATGGACAAGGTTTTTTCCAGGTTCAAGGTGTAGATCTAGGTATGGATTTGATGATTAAAGCTCATGTTTTACTTTATGAGGTTCCATTTGAAGGGTTGAAGCAACTTTACTAGATATGACCAAATTGTTCACGAATGCTGCCATGCAAATTTAAACTCACCCAGCATCGGGTGCGGGTTCATAGTGCTCTTTCTCTTTCCAACACAACTGGTAGGTGTTGGTGTAGGTGCCATAGTTTCTTGATGGTGATGGTGATGGTAATCTCTTTGATTTCCAGTGAATTTGAATATTTTTTATTGGTTTCTTGGGCATTTTTATTTGCTCTTCTTGAATTACCTTTTCATTTTCTTGGGCTAATATCTACTTGTCTTGATTTGTAGGTGACTAAATTATTCATCCTTAACTTATAAAATTCTTATGTTCGATGCTGATTTCCTCTCTTCTCAGACAATGTTAAGAAACTTAGAACGTTGAAACTCCTGACATACATATAATTGTGCAGTATTTTAAAATTCCAGATGTATGCTAAACCCTGCAGAACATTACTTCTTATTGTAGTATACAGTCAATATTTATTGTGCTTTACTACTCTTACTATTTTTCATTCTATTCTACATTTCTCACCTATCATCTTGATTCATTTTCCTTTTTCCTGAATAACATCCTTTCCTATTTCCTGAAAATTTGAGTCGCTCTCACAAGCCAGTATAAGCTAGCTACAATACTCCACTGGCTTCCTTATTATATTTTCTGAAGTTCAATTATCCATGGATTTCTTTGTTCAATCTTGATTGGCAAAGTATTATACACTGCCACACACACACACACACACACTTAATACACCATTGAATTTTATTTGCCTCCCTTTTATTTAGAACTTTTGCACAGATAGTAATAATTTTGCACAATATTCTTTCCTAGGACTTTCCTGTTGGGTTTTGATATCAAGGTTATAGCTATATAGGTCTCTTCAAGTCTCAACATTTCATCCCTTTTCCTATTGTTCTTCTTGTTAATTTCCAGTTTGCTAATTTGGGTTATTTTTGATGGGTAGAAGTTTTCATTTTTGAAGCCGAATATGTTCATCTTTTTCCTTATAATTATTCTCTTTCACATCTGAACTTTGAAAGTAGTCCTCAAACCTCGCAAGTTAATGAATAGCCAATGATAACTTTCTTCTGGTTTTTCTTGGCTTAAAAATATTTGGTATTTTAATTTCCATTGAATTAATTTTGATGCATGAGGTGGAAAAACTGTATAAGTTGAAATTTTCAAAGTTCCTAATCAGAAACTTTAAATATTATTTTAAAAAAAGCTTGGATTTTTTAAATTTTAAAGATGAACTTTTAAAAATGTACTAAAAACCGGGCCCTGGGTGGCTCAGTTGCTTAAGCATTGGCCTTCAGCTCAGGTCATGATCCCAGGGTCCTGGGATCGTGTCCCACATTAGGCTCCTTGTTCAGAAGGGGTCTGCTTCTCTGTCTACCCCTCCCCTCTGCTCCTGATCTCTCTCTTTCTCTCTCTCTCTCATGCATATAAAATCTTTTAAAAAAGTAAAAATATACAAAAACCATTTCACAGATATTCACAATAAAACATGATTATTTCATACTCAAACAACTTTTTTCAGCTTTGAAATTAACTTATAACAACCCCGTATACATGAGCAATAAAATAAAATTTACTGGGGCACCTGACTCAGTTGGTTGAGGGCCAGATGCTTAGTTCCTGTTCAGGTCATGATCTCAGGGTGGTAAAATCCAGCTCCAAGCCCTGCATGGGGCTAGTTGCTCAGTCTGGGGTCTGCTCAAGATTCTCTCCCTCTACCTCCCCCTCTGTTCCTCCCCTCATGCGTGCACTCTCTCTTTCCCTCTCTAAAATAAATAAATAAATGAAATCTTTTAAAATAAAGTAAAATGTACAGATTTTTTCTTAACATAGAATATGTGTTTGGAATTAGTGAACGTAAAATGTAGATAATTCCCGAGTTAGTTATGACTTAATACTTCATGGGATGGGCTTGACTTACTAATTTTTCCCATACAATTTGCTTCAACTTATTGCAGGAAAGTTCTCTAGAGAAATAGGTTTCCCCTCACAGATAAGGAGGATTGACTACCAAAAGCAACGGCTTCTAAGAGGAAATCTCATGAAAATGTTTTTCTCTGCACAATTCTATGAGTGCATGTTCCCTGCTAGTCTTCACTGACAAGTTTCAATAGTGGAATATTAAATATTAAAACATTAGAATAGTTCCAAAATGGTCCTTTTGACTACTTATTAATTATGGGCTTATTTTTCCCTTCTTCCACAAATATGTGGGAATGTTGGGCAATATGCCTTTTTTCAAATTCAAATTTAAATCGTTCCATTCCATGTTATAGATTGCAAAACCAAATGTTAACATTATTCACTTATTCACATCCCTCGCAGAGCTTTCTGATTGGAGCATAATTGAGACATGAACACCTACCAAGCCAGGTCCTGGAATTGGACATAAGCTGGTGTACCACAGCTTCCTTCGGGAAATCATACTGACCTCTGGCACGGTTGTTGTGATCGGTTTGTATTGTCCGTTGCATTTATTTAAGACCCAGTTTAGATTCGTTCAGAGTGTAAAAGTCACTTTGAAATCTTGGAAAGTAACTATTGTGGCCAACTAAACAGTCCTTTGTCTTTTGCAGTGTTGCTTGTGATCTGTCCTGTAACCATATACAATAGGTGTGTGTGCTGTCAAGGTATCACCTAGACTTCTGCTTACCAGAGTAAATGAGCCAGGAGGCACTATCCCTAAGGACCTTATCAATAATGTTTGAGGGGTGCCTGGGTTAAAGCCTCTGCCTTCAGCTCAGGTCATGATCTCAGGGTCCTGGGATTGAGCCCTGCATCGGGCTCTCTGCTTAGCAGGGAGCCTGCTTCCTCCTCTCTCTCTCTCTGCCTGCCTCTCCACCTACTTGTGATCTCTGTCAAATAAATAAATAAAATCTTTTAAAAAAATCTTTAAGATGTTCTACTTAACCTTTCTCTAATTTTTCAATGTCACTCATAAACAATGGAGCCAGAAGTATACATTGTGTCTGAGAAAGAATTGGACGACACCTGACTATCTGTTTTTGCTTTATAAGAATAGTGTGGTAATATCCATTTATCTAGAGGTCAAGCTCTGACAAGGGCAGCCCTGGAAACACAGCTGCTAACCACAAGAGCCCGCTAATTAGCCACAAGCTGCAAGGAAATTGCACCTTTGAATAAATAAGTCAAAAATCCTCTAAAGAATGAGCAAACCGAGGGGTGAGGGAGTAGACTGCATGGTAGAGGCCGTCATCTTTTCTTTCTGTCCCTTTGTGCGTCTCTCTGGGAGTTCTCTTGTTTCCATCACTCCTGCCATGTCCTGTGCTGGTCTAGCCCTGTTGACAACACATGCCTTTTCTTCCTTTCCTTAGTGCTACTGAAAGAGTTGAACATTTTTGAAAGGAAACATAATAAACACTAAGCAGGAAAAAAAAATTCCAAAAGATAAACCAAAGAAATGCAAGTAGCCTGAAAAGAGCCAATTTTGCAAATTCTAGGTTCTGGATCCTAAGAAAGCCAAATGCTAATCACAAAAAGACTGGTGCAGGCCTCGTCTTCTTCCTCCATCTCAGATTCCTTTTGTCTGCTGGTCTCGTCCCAACCTGAAGGCCCATCTAAGTGATGGCTTCCCAATCCCCTTTGATGCCTTTCTCTTGAAGATATTAGTTTGGGCTCAGAACACTGTCACTCCGAGGTCAAGTGCATGCTTGGGCAGAACCTATAATGGATTGACTTAACCTCAAAAACAGAAAAAACTTCCAGTACTTTCCTTATACAGAGTTACAGAGCAATAGCCACATCATTCATTCTGCCTTCTCTCATTCTCCTTTCTCTTTAGGAATAAGGTAAAGCCCCTCTTAGTCCTTTCTTAGACAATGCCTCTGCTTAGCCAGTAAATTAGGAATGATGGATGACAACGGAAAGAGACAAGACTTTTCTATGTAGAAAGGAGGGGCAAAAAGCGCCTTCCTGATGAAGCTCAGGGGGTACCCTTATACTGTCGGCCTCACTGTAGTACACAGGGTAGTGATTTTCATTCATGATGATTCTGTGTCTTCAAAAGAAAGTGAAAGCCGTGGTTCTCACCTGGTTCTCACCGTGGTTCTCATCTCTCCCTTTGCCCTCAGGAGACTTGGCATTGTCTGGAGACAATTTTGAGAGTCACCGCTGAGGAGTTGCTATTGGCAGCCAGCGAGGGAGCTGGAGGACTCTCTCCTACACCCTCCAACAAAACAGGGAATTACCGAGTAAAAAAACGCCGGCAGTGCCGAGGGGGACATGCCCTGCGTTAAGGTCACAGACCCTTCCTCTCCCTAGGGCAGCCCTCTTACCTGCCAAAGGGATTTTGCTGCACTACTTCCTTCCCTTCTGGAGCCTCTCTTTCTTCAGTCTCCTGGAAATGGTGGCTGACTAGCTGGTTCTCTCTCCCCTGACATCCACCCTCCCCCCATGGTACTCAAGGGAACTCCCAGATATTTTCCTATCCCGCTTGAAAGGGTGAGAAATTCAAAGTGATACCCACTCTGTCTCTAACATTTCTCAAAACTATCTGGCCATCAGATTTCTCAATGGGACTGTCAAGGCCGTCTTCTTTGCCCTGATGAGGGTAGGGAAGGGAAGGGTAAGAGACACCCATATAGATAGACCCATGTCTAAACTCTCCATCAAACTTCTCTCCCCTCCCCAGTTCCCCCGGAGGCAGGGAGCAGGGGTGGGGGGGAGAAAGAAAAAAAAGAAAGAAAAAAAAAGTCCTTGCTCTGCCTGTTCATGTTTCATTTTCATTATTTTCTGTTGATCTGGGTGGCAACTTTTTAAATTTAAAAGCTAAGAATTTAGTGCCTTTCATCTTTGCAGTGGACATTTTCTAAAACAGTCCTTCTCAATCTTGGCAGCGTATTCATATTATCTACAGAGCTTTCCAAAAAATAAATCAAATCAGAGTATCTGGGGAGTGAGGCCCGGCTATTAGGAATGCTCAGGAGCCCCTGGTTGCGGGATGATACATAAGAAGGCTGGGAACCACTGCTCCAGAAAACACAGGCCCCCAGGGGGCGTGGAGGGGAAGAAGACATCAATTAATAGCTCATATTGCATCTTGTCACAAAATGCAGAACCCAGGCACGGAGAAGCTGAGAAACTTTCTTCAGGTTACACAGCTAGTGATTTTCAGATCTAATAATGGAGACCCAGAGCCTATGCTCTCCTTCAGCGTAGTAATAAGGCTCCTAAGCCAGAGTGGCACACTTGATCTGTCCTTTCTTCCTCTTCCCCTTTCTCTTCCTCTGCCCACAGGCCCCCTCAGCACCTTATGTAAGGAGTGATCCGGAACTAGTTCAAGCAAAGACTGTTGAATACAGCTTCCCTTTGGACGTTTAAGATTCTCACTCCATCAGCAGAAAGATCAGTTCTGGAGAGGCAAACCAGGATTTCACTGACTTAATCAAATGCCCATCCATTGTGTTTGTTCCCTGGGGAAAAGCTGCTGGTCAGGATGGCTGTTTTACCAAGCTTTAAGAAGTTAAGGAAAATCACCACTGTAAGTGACAAGGAAATGGAAGTCTCCCTTGGCTAACCCATTATTTGGGGACAAGCACAGCCTACCCTGTTAATTCTTTCCTCCTTCAAGACTCCACTGAGGCAAACATCCTCACAGAAACCTTCCTTTATCTCCTCACGGGTCTGAGTTAGGGAAACTTCCTCATTGCTTACAAGCACACTGGCTTCCCTCCCACTGCACTACTTTATAAAGTATCTGCTTATCTCTCCTTTTCACCAGACCATGAACTCCCTGGGGAGGAAGGATCATGTCCTTGACCTGTATCCTTTGCCTCTAGCACAGTCCCTGGCACAGAGAATAAATTCAATTACTATTTCTGAATGACTATCAATATTTTATTATTATAAAAATGATAAAATACACTAAGGGGGTAGTAGCTTAAAATTTTGTACATCAGAAAAATGAGTCCTAATGTAGATAAAGGTTAGATGACCCAAGCTGGAAAGTCGTTAACTATTTTCAGCTCCTTTTTACAGCTGGAAGTCAACCCTATCCTGGTGCTTAATTTCCAGGGTAGAGAGGACCAGAACAACTGGATAAAATCTGAAAGTGATTTAATCAGTGGTGCTGATTCATTACTTGGTAATGATCACTATCACCAGAAGCCACATAAACCCCTGTGCTTGGTGTTCTGCAGAGCAATTTTTATGTCGACAATTACAAAGCAGGGGCATTTTAACATAACAAAAAACACTGACATGTTTTTTACATGTGCCATGAAAATCATGGGTATATGTTTTTCAAACAAAGATGTAAGACTCTATTAATGTTTATTAGTCTGAACTTTGACAGTAACTTGAGTATGGATGAAATAGAACCTACTGGTTAGTTGCTTATTTGATAACTTTTTATTTTATTTTATTTGTTTTAGAGAGAGAGTGTGAGAGAGGGAGACAGAGAGCAAGGGGGGGGAGGGGCAGACGGAGAGAGGGAGAATCTTAAGCAGGCTCCATGCTCCGCGCAGAGCCCACTTGAGCCTCTGTCTCTCAACCCTGAGATCATGACCTGGGCTGAAATCTAGAGTCAGATGCTTAACCATTTGAGCCACCCAGGTGCCCCCCAATAAATCTTTTGATCTATGAATTTGTATAAGGCTTTTTGGCAAGAAATGGGGGGGGTGCGTTTGGGTTTGATACAGGACCCTGACAGACTTTAACATCAATTTTAAGGTGGGGGGACCTGAAAAAAATAATGGCAAACCACTCAAGAGCAAATGTAAACAAATACTACCTCTCCTTTTACGGATGGAGAGTGTGTAGGTGTGAGGAGAAAGAGATACGTAAGGCTAAAGACCTGAGAAGGTGAGACATGAACTGATTTTTCTTCTCTGCCATGCTTTCTAGTCACACTGCCAGGTCAGGCTTGCAAAGAAACTGTCAGTTTCTAGTCTTTTCTCTGAAAATGTGACTGCTTCACCCTACAGGAAGGGCTTACGGGTTCCAAATTAGAGAATATACCCACAATTGACGCTTATTATTTGCGCACTCCGTATATGTGAATTTTCCTCATTAAGTCACTCCAGACTTAGGCAGAGCCCGGGGAAACTTGGGCTGGCAGGCGCGCCTACCTTTCCAGCTGAGGTCAAACCAGGCTAAGCTCTCCCTTGTTTCAGTAAACAAGTGCCCTTTTCATACATTACAGATACACCATTTTTGTGCTTTTCAGGGAGGGGGCTGATTTTGCTATTTAAAATGGCTCACATGAAATGTTGGTCAGTTCAATAAGCTCACCGGGTTTCACTCAGGTGTCAGTTCTAATGATGACGGCCCTGAGCTCAAAGTTCATGAGTCAACAATACCTAAATACGGTATCTTTAAACAGAAACCCACATAAAACAAGGTTATATATTGATCATTTAACAAAAATATTGAGTGCAGAGGGTCCCAGGATCCAAACTCCGTATTTCCATCAGGAGCTAGGGTTCTGTGTCGGAAATCCAAATCCACCCTCTTTCCTCCCTTCCTGGGGATTTGCCCTTGGCCGCCTGGGCTTGAGGACCCACTTCAGCCTGGTCGGGCATTGGCAGTGCCTGAGTAAGGCGCCCGCAGCCAGGGGTGGGCGCCCTCGGTGCCGCGCGCGGAGCTGCCGGCAGGTGGCGCCCGGCGGCGGGCTCCTTCCCCGCGTGGTCCCGGCCAGGTGGACTGGACGCCGCGGAGCTAACCACAGCGGCAGTGCAGGCGGCCCCCGGTCCCCCACCCCTTCCACGCAGCGCTCGCTACAAGTGCGCAGGGGAGGGCGGGCGCGGGCGGCGGGGCCAGCTGCGTTCCGAGCCCGGGCACCGTCGCCTGCTTCTCTGGAAGCGCCTGGGAGCCCCGCCGCGCGGAGTCCGAAGACGGCCACCATGGAGGCGCAGGCACAAGGTGAGTGGTCGCCCATCGCCCTGAGGGTCGCGTCCTGGCGCTCAGAGAGGCGCTTTGCCGGCACCACGTAACTTTGCTCTCGGACGGAGCGGATGGGTGCCATCTCACACGTCCGCCACTCTCCGCTCCCGCCCGTGCCTGCGCGATAAATCACTGCTCCCCAAACTCGGGATTTGCTGTGAGGCTGGGGCCAGCAGAGATGCTAAGTGGAGAGGTCTCTCCGCTGGAAATGCGCCCACAGAGTGCTCGACTTCTTTTCCCAGCCAGTGCCCCCTCCCCCTCCCCCGCTTTCCCAACCTCGCGAGTGCCCGAAGGACCTGTTGTGCAGGGTCTGGAATCCGCGAGGCGTTCCCCTTGCCCTTGGGGGAACAGGAAGGGAGCGCGACTCCTCTTGGCCTGAGCCGTGGGCTGGCGTCCCGTCCCAAGTTCGAGCTGGGCGGCGCGCGCTGGGGTGGGGGCTGCGCGGAGACCCGGGGCTCGCGGCTGCGCCAGGGTCTTGCCCAGCCCGGACTTGCCTTCTGAGGCGGGAGAGCGTTACCCGCCCGGGGATCTCTAAGCTATAGACGCGTGTGCCCCCCGTTTCCCAGGTCGGGGAGCAACCTCTGCCTCCCCGCCGGGCGGGGCGCGCAGGGTCCCGCGCCGCAGTCCGGCCGCCTCGATCCCCGCTCCTGGGGTCGCCCGCTGTACGAGCCCGCGGCGGCGGCGTCCCCAACTGCAGCCTCGGGTCTTGGGGTCATACTCGGACCAGGGGTAGGGAATCCGTATGGAACTGTGTGAAAAGGGGAGTACGTGGAGAGAGAAGCAGAGGTGGGCGGATGTCTAGCTGGAGTCTGGTAAGGAAGGACAATGACTGCGGAGTCTACATTGGGAACACCACCAAGGAGGGATGGATGCGCAGTTCAACCCTCTTTAGCCTTTAAAACAATCATCACTACCTTTCTTCCACACTGCAAGAAATACTGTGATGGCTTTTAAAATAGAAATTTAACAAAAAAAAAAAAAAAAAAAGGCAAAATAAAGGTAAGAAGAGGTTCCAGACCCTTTCCCGAATGAAAGGGATTTGGTGGGTGCTTGGGGCTGGCTGGAGTTGCCCAGCAGGTTTGCTGCCAGGATTACAGTTGCCTGAACAGTACGAACCATCCTGGTGTGTTCCATCAGCCAAGATCCTGCCCATAAAGCTGCTGCTTCCAGTGTTTTTTATTCCCCATTATCTAAATAGGAAAGGAGAATTCAACCAAGGGCAGGGGTTGTTGGTCAAATTCAAAGGCAGTGCTTGGTCTGGAAGCCTTCTCTCCTGTCCTGAAGCTGGTGGGAACAACACGAGCTTTCCAGCCTGCCTTGCAGATAAGAATTATTTATTTGCAGAATGTTAAATACCGATCCCAGATCAGTTGAAATGGAATGATTGGGACCTGGGCATGGGTATATTTGAAAGCTTCCCAAGTAATTGGTTATCCATTGAGCCCATTCCCACTCAAGGCCTGCCACTTTTAGAGGAAAAATAAAACTGAAGTCCCCATTTATCTCCCCCCTACCCTCTTTGCCACTCTTTCTTCCCTCTCATGAGTGGGTGGAATCTGAAGGGGTAAGGAGCCCAAGTTAAAGGGCAAGTGAAGTTACCCTCTGGTGATCAGGACTAGGGTGATGGTCAGCTGGGGAGGAGAGAAATGAACAGGTTTAAGAACTACTTAGGATGAAAAATCAGCTAATTTTGGAATGGGTCTGTAAGGATGGGTATGAATATGACTCTAACTTTATACTTTTACAACTAGATGGATGATATTTGCCTCTTAAATCCTCATTTTCCCATTACTTGGAGTTCTTCACTTTCAGACTTTTTTGGTCATTTAAGCAGCAGACCTATTAAGTTCTTTAAGAAAACTTTTCATAAAATGTTTATAAGTTTAGATGAATGGGAAAATATTACTGCTTGACACATGTTTCTGGTCAAATGAATTGCCTCTTAGATTCTTAGAGACTCATCTGGTTTCCTAAGTGCAAGTTTCTATCATCGGCACAGTTTATTTTAGAATTATCTCGAGTGGGGATGGCTTATCTTGTTGCCTCTTGATCTAGAAACAAGCAAAATTGAGTGAGATGAAGTAGGCAGTGCCGCTGGGATGTTCCCTTGTACTTTCTAGGAGATCTGCAGGTGCTTAAACATGGTTTGTATGGATAGCTCGGTAAATGCAGCAGCAGGGTCTTTTAGATATTTTTCCATAAGTGAAATTCTGCAAATATGTACCTTGACTTTTTAAGATAATAGATTACTTCCAGCAGAATAAGAAGATATTCTGGGAAGCTGACAGAACAGAAAACGTAAAGGTGGGATTATGCACAGAATGATCCGATGAGAAGGAGCTGGAGAACAGTGTGGAATGACAAGCCTGCAGGAAGCCAGCGTTCTCAGTTGCTTTCCTGGTACTAGAGAATTTTGCATTAATAAAAATGATGTATTAGAGAGAGGCTTTGGTTAGGAATGTAGCATTTTTGTGAAACATATGACAATCCTTTGAAATAAAAATTCCTGATCTTTTTAAACTACCTTTCAAGATTTCATTACTTTAGGAAATAACTTTGTTTTTGCCTTTCCGAGTGTCTTTAATGTTAAAAGGAAAATTTTTTCACTTAACACTTGCATCTATTTAGATTAATAATTGTATTAATTTTGGGGTGCCTGGGTGACTCAGTCACTTTAGCTTCTGCCTCTTGATTTCGGCTCAGGTCATGATCTCAGGGTTCTGAGACTGAGCCAGAGGAGGGCTCTGTTCTCCATGCAGAGCCTGCTTAAGACTCTCTCTCTCTCCCTTTGCCCCTCCCCTGCTCTAAAAATAATTTTCAAAAATAACTGTATTAGTTTCCTATGACTGCTGTAGCAGATTACTACAAATTTAGTGGCTTAAAAGAACAGAAATTTATCCTCACAATTCTGAAGCCTGGAAGTCCAAAATCACTATCACTGGACCACAACTGAACTGTGAGGTGGGCTTTGTTCCTCTAGAGGCTCTAAGAATTGATTCCTTGCCTCTTCCAGCTTCTGGTGGCTGCTGGTGTTCGTTGGCCACATCACTGCATTGGGGGTCACATTGCATTCTCTGTCAGATCTCTGTCTTTTATAAGAATGCTTGCGATTTCATTTAGAGCTCATCCGAATAGTCCAGGATAATCTCCATTTCCTAAGATCCTTAAATAATCACATCTGCAAAGACCCCTTTCCCATATAAAGAAACATTTACAGGTTCCAAGGATGGGGACCTGATACTTTGGGGGTCATTATTCAGCCTACTACAGTAATTATTTTTATATTCAGACAGTCTACTCAGGAGGATTCTCAGAGGTCTGTAAATGACATTAAGTTATAAATGTCAGATAAATCTTACCTGTTTCCAAATTCTATTAAAGTGAAAATGTCATGTATAACGTCCATTATAATTATACCTTGTTCACAGGACATTTATTTATACCATCTTGTTCCAGGAAGAACTTACAGCAGTTTATACATGTATAAAAAAACACAGCAAAATAATCCAAATTAGAAACAGGTGAATGAAAATAAACAAGGATCAGAACAGAAAATGAGGCAAGGAATGAAGCCGTAGAAAACTGAATACAGTTATATCCTTTTTCCTTAGTATTGCATGGAAGACAAAGTCTTGCTTTGTAAACAAAGTATGTTATTTTGTTAGAAAACAATAAAATAATCCCTCTCTCCATGCCAAATAGCAACAGACTAAGTCTCTTATGGTGTAGGGATCGTATTACTCAAGGAAAATACTTGTTTTGGATATTTCAGGGACTATAATCATAAACCTCAAACTATGGGAGGTAGGTGTTACATATTTTAATTAATAATTTTTTAAAATTTTTTATTAAGAGTATTCTTACTACCTTCAAAGCTACCTCCTGTAGTTTTATTTTCCCTCCAAAAGTGTTAACATAGGGAGTATTGCATCCATAATTAGTCATTTGCAGCAAATCTTATACTGTTATTTTAATTAAAATTCTTGTAAAATCTAATCATACAAATGATAGATATTAGAGTATATTGGAAACTGTTTTGAATTATTTGCCCTAATATAGTTCTTGTTTTCTTTACTTTGGGTGCGTAGAATCTGAGAAGTTTCTTCAAAAAACTTATAAGCAGGGGAGTCCATTTTTGTGGCCTGTGACAAGATTTGATTCTTAGTGAGATGCAGTAAATAATAAATAAGTGCTTCGGCAAATATCGATTTGCTAAATATTTCAACACGTATTTATTGATTACCATAGTAATAGCAAATACACGACAAGCACTTACTACTGAGAGGCAACAGATGTTATAGTTAGGATTCCAGAATCCAAGCAAACTGCCTGAATTTTAATTCTGTTATTCTTCTCACTCACTATTAATATGACCCTGGACAGGTTTACTTGATCCCTCTGGGCCTTGATGTTCCGAAACTTAAAGTAAGAATAATAATAGTACCTATATTGTAGGATTGTGTTGAGGATTTAATGAGTTAATGCATGCAAAATGCTTTAAAACAGTTCCTAGCACATGATAAATACTAAATAAATGTTGGCTGTTGCTTTTAGTGGCCAAGAACTTTGCATGCATTATCTTATTGAATTCTTTTAGCAATACTATGGGATAGATACCATTTTTTTTTTAAGATTTTATTTATTTATTTGAGAGTGAGTGAGAGGGTGAGGGAGAGAGAAACAGGGAGCACACTCACGTGTGTGCACACATGAGGCAGGGGTGGGGTTGGGGGCGGGAAAAAGGGGCAGAGGGAGAGCAAGAAACAGACTCCCCACTGAGCGGGGAGCTTGATGTGGGGCTTGATCCCAGGACCCTGGGATCTTGACCTGAGCCAAAGGCGGATGCTTAACCGATTGAGCCACCTAGGCACCCAGATACCATTATTTTTAACTCATTTTGTAGACACGGAAATTAAGATCAGAAAAATTAAGTGTGGAAGGAAGAATTCACCATTTTACCCCTACACCAGCCCCGAGGTCATGTGCAGGACAACATATATCAGCAGAAGGTGAAGATGAATTTGACATGTGTCATCTTTCCAGGGAGGATCGCTGAGAAGAACCATGCCCATGGGTATGCAAGCAGAACTGATGAGATTACGTATCTCCATCCCGGTGGGAGTTTTTGAATGCTAGAATGCTGATTAGAACTAACTCACATTGAGGGGGACAATAACAATAGTATTTTAGTGTTTTTTTTTTTAATGCCAGATACCATGTTATACACTACAAAATTGTGTTATTTAATAAATAAAATGAAATCCTGAGGAAGATAATATTATTTCTGTTTTACAAATGAGGACACTGAATGACAGAGTAGTTACCCAATGTTCTCTAACTCATACAGCTTGGACGTGTTAGAGCCCAGATTTGAAATCCGGAAGTGTGACTTCATACACTGGGATTTTAATTACTGTTCTGTACCATCTCCTTAAATTGGCATGCATAAGCAGTCAGTGTGCAGAGTTACAAATCATAGATTTTGCTTTCTATTCATACGATCAAGGGGGTTTTAAAAAGGGCAGTACTTAGTTGCACTGTCTATGCCACATATGGGCAGGGTCTAGGTCTGAAAGAATATGGCCAGAATTCCTGAGGTCTGCAAAAATAAGCCCCATATCATGGCAAGCTGGGGCAGGGGACACGGTGGGGTGGGGTGGTAGGGCGCTCCTGTATGAACAACCTACTGTTTTAGTTCTGCTTTCAAGATGAATTCTGTAAGTCACAAGCCATGTGATGCTTAGAACCAGTATAGAATTTTATTATTAACTGCAAAGACACTTCAGATGTGGAATGCTTCAGATATGTTACTCCACTTGGTGTTCCTTCATGTCCGTAATCTCAGGACTGGAGAATAATTGAGAGCCGTTAGGATCTGCACGCTTGTTTCCAGAAAGTAGGATGCTGGCTGAAAGGACTAGTCTCAAGGAGCACCAAAAAGGGAAAGATGTTTACGGTGTCCCCAGTATTATTATTACTTGTTAACGTGAATATGTTTCATTTATTTAGCTGACTCCCAAGCCGTTCTGCATAATACCTACTTTAACAAGGTACCTAGTGGGAAAAATGAATAGGCAGTGGGTTTGTCCTTAAGGAACTGTAGCAATTTCTGTGTTAAATTTTTGTGGTCTAAAGTGGCAAAAAAGAAGGCACCAGCCTCGGCTGTGCCCCCAGCTTGCTCTCCGTCTGTGCACATGTTCACTGTAACTACAGGTCTGATTTGTCCCCAACACGTGGAAGCTGTCTCTTCCGTTCACTGAGGTAGGATGCAGTGAAGAACACCGAGAGGGCGATCCCAAACTGTGGATTTTCAAGGCCGTCATTTTATCTCCCATTGGATGTTTAAGAAATGCAGTGCGGTGTATTTAAAATATATGTATTAAATTAGGACTCATCCTTAATGCACCAGGGAAGGCCGCAGAACATTTTTAAATGAATTTGAGTTGTCTACAAGAAAGCTTTGGGTCCTCAAGGAAAGATAAATTTTAAATAGTTTCTCACAGCATGAGTCGTTTATAAGTGTTGCATTTTGATGCAGAGGAGATGAAATTCCCAAAATACAACCACAAATCTTCAAGAATACCCTTTCGTCACCAACATATTGCTTCCTTCCCCAAAGACAACAATCTGGCACTTAGCTATTTGTGCTATAGCCAGATAATGTACCGTGCGCTGAAAATGTATGTGTGTGTTACGCCTCATCTCCAAATTTACCTGTGGTTATTTGTACCCTACAAATTACATTTTCCTGATGTGTATCTAAAATATAGAATCCTCCAAACCCTTGAAAATCGCAAAACGCATTTTTCTTATAATTAGCCTTTTCTTTTGTCAATCACAAGCAAGCACCTTGTGAAGGATCTTAGAAGCAGAGTGGATTCATTCAAAAGAAAAAGCTTGGGTGGTGGGAGGGGATCTCTTCAAATCTCTTGATTTCCGAGTCTCGAGCTGTCAGATATTTTTTTTCCTATGATTTCCCCCCCAACACACACACACATGAATGAGCTGAAAGTAGCAATCATGAGAGCTACAAAGAAAATTGTCTGTATTTCCCACCATTTTGGCTTCCAAGATGGATTCCTTTGTACCTGAAGGCATCATGGAAAGTTGGGTTCCCTTACTTAAAAGAGTTAGGGCAGACCAGGAAGAAAGTGCAGTCTTTGACCCTGATAATTCCATTTTTGACACCCCAGGGCCACTCCTGGAACTTTCAACATATCTATGTTTCCTGCAAAGTTTCTTTCAAAAGATCCTCGGTTCCTCACAATTTCCCCAGGCCAAGAAGTGCATTGTGGGCAAGGAAAAGACCTCTTTGTCATGGGCCTACTGTGCACCAGGTAGGGTTCATTTCTGTGGTGCTTGCTCCCTAGGTCCCCAGAGTGCGCTCTCCAGGACACGGGCTCTGAAAGAAGGAAGCATATTGTGAGGATTAGACCTTGCATTTTTTCCACCACGACAGTTTCGAGAATGTGTGGAAATAAGAACACACATTCAGAAATTTTTTGAAATGTGATCTTCCTACTTTGAAAGATCTGCATGCAGAACGTGCAAGGGGGAGTATCCAGCAGCCAGAAGGTGGGTGGTTACTTTCTGGCAGTGCCGCATAGGGGCACTCGACATATTCTTTTGCACCTTGGAGAAGAGCCTGGCCCTTCTGGCCAGAAATTGTATTGGCACCCACCAGAGAGGAAGGCCTTGTATTTAACCAATAAACAATCTAATATGTTTGAAAAGCAAGTATCGTATAGGGGAAAAAAAAGCAAGGTGGATTGGGTAACAGTAAACAGATGGAAAACACATCTGGAAGGAGATTCAGGGATGCTTTTGGGAAGTATTGACAGCACAGTATTGCCTGCCCCCTTGCCCCCACTCCCAAGTAAATTATTCTGATTATTGATGCAGGATCCTTGAGCACAATGGTCAAGAAAGAATTCTTGAGACGTTTTAGGTTCAAAAAGGTGCTTTTATTCTAGCGCAGGGACAGGACGTGGGCAGAAACAGCTGCACTGTGACTATGAGGAGTGACTCATAATTTAAAGTTTGGGGGGTGGGTAGAGATCACGTATGTCTCTAAAAGGATTTCTTCATGTTAAAGAAGAGTTCTAGGATCCTGGAGGTCTGGCTACCTCAAGATAAGGCTGCTTTTAGTCCCTAGTGAAACATCAACATTAAGGCAGCTATAGGTTCTGTGAGGAATGTCAGTCACACTCAGCTGGTCTCAAGTTGTAAGGAAATTTAATTTTCAGTACATTTCTCTTGCCTTTGTTCTCCTCAACAGTTATGTTATGGGGTAGCTCCTTTCTTCATTAAAGAGTTCTGAGTGAATAGTTGATCTGTGGTATCTAGCACTACCCTTTTATATCCTGCTGTTGATGTGAACTGTTGGGGTCTAGGAGCTAATGGTTAAGAAAGAATTCTTGGGATGTCTTTGTTGCAAAAAAGGTGTTTTTATTAAAGCACGGGGACATGACCCGTGGACAAAAAATGCTGCACTAGGGTTGTAAGGAGTGACTGGTTATATACTTTCAAGTTGGGAGGGATTAGGGATAGTGTAAATCTCTAAGGAATTTGGAAGCAAGGTTTCCAGGACCTTGAAAGGTCATTTATTACTCTCTGGTAAACTTGTGGTCGTGAGACCCTTCAGATGTGTATCAGTGGACCATATGCTTGGAAGGTGATTGCTAATTTATATCTTGGTGGGGGCGGGGGGGTGGATAGAGGTAAAGGAAGTTTCCAAAGGGATTTTCAGACGTTAAATAAGACTTCGGGGGAGGGGGGCATCTGGGTGGCTCAGTGGGTTAAAGCCTCTGCCTTCAGCTCAGGTCGTGATCCCAGGGTCCTGGGATGGAGCAGAGAGTCCCGCATCGCATCGGGCTCTCTGCTCAGCAGGGAGCCTGCTTCCTCCTTTCTCTCTGCCTGCCTCTGCCTACTTGTGATCTCTGTCAAATAAATAAATAAAATCTTTAAAAAAAAACAAAAGAAGAAGAAGACTTCCGGGATCTTGGAGGTCAGACTAATGTCAAGCTCAGGTTGGCTTTTGCCTCTAGCAAGGCATTAACATTGAGGCACTTGAGTTCAGGGAGGAAGGTCACTCTGCCCTCTCAAGTACTTGTCAATGGGGTGTAAGTTGTAAGAAAAGTTAGGTTTTTTTTCTTTCTGCTTTTGTTCTCCACATCATTATCCCAAATCTTACAATCAGATACAGATATAAGTTTTGAAGACCTTTGCTAAGGGAGGCTATTATAAAAACAAAATTCAACTGAGTAAATTTGAAGATCTCATTGATGTGTTTTCAACAATACATGAATTGGGCAGGATCCCAGCTAGCAAGCAGAGAGGGGCTCTGAGGAGCTGTATAAAATAGAAGGCTTTTATAGACAGAAGGGGTTGGGAAAGAAAAAGGAAATTTCTAGCTAAGAGTGGATTGTTTCAGGCAAGGTCACCTTCCCCATCTGTGGGGGTCGGAAGAGGTCCATCAGTCGGATTACCCCACTAGCGCTGAGCTCTGACTCAAGCCTCACTGGTTAGAGGTTACGTTGCTAGACGAGGCTGAGACTGCAGTTAACTTAGTATTCCGTCTTGATTTGCTGATGTGGGGCTTAGCAACAGCGACTTCATTTAGGCTTGTCATCTCCTTAACGGCGTAAAAACCTTTCTATTTGGCTTCATCCCAGATTTTGTGAACTTATAGTTAAAGTTAAACTTATAGTTAAAGATGCTTGTTTGCAATGAGCCAGGAATTTACAACATACACAGGTACAACAACTACCTTCCTGTGGAGATGTGAACTCTAAAGGAACGAACTTGGGGCCAGTGTTCTGTTTGATTCCTGAGGGGCTCAGTGCCCTCTGCTCTGCAGTGATGCCCTGGGCCCAACTCTGTGGAGCTGGCCTCTGTCCTTCGTAGAGTTTTGTGTGTTCTACTTAGCTCTTTCCAAGGCTAAGGGAAAATAAATACTCTAGATTGATATCATGGGACCTGTTATATCGGCGGAGGCATAAAGGTCCCATAATAGCTTTGAATTTGGGTTCTAGTTGAATTGAGGAAAAAGGAAACGAGCTCTCCCTCTTTTTTAAAAAAATTATTTACGATTTATCTTTTTTTTTTAAAGATTTATTTATTTATTTGAGAGAGAGAGAATGAGAGCACGCATACATGCCTGTGCCAGTGTGAGCAGGGGAAGAAGCGGGGCGGGGAGGGGGGGAGATGGGGGGGAAAATACTGGAGCCTGAGGCAGGACTCAATCCCAGGACCCTGAGATCGTGACCTGAGCTGAGGCCGAGAGTTGTTTAACAGACTGAGCCACCAGGTGCCCCAATTAGCTCTCAGTCTTAAAAAAAAATCCAGTGATCAGTTCTCAGGCCTCATCTTGGTTGACCTGCCAGCACCACTTATAGAGTTGCTCACTCCTTCTTAAAGTGCTTTGTTCTCTTGGTCCCCCCCTCCACTCCCCCCCCCTCCCCGCTTCTTCACAAGCCCTGTCTCAACTTCCTTTGCTTTCTGTCTGCACTCCCTCTCTTGTGAGTTGCTCAGGACTCGTGTTTTTAAAATTCCATCCAAACACTCAGGGCTCCCGAATTTCAGATTCCCTTCAACCTCATGCTACCCACTTGATATGTCTGCATGAATGTCTAATAAGTATCTCGACTTAACAGGACTAACACTGAACTTCTGATGTCTTTCCTCCAAAATATCACTAGTTCTCCCAAAGTTACCCCCTTGTCAGTTAATGGCAACTCCATTTCAAATGCAGAAGCCCAAAGCCTGAGAGGTTTTTGTCTTGGGCGGGTTTTCCCTATCATAGCCCATCCCCAGTCTGTCATGCCAGCTCCACTTCCAAAATACATCTCCAGTGGAATAACTTCCCACCCTTCTGCTGATAGTGCCTTGGCCCAGGCCACCATCATCTCTCACCTGGTTTCTGCAAGACTTTCCTAGCCGGGCTCCCTGTTTTGGCCTTTGCCTATCTTCAGTCCATTCCCAACATGGTTACCAAAGTGATCTTCTCAAAACATTTGGTCCCGTGCCACTCCTCCTTTCAAAACTCTGCGATAACTCATTTTTCTCAGAATGAAGGGCAGAATCCTTACACCAGCCGAAAGGAAGGATGCTGTGTGATCTATAGTCCATTTTCTCCCCTGTAACTTGCCTGACCCTGTGTCCCCATGCCCTCCTGCTTAATTCTCTTTGTTTGGTCTTCAGCGCCTTTCAACTTACTGATCCCTCTGCCTCAAAAACTCTTCCTTGAATACCTTGCTGGCTTGCGTCCTCCTCTTCTTGCCAGTCAGTGTTAGCCTGAGGCCTGGCAGCTGGACCCCTGCTGTCAGGAGACAATCCTCCATTGGTTTCTCAAGTTTCTGCACAACTGATCCTCTGAGCAAAGGCCTTAATAGCTAATTTTCTCTGCACGATCTTTTCAGGAATGTTTTGCATAGCAGGCAGCCTTGGAAAGTAGAAACTCTCCCTTACAGGCAGATTGATTTACTGTCCGGGATAATAAAGATCAGGTCTCCCTCTGGATCAGGTCTAGGGCCGATGGGCTAGCAGCCACCTTATGAAATCAGGGCTTCGAAATCTCAGCGTTAAGTTCCTGAAACACACCCCACCGTGTGAACAGGCAATGCCTGACCCTCCTCATGTCACCCTTCTGGAATTGGGGCCATTGCTATTGCTGTGAGTAATTGTCTTTTTTTTTCCCTTGATCCAGGCGTCTTGTGTCTTTCACCACGATCTGTGAAACTCACAGGCTAATTTGCTAGCTTGCAAGTAGGGTAAAATCTGACCCTTCCCAATTCTTGACCCCTGTCCTGAGCCATTAATTTAGATGGCCCTGCTTTAGCCTTTGTCTGTCTGAGCCCTGTTGAGAATGTCTATACGCCCACCTAGAACCTATGCCTCCTTTTCTAGACCACCCTCTGGATACCTGGGACTCCAGACCTGTCTGCCCAAAAAGCCTTCTGTGTGTTACCAGGCTTGCTCGTGCCTTCCTTGGGCGACCGTGCTGCCTAGATGTACATTCCTAATCCTGAGGGACTGACAGCTGGCCACTTTGGGAGGCGGCACTGGGAGTGGCTTGGACAGGCTAGGGTACAGGTTCTTGAAGGGTGATCCCTTGACCAGCACCATCAGCCTTACCTGGGAACTTGTTAGAAATGCAAATTCCCACCCTAGACCTGCTAAATTAGACACTTGGAGGTAAGACATCTGTGTTTTAGCATACCATCCAGATGATTCTGATGCACACGCCTTGTTTCCAGTTCTGTTGTTAACTCATGGGCACCCCTACTGGTGCTTGTGGTAGACAAACCCTCAGATGACCCCAGGCATTTCGGACTTCTGGTGTTCACACCCTTGTATAATCCCTCCCCCTAGATTACTGGCAGGACCTGTGACTTGCTTCTAACCAACAGAATACAACAGACATGGTGGGACAGTACTCCCTTGATGATGTTGTTTTAATAAGACTGTTCTAGTGTACCGGAGGCAAGACTCTCCTTGTGGATTGATGAGTTACGTAGCCATGTATTAAGGTGCTGTTCCTGTCTCAATATGGAAAGTTTCAGTCAGTTAGGTATTTTTATTTTCAAATGCAGGTCCTAAAATTTTACTCCAGAGGCTGGTATTTCCCATTTACTCGATGACTATATACTGTTTCCTCCAGTTAGGGAGAGACTGTGGTCCTGTGGGGAGAAGCCAAGAGGAATAAACTAGATGAAAGAAAAAGAAAGGTTGTGTCCTATAAAGGGACTCTAGCCTGGGGGTGGGGAGCATGGATGTAGTCACAAAGGTTTGGATTCATGTCCCATTTCAGACCGTTCTTAGTCATCTTCGTTAACTAGCTCATCTACAAAGTGGTGAAAGTGGCGGCCGCCCTGTGGGTTTTGTGACAACTGAGACAATGCATGCGAGGTGCTTGTGACCCCACTTGGGTCCTGTTACGACAAGGTGAGACTCGTTTATTGATTTCTCCTGAAATATGCATCGCGCACCCTGAGTGCTGAGCGAGGGGGCAGGGAAGCAGGTGAATGAACCAAAGTCCTTCCTCTGTGAGCCTACTGCCCTATTTTTGTTACAGCTGTTAGGCGTCAAGCTACTACCTTTAATGCATTCTTTTATCGAAAGATTCTTTGGGTTTTGTACACCTCCTACCACAAAGTTAAAAATAGCTTGCTGGAGCTAAGGCAAGATGTGTAGTTGAAGATAGAAATATAAGTTGATAGAATTTTGGACATCTGGCCCATGTGCAAAGTTGTTTTCTGAAGCATAAGTTGTACCTACTGGAGTGCCCTGAAAGTGGATAAATATTTTATTTTTTGTTTTTTTTATTTTTTATTTTTTTAAGATTTTATTCATTTGACAGAGACAGAGATCACAAGTAGGCAGAGAGGCGGGCAGAGAGGAGTGGGGAAGCAGGCTCCCCGCTAAGCAGAGAGTGCGATGTGGGGCTCCATCCCAGGACCCCGAGATCATGACCTGAGTCGAAGGCAGAGGCTTAACCCACTGAGCCACCCAGGTGCCCCGGGGATAAATATTTAAATCGTTGCTCTTTTGGTCCTTCTTTATTTACTTGGATGAAAGCTTAACGATGTGCATAGCAGACCTAAGAAGCAATATTTATTGTTTGGACACATTCTGAGGATGAACAGGTTAAATTTTTTGTTGATGTTCCCATGACTTCTCTCATAATAATTTAATAAACCTTTGGGGAACATGCTGCAGCGCTAATCTCTACAGTTAGCAGATCTCGTTTCTGGTCTCTCGTAGCTTGGAGGCTGGCTGTTAGCGCACAGCCGTGCTGAAGGAATGCAAAACCATGGAGAGAGGTGTGTGTTCTGGATGGCAGGCCTGAAAATTCTGCTGTCTGTTGCTTAGCAGCCTGTTGGAGATTTCTCCGTATTCTGAAAAGCTTCTAATGACAACTGTAGATTTCTGCTCCTGCCATTTTAAATGTTAAAAAAAAAAAAGGCACAAATGAAAAGTTTTAGTATTTATGTGTATATACATAGGCGCGCACACACACACACACAAACACACACATTACACTTGCAAATGTGACCTGTTACTATCTCCTTTACTCTGCCTTATTTTTCTCTGTAGCCCTGTGGCATTTAATATTATGCATAATTATTTTCTTTTTCTCCCAGGGTCTTTGACTGTTGTCTTTGTGGTCATATCACCAGTGTCTAGAAAATGGCTCTTTCATGGATAGCACTGTGTCAGTACTTATGGGGAAATGATGAATCAATGGTGTTGAGTAAATACCATCATGTATGACCCTGGCAGGGTGTAATGGGGCGGGGGGTGAACATTTCAACTTTTATAAAAAATCAACATTTTTAAAAATTGTATACTTCTCATAAAAGCTCCCCAAATTGAAGAAGAGCTGAGATGGTAGTAAGAGGTCTCAGTACTGCTCCACGGTCTTTCAGTGTCATTCCTGATGTTGACATCCTGGAGATGATCATTAAACTGAGGAGTCGGGCTATGTCAATGTAAATGCAGAAGCGGGAATAGAACTAAGTTGCTCCTCTCAAAGAGAGAGGAGTGACGGGGATCTGGAGAGGGTCAGGGGGACCTAGGGGGACGTTGGGTGGAAAGAGCACACAGAAACTTAGTCCTGGAGGGACCAAAAAATAAAGAATGCGAGAGAAGGAGTTGCCTGAGGGCTGAGGAGGGGAAACTTAGAACAAGAGGTTCTTCTAATGATGTTGGCCCAGGAAACATATAAATACCCTACTAGCTTCCCCTGTGATAGCGTTAGTAAATTCTGCATTGCTCATTCAAATTTTCTGCGGGGGTAGAGTTTTGTTATGGGACAGCACAAAAGAAGAGGTCACTGGATACCTGAGGTATATTTTACCAAAAAACGGTATTCCGTTTCTCCCAACCTCCACTCGAACAAATATGGAGCAAATACTGAGACTCTCCGTGTGAGATGTGCAGATGAACCGTATGCTTGTGTGTCCATGTTTTCCTGGCTGTCCTGGTGTGGGGATTCCAAGAAGGTGGAAGAAGGAGGAGAAGGAGAGCTTCAGCCCAATCCCATGGAGAGTGGTTTGCCTGAGAAGCTGATTTTCAAAGCAGTTGAAAATCTTGGGTCAGCAACACCTGTTCATATTATTTTAACTGGACAATTGAGAGTCTCTCATAGAAATAGAAGCTACGGGGCGCCTGGGTGGCTCAGTGGGTTAAAGCCTCTGCCTTCGGCTCAGGTCATGGTCTCAGGGTCCTGGGATCGAGCCCCACATCAGGCTCTCTGCTCAGCAGGGAACCTGGTTCCTCCTCTCTCTCTGCCTGACTACTTGTGATCTCTGTCTATCAAATAAATAAATAAAATCTTAAAAAAAAAAAAAGAGATAGAAGCTACAATGATTTGGTGACATTTTCTTTTATAATGTACGTGTGGCATGTTTTTCGTAGCTAATTTATAAAATAAATTTATTTATAAAATTATAAATAAATTTACAATCTATAAATTTATTTATGCATGTATAATTTATAATTTATAAAGATTTAGGAGAAGATACGTCTGTATTCTTGTGTTGCCTCAAAACATTCTGCAGGCTGCAAGTAGTTACTGAATGAAACTTGAAAAAATGCTTATTTCCTTCCCTGAATCTGCCACTTCCCCCAAGACCTCGCTGATAGCCTGCTAGGGTTTGAAATATTGATGAATATGAGCCCATTCATCTCCAAATTTCACTGACCTTTCAGTGGAGGGTATTTTTAGCTTTGTCGAGAATTTAGGGCAGAGAAAATCTGCAGTAATATCAGGTTAGGTGGATATTCTTTCCGTTTCATAGAGCTGAAGATGGATTCTGTAAGATGAATATTTGAGTCATCATTCATCTTAGGCTAATTAAAGTAGCATAGCTCCCTTTTAAGTAAGGTGCCAAGAAGTTCCTGAGTAAATTAAAAACATGTCCACATATCCTTCTTGTAAAATCTAATCTTAATACAAATGGATATAATAATTTTGATAACTAATTACTTGTTTAGATCCTATGTAAATACTGTGAATGTGATATTAAACTGTTTCTGACATCCTAGCACATACAGTAAATGTTGCTACTAATACAGTAGTTTTTTGAGCCATGAGACAGATTCCTCCACACGTTGATGGAGTGGTGGTGTTCTCTTAGTGGTGTTCTCTTGACCGGACTTGCTGGCTGGCTCCCCACTGAACATTTTCTACTAACTCCCCACTTTCCATTTTCCCATGCAAGAGTGTTTGCTCACGTGGTTTCACCCGCCTCAAATGCTCTTCCCCCTCATTTTGACTTGTCACATCCCTCTCCACTGATGAGCTCCTGATTGTCCCTGTGCAGCTTATCCCCCCATTTTTCAGCCCCCGCAGCATTATGTCCTTTAGGAACAGTGTCATCATTTAGGATTCCAGGGACTTTCATGCAATCTCCTGTTGTCGATGAAAGCACTCCCAGAGATGAGGAGATTGACCTAGACTAGTTTCTCCCCAGTGGGGGCACCAGAACAAGGGCTTGGGTTTTCTCTGATTGTCTCTGCGCACATGCAGCCTTTCACCTTCTGCAGCACACTACGGTGGTTTGTCCCTCTGCCCTGTTGAAAAGACTCTTTTAAAAGCTTATTTTTAATTTAAAAATTAAAAATTTAAATTTAGAATTAAAGTTTAGGATTTAAAATTTAACATTTTATTCATTAAAGTTAGATTCAGAAAACATACTTCTGAGCACAGCTTGCAGATCTTATTCTATTGGTAAAATTAGCAAATGTTAATAAAGACTTTTAAAGGAACTTTGTAACTGGTGTACACATTTAGCTGATCCGCTCAGCTTCATATTTAAAGACTTCAGTTTTCTAATTGAATAGCCTTCTTGAGTACTTAAACCTTCTAAATCCAAAAATCAAATACATAAATATAGTAAATCTAGAATTCTCTTAAATTTCCAAAATCACTTACAAACTTAGCCAAATTTCCACTTAAGGTACATTAAATCAGTTATCCAATCAAACAATTAAAATTGTAATTATAAGCCAAATAGTCTCGCAGTAGACCAAATTCTTTCAAACATGATATAAAATACCAAATATTCAGATGCCATTTACATAAACATGAGTTCTTTGGTTTTGGTTTCATTCATTGTTTTTAAATCCATTCATTGCTTCATTCAGTAATCACTTAAACTATCTGTGTGCTAGGCATTGTTCTAGGCTCCAAGAAAACATGAGCAAAAAAAAAAAAAAGAAAAGAAAAGAAAATTTCTGCTCTCAGGAAGTTCACATTTCTGGGAAAAGGCAAGGAATAAACAAAAGAAATTAATGAAAGATGTAGCATGCTGGATGTTGGTCCGTGCTAAGGAAAAGAATAACTTGGGGAGGCTGTGAAATGAGGGGTAAGTGAAACGGTGATTGTAGTAATTCTCTGGGATTGATACTCTGCACAAAGACATTAGGGTTGACTGAGCCTCCTTTCCAGCAGACGGGTGGCTTTCTGAGTGCTCTTGAGGGTGTGTGTACAAAGGCCAGTGATTTGTGTCGAGGCATTGCCTGGACTCCCACTGGTGACCCTGGTGAATCATTGTTGGAGTCGTAATTGCCATGTCTGTAACTCCATGACTTCTCTTGAGAACCCTGCAGCCCCCACATCGCTTGATCGAATTGTGCATTTTTTTGGCTCTTACAAAACAAAAAGGTGACTTCCCACCCAACTGTGGAGACCTTTGATATACCCCCGAATTCCTTCATATTCTTCAGGCCACTCCATCTTTACAGACATTTCTGACTGAATTCCAGGCATCCCTTGTGGTTGTGTCCCTGTAGGTTGGACACAACGTCCTCAGTCACTTTCCTGATGAACTTGAGCTCTCCAGGAGACAGTGAAATTCCAGAGGCAAAACACTGTGCATCAGCTCTCTTTCGTTCTCCTTGATCACCGTGCACTGTGGACCTCCCCAAGCCCACCCTCACTGCGTGCTGTCCAAGGCAAGATGGCACAGCCCAAGGACACATGCTTGTCCCCCCTCTGCCTTCCAGTTGTAGGCAGCTGCTCAGAGACTGGAGTCCCTCAGTGTGAATCGAAATTATGGTCACCCTCCACCCCCCGCAGGCCTCAAAGGGCTTGGTCAACTAACCAACAATCTACGAATGCTAGTTTTCCTTCATATTAGTAGTTGGACACTTCCTTGAAAACTTGTTCAATGCATTTTACAAGCAGATCATCCTTTTCCCATTTCTGTTTCTATTCCTGTCATTTCCCTTTGCATTTCTTTTTTCTTCCTGTTCCATTATTTACAATAATGAGAATTATACTACTCTTTTGTTTTTACAGTGCTGGTAATTTCATTGTCCCTGGTATCTATTTAAGGCACAAGTTCTTTTTCACAGGATAAAGTTTCAAGGTAGCAGAATGATCTTCCATTCCCTTCTTTTCACTCTAGGGTACTAACTTACTATTTTTTTTTTCTGTTCCTTCAATTTACCCACTCTGAATACTCATGATTTTTTCATGGACAGAAATGCTGAAAAGTGAGCTCTTATTGGAAGAGTCTTTTCTGCTCTCATGCATGATACTCTTATCTAAGCGTTCTAAGAAATATTTGGAAATGGTTTTATCAGGGCTGTGTTGCTCTGGAGAGCAGCATCTTATGGATAGTTTGGTGGGGGGGGGATGTTTGAAAGCCATTTCAATGAGGAAAGTTGCCTTCTCCATGGAGTGTGCACTTCAGTCCAGCCCTGGACCCAACTCTGGTACCATCCTGACACCACCTTTTTCCTCCCCTTGGACCCATAGCTCCTGGAACTGCTTTTCCTCAGTGTGTGCTCTATCGCGTGGGTGACTGTATACTCAGAGTCTTTGAGAATCAACAGATGGCTCAATTTAACCTCTGTCTTGTAAAATAACCACTGGACAACTCCTCTATTTTATTTTTGTGTAATTATTAGTTCATCATATATAATATTGTAAGCCAGTTTGACTCCTTTAGGAAGAAGGGGCAGAAGGGAGGGAAGGAAGGGGAAAGATCGGCAGGCTTGTACTGTTACTCTTTCAAAGACAGGTTTATTTGCAAGTGAGTATCTTTCCACCATTACCTACCACCTGCTGTGGTCAACTGGACAGTTAGTGCCAAGCATGGTTTATAACTTTTTTTAGTTGAGTAAAATCTTACTTTAACTTTGTAGCCCTGAAATTATGGACACATTAGAATTTGCAAATTAAATATGGTACATAATTTTTCAGTAAACAAACAATATATATATGTGTGTATATATATGTATAAGTATATATATATGTATATATATACACACACAAGAAACAACTGATCATATATATATGTATATGTGTATATATATGATCAGTTGTTTCTTGATCAGAGAACATAAAAGAGAGTGTTAATTACCACATTCTGGATAATTCCACTTAACAATTGAAAATACAAAATGAGACTATTTAGCATCTACATGAGACTGTTTGCTGGTCCTTCTAATGATATATTCAGGCATCAAGAACGTTTTGTATTTACTTGCTTAGAGTTCTTTTAAATAAAGAAACAGAATCCTACCAGCTTCTGCTCTGGGGGGCCCACAGAATCACAGCCAAATGACTTGCTGTTAGCATAGCCCTTTATATTTGCTGAATGCTTTCTGGTACATCTAATTGTAAGTATTCATGGTACTTTCTGATAGTGTGAAGGAGGCTGGTGTTGCTCTTGTGCAAATTACAAGGCTAGAACCAGGAAAGGGGAAAATGATGGCTTAGCGTAATCTTAGAAGTTGGGTTCGAGTCTACTGTTGGTTTTGTCTTTAAGATCTAGAAAGGTGAGGGGCATCTGGCTAGCTCAGTCCCTGGAGTGTGAGGAGTGTGATGTTAGGGTTATAAGTTCAAGCCCCACTTTGGGTGTAGAGATTACTTAAAAGTATCTTTTTAAATTTTTTAAAGATTTTATTTGAGAGAGAGAGAGAGACAGAGCACGAGCAGGGTCGGGGATGGAGAGAGAGAGATGGAGAGAGATGGAGATGGAGATGGAGAGAGAGACACAGACTCCACACTAATCAGGGAGCCTGATGTGGGACTCAGTCCCAGGACTTGGAATCATGACTTGAGTCAAAGGCAGACGCTTAACCAACTGACCCACCCAAGTGCCCCCAAAACATACATATTTAAAAAGAAGATCCAAAAAGGTGAAGAATCTGATGGCAGTGAACCAAATAGTGAATATTATGTCATAATTTTTAAATTTATGCCCTGTAGTAATTAATTTGTAGTAATTAATTAGCAAACCTGATAATGTGTGATCTAAACGATTAGGAGACTTAATGATAACAAGCAGATGTAATGATACCAAGACCAAAGTTCAGGAAAACAAAGTGGTCAGAATACAAATACCTCTTCAGGAAAACTTAGGAATAATCGAGAGAACTAAATAACACATTCCGGTCAGGGTTCAACAGAGAACTAAGGCAGCTGGGGAGTTCGGTGATTGTGTCGAGGCCAACAAGCTATTTTACTTTATTATGTACGTGCTGTCTAGTTTCTACAGAAAAAAGAGGGGGAAGAAACCAAACCAAGATTTAATCAGCATCATGGGATTTAAGTTTTAGACTGAATCACTATAGTATTTGGGTATTTTCTACTAGCACTAAGGGCAGACCTAGTTAAAAGCATGTATTATTTTATGATATTTATTTACTGACAGACATTTGGTGAACATCTTCTGTGAGCTATGCAATGCATAGATTTTGGGGATATGATGGACTAGAACAGACTCTCTCTTCTTCCAAGTTGACAAAGGCCGGGATTCTCCGGGAGACCTGGAGTGAGTCGGTATTGGATAGATTCCAGGATCTAAGGAGTCCCTGGGACATTAGGAAGATTCTGGGGGCACTTTGGAGTCCTTTGGAAAGTTGACTTTGGACTGCCCCTCTTCTGGTGACTCTTGGCCAGATCACCCATTCGGGGCAGTTCTTATGGATAAGGCTACCTTTAGGACACTGATGTAGGAAAGATGTTGGGTTTCAGAGCTAACTGCCAAGAAAGAATTGCTAGCTATTGTTAGGAAAAAGTTATTTATTACTGTCTAAGAAAAGCTTAGTCATGAGACCCCTCAGATGTATATTAGTGGGTCATATGCTTGGGGAATGGTTACCAACTTCTATCTTGGTGTAGGGGTAGACATAAAGGAAGTTTCCAAAGGAATTTTTATATGTTAAAATAGACTTACAGGATTTTAGGGGGTTGGGATAATGTTAAGCTAAGGTTGCCTCTTGCAAAGTATTGCCACCGAGACAGCTGAGTACCTAGAGGAATGTCACTCTGCCTGTCTCAAGGACTTGTCAGTGGGCTATAAGTAATAAGGAAATTTAATTTTAATTTTTGCCTTTGTTTCCCACATTGGACAGGCCTGGGTTTAGGGAGGTACTACTGTGTTCCTCTGCAGCTGGACATTCTAGAAACCAGTTAAGCATAATGACCAGCGTCCCAAGGCAGGTAGGCGGGCAGAGATGCTGAGTCACTGCCAGGGACCTTTCTTTTTAGCCAGTATTTGCGAATGTGTGTTCCGTGGCTGGGCGTTGTACAAACCAATTTAAACAGCAACTGTGACTCCTCTGAGGCAGATGTGCAAACATCAAAGCCCATACAGGCGTGGGGGAAGTATGTAAGCCCCGAGCAAATGCACAGTGCTGTGTCACTTTTGGCCACGTTGAAATACAAGCTGCCTTTTTTGGAAGTCGTGAGCTGAAGTCGTGAGCGAAGTGTTGTAGGAGTGCAGTTTGAGAGGGTGAGGTGGAAAGAAGTGGCTCCCTCTGTAATAGAAGATTGTTGAGGGGGTGGTTTTTGAGAGTTGGTTGAAGGTAGAAGGGGAGGGAACCTGCCATCTGGATCTGTGATGACATTCCAGGTGTTGGTATGGCTGCTTCTTAAAGTAGCCTTTGCTTTTGGAATACCTCAGAGCATGAAATGAATTTGGCTGAGGACAGCTGAGGGAGCGGGGATGGGAGGAGCACTGGCTTGGCTGTCAGATGTCATCATCCCTACAGTTTCCTCCCTTTGGAGCCAGGGACGGTGGCTAAGGACGCATTGCCCTATAGGATCCCATTGAATCTTCTCCAGAACCTAGCTCCACAGTGGGTGACTGTGTCTCCACTTCACAGGTGAGGAAACTGAGGTCGAGAGAGTTTAAGCATCTTGTGTACCAAGGAGGCAAGAATCACTGTGTGGGTGCACCTGTGTTTATATGCCACGTATGAATACACGCATTTATGTTGTGGGGATTAAGCATGCAAGGAATGTTATTTTTGAGTACTTCATGCCAATCACTGTGGTAAAAACTATGAGGACAGCCAGAAAGACCAAGTCCCCCTCCCCTTTTATCCCCCAAGTCCCCTTTTTTGAGGAGTTTCCAAAAGAATCTAGCCTTTATACAATAAATAGGAATGAAAAGAAAATAGGAATGAAAAATAGGAGTGAAAAGAATACTTGCAAAGTAGCATTAAAGGTACTTGTAGAATGCTAGAGCATCCAGAAGGTTTGGGTCACTGTGCAGGAGAACCTCTTGGAGGCGTGAGCTTGGACCCAGGTTTTTGTAGTACGAAATGATGGGATATAAACTTGTGAAAGGGAAAGGGTGCCACGTGCCTTCTCTATTCAAGGGGTCCTTGAATAGAGAAGCACATCTTGATGTTGTTGAGATATCTCTGTATGACTCCACTTGCAAGACCTTGAAGGAAGTACTTTTAATAAAAAACCACGAGGAAGATGCCACTGAATTGTGTGAGAGGAAAATTGGAAAACATTTATAAAATCTGTGACGATGACTATAGAACAGTGAGACAGGGGTCAAGACTTAGTAGTGTTTTTTTCTGCAAAGCCCATTCCCTGGCCACTTGGTTGACACTCAAAATGTTGGTTCAATGTAAGCAAATAATGACAGTGATGTTTAACACATGTGCTAAATAAGGATTCTTGACGTAGACGAGACATTGAAAAGGAAACTTTGCCTAAAACCAAAAGTACTAAATTATTAAGATCTCAGCAAAAATTGGAAGTTGTATGGGGAGAAAGATCCAGAATTGTCACTCAAGGTCCAATGGCAGAAGACAGAACCCACTCATTTATTTTAAACAGGAAGGAATTTGCTACAAAGCCATGGTAAATGGCCACAGAATCTTTGTATAGCTGAGGTAGTAGACTCTCGACTTTCAGGAACAACTCTTAAAGCTACTCCCCAGAACTGGGGCCAGTGTCACTGCTGCCATAGCCACCAGTAAGAAGCAGTTGGGATGAAGAAGCCTGAGACATCAGGTCGTACCCTGTCACCAAGCTGCTGCTCCTGCTGTTGGCTCCAGAACCCTGCTACACCTACTCCTGTTGGTACCAGTAAAGTGGATGGGTCACTCCATGAAGTTAGTGGGGAGGCTGGGATCTCAGCCACAGAAAGCCAATGACTCCGGACTGTGTTTGGCTGCAGGAACAGCAGAAGTGGCAGAAAAGCAGCCTCTACCTAGCTGTTCTCACAAATCCCCTGAGAGGGGCACCTGGGTGGCTCAGTCGGTTAAGCATCTGCCTTTGGCTCGGGTCATGATCCCAGGGTCCTAGGATTGGCAACCATCCGGCTTCCTGCTCAGCAGGGAGCCTGCTTCTCCCTCTCTCTGCAGCTCCCCCTGCTTGTGCTCTCTCACGTACATGCTTTCTCTCAAATAAATAAAACAAAACAAACAAACAAAAAAACACATCTCCTGAGAAAGTTTCTGACTGACCAAACCGAAGTTACGTGGCTCTGAGGTCATCAGGTTCTGGGATTTTGCAGTTGAGGCAGTCATAGCCACATGCAGAAGGAATCAAAGTGCTCATCTTGCAGGAGCAAGGAGGAAACAATGTAGGAATAATATGTCTGGAAGGAAGAAATAGTTGCCATTTTGTTTGTGTAAGATAGCACACACTTGCCTTTATCTGATTCCTAGTATTACGCATTTTGTTTTCAGATGATTTTAATACAGGTATCTGTGAAAGGAAAGCAACATCTTGCAGAATTGAGAAGAGTAGTAGGATTTTTAAATGAACAAGGAAAGAAAAAATGGAATGAACAGAAATGCTGCCAAGCCAGCAAAATAGTAAAAAATAAATAAATAATAATAATAATAATAATATGAAAAATGTAAATATAAAATAAGAAAAAATCAAATGCACCATTGTTACATTAAAAAATTAAAAAATAGGGCGCCTGGGTGGCTCAGTGGGTTAAGCCTCTGCATTTGGCTCAGGTCATGGTCTCAGGGTCCTGGGATCAAGGCCTGCATTGGGCTCCCTGCTCAGTGGGGAGCCTGCTTCCCCCTCTCTCTGCCTGCCTCTCTGCCTACTTGTGACCTCTCTTTCTCTGTCAAATAAATAAATAAAATCTTAAAAAAAAATTGAAAAAAATTAAAAAATAAAAGGTCTAAATGTGCCTATGTAAAGAGAGGGACTGTTGGGTTAACAATAAAAGTGTGGGTGGAAGTTGCCACAAGAAATATACTTAAGCAGTATTTTTTAAGGGTTGAGGGAAAAAAAGGGATAAGTATGAGGCAAAATACACAAGGCAAAGAACAAACAAAATAAAAAGATAAAGAATAATAATTACATTGGAAAGAAAGCACCATAAAGTAAAAAGAGGCACAATTTGTAAAGTCACAAACCATGCCCACATGGCAGAGCAACTAGAAATACATAATCAAAGCTCATGATTGCAGAGAGAACAGTTTGCTTATTCTGTTTTATAGTGGTGTATTTTAATGAGTAGGTAGTAGATTAAAGGTAAAAACAGAAAGACCTCGAACGATCCAACTAAAATGACTTAACAGGATGTAGTATAGGACTTTATGTTCTTTCCCTAACTCCTTTGGTGCCACAAGACACTTAGAAAAATTAGTGGAGAAAAAAAAAATTAGTGAAGTACTTGGCCCAAAGAATAGCTTAAAAAATTAAGAACTTTTACAGACCACATTCTTTTTTTTTTTTAATTTTTTATTTTTTTTTATAAACGTATAATGTATTTTTATCCCCAGGGATACAGGTCTGTGAATCGCCAGGTTTACACACTTCACAGCACTCACCATAGCACATACCCTCCCCAATGTCCATAACCCACCCCCTCTCCGGACCCCCCTCCCCCCAGCAACCCTCAGTTTGTTTTGTGAGATTAAGAGCCACTTATGGTTTGTCTCCCTCCCGATCCCATCTTGTTTCATTTATTCTTTTCCTACCCCCCAAACTCCCCATGTTGCATCTCCACTTCCTCATATCAGGGAGATCATATGATAGTTGTCTTTCTCTGACTGACTTATTTCGCTAAGCATGATACCCTCTAGTTCCATCCACGTCGTCGCAAATGGCAAGATTTCGTTTCTTTTGATGGCTGCATAGTATTCCATTTTATATATTTTTATATATATATATTTATGTGTGTATATATATATATATATATATATACCACATCTTCTTTATCCATTCATCTGTTTATGGACATCTAGGTTCTTTTCATAGTTTGGCTATTATAGACATTGCCGCTATAAACATTCGGTGCACGTGCCCCCTTTGGATCACTACGTTTGTATCTTTAGGGTAAATACCCAGCAGTGCAATTGCTGGGTCATAGGGTAGCTCTATTTTCAACTTTTTGAGGAACCTCCATGCTGTTTTCCAGAGTGGTTGCACCAGCTTTCATTCTCACCAACAGTGTAGGAGGGTTCCCTTTTCTCCGCATCCTCGCCAGCATCTGTCATTTCCTGACTTGTTAATTTTAGCCATTCTGACTGGTGTGAGGTGGTATCCCATTGTGGTTTTGATTTGCATTTCCCTGATGCCAAGTGATGTGGAGCATTTTTTCATGTGTCTGTTGGCCATCTGGATGTCTTCTTTGCAGAAATGTACAGACCACATTCTTTAATGATTGTCCAACAAAAGTAGAAATAAATACTTAAATATAGTGCCAGTTTTTAACAAATTGGAAATTAAGAAACACACTTGGGTCAAAGATAAAATCAAAAGGAAGTTCTAAACTACCTAGAAAAGAGTGAAAAGGAGAACCCTCTGAAATCTGTGAGACACAGAGTAACTAAAATCTATGAGACACAGTAACTACAAATAATGAAAGTTAATAGTTAAGAAGCTAGAAAAAAAAACAGGAAAAGAGAATTTTAAAAACTGAAAGCAGAAATTAATGAAATCGAAAACAACAATACCAAAAATAGTATAAAAGTTAAATAAACCCAAAAGTGAATTTTTGGAAAGATACTAACCTTTTGAGAACCTGTTTCCAGAAAAAGAACAAAGTTAGAAATGAAAAAAGAAACAGAACTTAAATATTGAAGAACTTTTAGGAGTTTGCAAATGCCACGTATCAGTTTTTGGAAGCTAAATTTGAACCTAGAACACGGATCTGCCAACATTTTCTATAAAGGGACATAATAGTAAGCATTTTAAGTTTCTGTCACAACTACTCTGTCCCATCACTGTAGAACAAAAGGAGCCATAGACATTATGAAAACAACTGGGTATGGCTGTGAACCAATAAAACTTTATTTACAAAAATAGACAGTGGAGTGTGCCTCGGTAGCTCAGTGGGTTGAGCGTACAACTCTTGGTTTCTGCTCAGGTCATGATCTCAGGGGTGGTCAGATGGAGCCCAGAGACTGGCTCCTTGCTCAGCGTGGAGTGTGCTTGAAATTCTCTCCCTCTCTCTCTCTGCCCCTCCCTCTGTTCATGCTCATGCATGCACTCTCTTTGTCTCTCAGATAAATAAAATCTTAAAAAAAAAAAAAAAAAAAAGACAGTGGACCAGATTTGGCCTGCAAGCCATAGTTTCCTGATCCCTGAACCAGAGGAAGTATAGCAATATATAAATTATCAAAATCAACCTAAGGAGAATTTAAAGCTTCAATAGATTAATTAATAACTGTATTTAATGTAAACTCGTGTAAAGTCCCAACAAAGATATTTCAGAGTTAGATAAAATGCTCTTAGAGTACCTATGAAAGATAAATGTGTGAGATTAGACAAAGCATTATGATAAAGACGACTGGGTGGAAGTGGGAGTTGCCTTATGGACTATTAATATATACCACAAAGTCACTCTTATCAAAGCAGCATGGTATTGGCACCATAGATTAGTACCACAAAGTGGAGCCAGAGTGGATCTTAGAATATGCCAGAATTTAATACATGCAGTTTCAGTGAGAAATATGCTTTATTTAATAACAAATGCTAGTACAGCACTTGTTACGACTATCTCAAAAAAGAAAACAAACAAACAAAAAGCTTGGTGCTTATTCTGTGCTTTACAAAATTTATATATATGAGAATTTTTACTAGAAAAATAATACAGCTCAAGTATTAAAAGAAAAATGAGGTGACTTTGTACAATGTAACAACTGGAGAGAGACTGTTTTAACCGAGGGAGGAAACACAGAAGGTCAAAAAGAAAAATAGTTTAAAAACCGAAAAGTAATAAACATTTTATCCCATATAAAATTTAAAAATATTTGGTGGCAAAAGATATTATCAAACCCAATAGGCAAACATAGGTGAGGAAAGAATTTCATCACATACAGCAGTTAATGGATTAATACCAATAAAAAATGAAAAAATCTAATAATTTGATATGCCAGTAGAAAAATAGGATAAAAAGTAATTTGGGTTCATTTTATTGAAAAGCAAATCCATTTGGCCAACAGCATATAAAAAGGTGCTTAAATTAATTATGCTAGGGAAATGCAAATTTAAGTAACAATATGATACTGTGTTATACACGTTAGACAGGCAAAAGTTAAAAGTTTAGTAAGTAACTCAAATTGCTGAGAAGGACGGAAAAAGTGAATACTTTCAAGTGTTGCTTTGCCCCTCCACACTTGTGTTCTTTCTCTCTTGCTCACTCTCTTTCTCAAATAATTGAATAAAATCTTTAAAAAAAAATAGCAAGAGACAGAAGTATATATGAACACAGTGCCATTTTTGTGAAACCATTGGCCACAAAGTGCAATTCTATAAATGTGCATGGACACACATACATACATATACATGTTGCCAAAGAATAAACAAAATCCGATGTTATCTGAAATCCAGGAACTGTAAGGTGCACCTTTATTTTTATACCTCCTCATATACCAGTTTTTTGTGGCATTGAGGAGCAAAGGGTTTTAGCTGTGGGTAAGAGAGAGTTAAGATTTCATATTTAAAAATAATTAATAGAGATCTTGTTTGGGAAGTTTCTGTTGAGAAGGTGGCCAAGTTTTAAGGCATCACCTATCAAATAAGCTATCTCCCGGTTACCTAACTCTATTGTACATTCTGCCAAAGCCTTCCCAGCTGGTTAGGTTCTGAAACAAGTTAGGACAGCTGAGAAAACCAGTGACTCCAGTGGAAACTTTACAGTGCCTCTCTCTGTTAAGATATCTGCATCATCAACTTGTTATCCAAGTGGAAAGGCACATTTTTATCCTTCAGTGGATCTGTCTTCCCTGTGGTAAGTGCTGATTTTTCCTTTCATAGCTGTGTCCTGAGTACAGCTGAAAGTGGACTCACTCGTCCTGTTTATTCTCGCCCTTACCTTGATGGAAAAGGGGAATTTTATCAGTAGAGTGGGAAAATATGGCTCTTGTATTAAACAGTAGAATTAAATATCCTTCTTAGTAGTGTTTTCCAAAACTTTTCAAACCTTAATACAGAATAACAAATACATTTTACATTACCTTTTGTTATGTTGGGGGGTGTATATATATATATTGTGTGTGTGTGTGTGTGTGTGTGTGTGTATAAAATGACTAACTGAAACAAAATTTCATAAAATATTACTTGTCCTTATTATATGCATGCCTAATAATTTTCACTCTTTTCTAGTCTATTCTGTTTCTTTTAAAAAATGGCTGTCACAGATCATTAAGTTGACTTAATGACTCACTAAATGGTGTAGTGACCTGCAGTTTGAAAAAAATACGTCATCAGGGGAATCTTATCAAAACTGCATGCATGGCCTTCCATGGTCAGGATATTTCCACTGGGCTGGTAAGGTAGTTAACTCAGTGCAGTCCAGGTCCATCGCTAGGCAAGCTTTGCTTCATTTTGTATATGCCAGTAAGGCTAGTTTATACAGAAGACATTCTGATAGATTTCATAAGGTAGTTTTAAGTCTTAGGCAAAGCATCATGATACTTTCAGAGAATTAGCTTAAAATGGGGGCATAGGCTTTTTTATTGGTGATAGATGCCTTAGGTAACTAATTTGGCCCCAAGAGTTGGAACTGTCATGAGAAGGCTGGTCATCTAATTATAAATAGAAGTCATCTCAGTTGATTTCACCTCTGTCCTAAGCATTCTTGGATGACCTTTGCCACTTAGACTTTAAAATGCTGTGCTCAAGTTAGAAGAATTTCCATACCAAACTAAAGAACAAATAATTATGTTCTTTAAAGTAATTACCCTAGTTGGGCAAATTGCTAAGCTAATTCTTAGGACCAGTAGAGATCAGGTGTGTGCTCCGTTCCAGAAACAGGATTTATGTGATCAAGAGCACGAGATCAAGGTGGCTTCTGTGCAGGAATTTTTAAGTGAAAATAGTAAAGTAAAACCCAACTCATACTGTGTAAAGTAGAACCCAACTCATACTCATACTGTGACTGCAAAGAAACCTGGTGTGTGTTGTATTTACCTGGGTTGGGAGCAAAGAATTTCAAAAAGAAGGCAGAAAATGGTCTCTGCCTATGGCATCCTTTAGAGCTTTCCTAATTTGAGAGGTGATAGAAAACATTATTAGATATTCATTAAGAAGAAAAGGCTATTATATCCTGCCATTAACTTGATTTTTCAGTCTAAGTTATTTTTCCTCTAGTGGTTACCATTGATGCCTTTGATTTTGTGGATGCCGTCGAGATAGGTCCTTATGCGAGGAAAGAGCCGAGATGAGGATTGGCAGCCTCCCTCTTCTTGGTACTTTTCCATAACTTCTTTCACCAAAGTCACTGTTATTTCCTTTTCACTCTGAAGTAGTTCCACATCTGATACTGCAGGAACTTGATTTTATTTCCTTTCTACATGAGTATTTAAGATAAAGAGAGCCATTTTTTTGTTTTTATTTAATAAGCCTCACAGAAAGAAGAATATAAAGTAAAAGCAATAGCCACAATAATTTACAGTTGACAAAACACGTAACAGAAGGAGTATGCTGAGCTATAGAAAGCCACACTGTAGATCCTCCTAAAACTCCCCTTCCACTTTCCTTCCCTCACTAGAACTCTCTACCAGCTCGGAAGTAGTGGGGGTTAGGATAGACAGGAAGGACAGATCGAGCTTTCTGCTCTGAAGACATGAGTCACTTCTTTCTATAGCTGGAGACAGCTAATGTCAAAGTAAGTGGAAGTGCCAGACTGGAAATAGTTTCTGTGAACTGTACTGGTCGTAATTTGAACTCTTTCTACCAGCTGTGACTTTGTAAATGGCAAGAATTAATACGCTTCTCGTGGTTTGTAGGGCTGTCAAACAGTAAGACACCAGACTTGGGAGCAGTTCCAAGTGTGGCAACGATTACCCCCGGTGCTCCATCTTCAGAATGAGTCCTAGGGCATTTTCTCTGAAAACGGTACTGAAGGAGATGGCACGTGGGGGGTGCCTACCACAAACTAATGACAGGAAATCAGTGAGACTGAGAGCCATCAACATTACATCAGCATTCTTTAGGGTTTTTATGACGTACTCAATATATTCTCTTTCGCTGTACCAAGGGAACCATATGGAACCATCCATTACGGCTCTCTCCATTCTACTTATTGATTAGGGATTTGTAGTACATTCTCTGATGTTTTGTGGGATCTTGATATGATTTTAAATTCAGTTGTCTTCCAAACTGTAATTAATGTTTTCTTAACAATCCAATATTCCTCATTGACCTTGATGTTTTGTTTTGTTCTTGACATGTATTGATGTATGTGTGTGTGGGTTTGGTTATTTTGTTCAAGTTGTATGTTCTCCATTTCTTTATTCACAGTAATATTCCTACTGGGCGATTTTGCAGAAGAACAAATTGTCCTTTGACACTTGTGTCTCACTTGGTTTATGTGTCTCTGAGGGCACAGGGGGCAGCTTCTCCACAACTCCTTTCTAAATGAAGAAGTGAGAAAACAGATGTCTGTTTTCAGGTTCCGTCAACATGCAGATGTAATTCTTTTCCTTTCATTTCAGAAGAAAATGGTGAAGGGATAATGATGTGTTCACTGCGGGGTGAGTGGTATTATTTCTTGTAGCTGAAACAGTGTGGAGGAACCTCACTGCCATCAGGTATCCCTGGTGCGACGTTGGAGGTGCCCTAGAACAGCATTGTTTTCCATTTGGCTGGCTGTTGTCACATGTGGTTTGTCAAAATAGAAAAACAGGGCACAGATGCTCTAACTGTAAGACCAGACGTGCTCTGAGCGAATCTGTCTCCTCGTCATCTGAGGGAAGAGAAAGTTCCTAACGAGGGAAGAAATGAACAACTGTGGGGGCATCTCAGTCCTTTGTAGTCTGGAAATATCAGGTACCTGATTTTTCTCCCTCCGTCTGTTCATCAGACAACAGCAAAACTCATCATGGTGAATATTACTTGCTACTCTAAGGCAGAATTAAAGTAGAATCATGAAAGATTTAAAAAGCAAATTGTGAATGAAGCCTACTGTGTAGCCCCCAGCTTTCCTGATGACTCCTGGAATAAGCTGTTGGAGAAGAAAACTTTTCCTCTGGTCATGTTCCCTCAGGGCCTTTGTTGTAGGAAAATAGTGTGTATGTGGGGAGGAGGGGTGAGGATGGCTTCACCTCCAAGTGGAAATTTTTGTTTTCCTGAACTTGGCTAGCCCTCAGGACATCAGACATGGTGTTTCGCTCTAGGCATGGGACTGTCACCTTGTCAAATTGACATCTGCCCTTCATGCCAAGGGTTTCAGAACCCAGCTGATCCTAGCAGCATGAAGTTCTCTTGGGTTAATCCATAGCAATAAAAATTTTTTTTAAATTTCTTTTCAGCATAACAGTATTCATTGTTTTTGTACCACACCCAGTCATAGCAATCAAAATTTTGAGAAAAAAAAAAAAATCCTGCTTTCCCTTACCTGGCAGTAACCTCATCAGGATCTCAACTTGTACATAGTATTAGCTCAAAATAAAATGTACTAAGGGAAGGAGAAACAGGCATGCTGATGCGATGTGGCTCCTTCAGGCTTTGTCCCTCTGATGGAACAAACCCTGCTGCCAGTAGGAGACCCGCCGTTCACACTCCATATGGAACGAAGAAGGGGTTGGTTTTTGTGCAGCAGCACCTGACGTGAGTCTCCCTGCTGCCCATCTTCATTTCTAAGGAAACAGGCATCGATTTTAACCCCCTTCGTTAACTTGTCAGTTAGAGCTGGAGCTGAGTCCACTTTTTTGAGCTTCAATAAGAACCCAGAGAGAAAAGAATCGGTTGTGGTTGCAAACAGCAGCCAAGCTCTTTGCCCAGGCTGGATCTGCTCTGACCCCATGGGGCTCGCCTCCCTCGTGCTCTGTACCGGACACACGCGTATGCTTCCTGACACAGCCTGGCCCGTGTGTGGCCACTCCAGGGAGAGCTGCATCTGTCACACGTGTCCCACCTGACTTCTTGAAAGAGTTTATTAGCATCCGCGTCGTCCATGGCAAATATTTAATTATAAGGGCACTGACAGCCCTTCAGCTCTGCTTGGCGGGTTGTTTACAATAATCATTGCTAACATCTATTCATGATTCTTAAGTGTTAGATGTGGTACCCAACAGTTTACATCCTTTCATCTCATTTAATCCTTGGGCCAAAAGTTAGAGATAGTTTCTGTGATTCTCTCTGTTTTACAGAGGAGGACAGTGAAGCTTCAGGAACCTAAATAAGATACCCAGGATGGCATTGTTAAGACTAGATTCAGGCTTAGCATACTCCAGAGACCATCTTCTTAAATCATCCTGGGGAGGGGGCGAGGCGTGCCCCCTGTGGTGTATGGCAGAAGGACTTTGGGAAATTTTCTCCAGCTGCTTGTGTTAATATTCCCCTTTCCCATTCCCATGTTCCCCCTGCCTCCTCCCCCTCCTTTTCCTTATTCTGAGGGTGCTGGAGGTGGGGGGGGGGGCTGCCTGTTCTCACCATTGGAGGTCATGGCCACACTGAGTCACTGTCCCAGAGGGGTGTGGTATTGCCCTCAGGAGTACCGTGATGGGAAAGTAGCTGAGAGCCCGCCTGCTGAAGGAAAGTAGCTGGGATCCAGTGGACTGAAGGAGGGCTGACAAATCCCCAGACCATTTCTTCTGTGACTTCCTGTGTGGAGCATTCTCTCTGCAATGGCGTGACTTCAGGTGGCCCGAGTAGCTGCAGAGTATGAAGAAGAATGGAAGACAGTGCCCATGTATATGAAAGACCTCGATGTATAAAAGCATGAAACATGCATGTAAAATGCATATGTGTGGAAACGTACATATATAAAACATATACATGAAAAATATACATATATGAGAAAATACATATTAAAAATATATTTGGACTCTAGGTGTGTATTTCCTCCTCTCCGAGTTCCAGCATCAGTGTTAGTGAGGGTGCAAAGCTATTTCACATTCATTATGCAGCAGCAATTCCTGGAGCCCTGCAGAGTGAGCTGGGGAGTGGGTGGGATGAAGCCATACCGGGGCCTTCCAGGAGAGCACAACCCGAGGGCTTTTGTTTTTCTTGAAGATAACACTGACAATTCAACTGGCAGATGAGCTCTCTTAGATCATTATGATTCAGACAGACAGAGAGTTCTGTGGAGAAAAAAGCTCGTACAGGACTTCATGCTTTTTGGTCCCTGAGAGCTGACTGGAACCACCTTTGGAGTTCCAGGTTATTTACTCAGTTATAGGATGAATATTAAGTGTGACTATTTCACATACCTTAGCAACTTCTAGTTTACAGTCAGTTAGAAATGGCAGTTGACGGCAGGGAACAATTTGGAAGAAGTACTAACTCTATATTCTTGGCATTTGGGGGCTTTTTGTTAAAGGGTACAGAGCCTTACAACCTGGTCCCTGAAGTCATCCGTTAAGTACATCCCAGCACCAGGGAAAGACGGGTTTTTTCCTTAAGCGCATCGCTTATCATGTCATTCTCCTGTTCAGAAACCTTCCATGCTCCTCCGTTCCTTTCAGTCAACTTTACATGGAATTCAAGGCTCTCCTTGATGTGGACCAGATGTCCTTTGGGGCACATTTCTTATCAGCTGGTCAAGCAGCTCTTCATTCTTTTACCATACCCGAGCTTTCTCAGTTTCAGCACCTGCCACGTCCTTCCCTACAGGAACTCCCTTCTCATCTCTCATCAAAAACCTCTTCTCCTGTAAGACTAAACTCAAATAACATTATCTCTATGAAGATCTTCAGGATTAGGTATGGGAATAAAACTCTTCTTATCTGTGCTAATGGTACACTGTTTAGACCTTAGCTAAAGTGTTTCATACATTCTTTCTTGACTTACAGTTAGCCAGGTACATTGAGGATATCTACTCTGTTCTTTGAGAGTAAGAAGCCTGTCATGCATTTTCTTTTTTTTTTTCTTTCTTTTTTTGCCTTACCCTTCAATGAAAGAAAGATTTCATAGTAAATGAATAATTTTTATATAGTTTAACATTAAGTAAACTTTAGTTCTATGGAAAAGGCACTTACAGGATATTCCCTGATAACACCAGATTAATCAGCATTGTCACCTTGAGTTGCCCTAATCAATACCTTCATTTTTTTATACTTTGGTGCAACAAGGAGGTTTCAGATTAGGGCTTTGAACTGCCTATTACCTCTCCCTGGAAACCGCTTTTCTCTTGAAGTTTTACATGGCAGCTGTTTCTTGGAGTCAGCACAACTGACCCATTCAAAGAGAGCTGTTGTTGGTCTTGCGTTGCGACGGAAACCCTGTGCCCAGTCACTGCCCCCTTCGTGTACTATAGGCTGTACCATGACTAGGGAAGTTGCTGATCTGCCATCATGTGTCTCAAGCTTCATGAGAGCAGAGGACCTGTCAGCTCTGATAATCATTGTATTTCCAGGACGTGGAGTGGTGCCAGACTCACATTGGTGCCATTTAGGTCATATTATTTTATTTAAAAATCTGTGGTCTTCAACGTTGGCTTCCCATCAGTGTCACCTGTGGAACTTAAAAAAAAAAACAACACAGATGTTCAAGGTTGACCTCAAAGATTCCAACTCATTTGGCCCGGAGTGATGCCCTTTAAACTTGGCTCTAAATGTATGAATCATCAGAGGTTCTGGAAAACAAGGAAAGATAAACTTTCCATAGCTTCCAAAGCTGTGGTTGTTTTGAAGACTTTCTGCATTTTATTTTAAATCCTCATCTCAGACCCTTAATGCTTGTGACTGTCATGGAGAGATAATAAGGAGATCAAACATGAACTTACATGAGCCACAGGAACATCTGGGGCAGTTCCCAAGTTTTAATTATGGTTTCAGGGATGTAAGAGCTTAATGATAGTTTCAGTGCTGAAACAAGTTTGGAGATGTTGCCCTACAAATAAAGGAAGTGTAAATAATTATACTCTGGACTTCAGTCTCCTTGCAAGACCTGCAATTACCAGATTATTTGAAAGAAATGTACTACATGTTACATGGTTAGTTTTCTGTTAGCTCGTATAAAGTACATGCCATTGAATACCTTGAAATAATGCTTATTTTATCTATAAGATCTACTTTGGTGTTCATCAGAGTCTATTAAAACTGTACCACAGACTTCCCTGAATATACAGTTTTTCTTTTTTCCCCTCACATTTATGTTTTTGATATTGGACTTTCTTCTCAGACTCTTCCTTTCCCTCCTCACCAGAGTATCTAAACAAATTTATGCCATTCCATCCCTCTGATTTTACACATCAGACACAGAGGTGAGAGTGAATAAGAATCTCGCTTAGAGCCACATGCAGTTTGGTGGCAGAGTCCAGCAGTGGAATTCTGCTTCCTTCGTATCAAAGTTGTCCTCATATTCCTAACTCACTAGGGAGGAAAATAAAAACAACAACCTTAAAACTATTTCTCAGAGATAATTTGGCCATTTTGGTCCTTTTTTTTTTTTTTAAGATTTTTATTTATTTATTTGACAGACAGAGATCACAAGTAGGCAGAGAGGCAGGCAGAGAGAGAGGAGGACGCAGGCTCCCTGCTGAGCAGAGAGTCCGAAGCGGGGCTCGATCCCAGGACCTTGAGATCATGACCTGAGCTGAAGGCAGAGGCTTTAACCCACTGAGCCACCCAGGTGCCCCCGGTTTGGTCCTTTTAATCAGAACATCCCTATGGTGATCATCCACTGGTAATCTCCAGAAAAGATTTTCTCAACCTTTTCTAGACCCCAAGGAGCTACATTTAATTTATAACCTGAAAATATTTCCTAAAAAAAAAAAAAAAATCGTAATCATGCTTTCTGAAATTTTATTTCATCTTTCTAATTGCTTGCTGAGAAAAAAAAATGTACTTTTCCTTTTTAACATGCCTCCTGATGTGAACAATCTCTAGAGATGTTCCTTTTCTAGAATAAAATCTGTGTTTATGTGTTATCACTCTGACCTTCCACATCCTTGAATCATTTTACTTTTTCATCTTGGTAGGTCTTTTTCTTCATAATCTGTAATTGAATACTTTAAAACACCTCACATTTACCATTGGCTCCAGCTCAACAGAGAGCAGTGCGAATCAAGTCCACAAGTTCAGAAATGCAAGAAAGGGAACTTCCCTTAGTTTTCTGCATCTCGTTGTTATGTCTCCTTTGAGTTCTTTTTCTTCCAAGGAGAATTTTAGAGAAATGTGTGTCCCCCACATCAGGAGACACTCCCATCTGTCTCTCCCTGCCTGACCTGAAAGTAAAGGGTTTTTGTTTTTGTTTTTGTTTTTAAAGATTTTATTTATTTATTTGTCAGAGAGAGTGAGCACAGGCAGACAGAGTGGCAGGCAGAGGCAGAGGGAGAAGCAGGCTCCCTACTGAGCAAGGAGCCCGATGTGGGACTCGATCCCAGTACCCTGGGATCATGACCTGAGCCGAAGGCAGCCGCTTAACCAACTGAGCCACCCAGGCGTCCCAGTAAAGGGTTTTTTGAGTGTCAGGTGCCAAGATCTTACAAGGCAGAATAGTGGGAAGGATTTTTTTTTTTTTTTTAAAGAGAAGTCTATTTCCTTCCCAAAGTAGGATAGAATATAGAATTCTAATCAGGTATGCACACTTGGTATTTCTAAAATAACATGTAATTTAATATCTTGTTAAAGTTAGGCCACACTTCAGAAACTTCGGAAACAAGCAGCAGTACCTTTCAGTGATTCCTCTGAACTAAGCTGTACCCCAGAAGATTATAACCACCTGCCGTGTGGCCTTTCCTTTACTCTAGCACTACGATTCAGATGGGTGGCAGGAGCTAAGTCAGCAAAAGTGGATATAATTGAAGTAGCAGAATCCAAAGGGAAGTGAAGCCTACTAAACATCAGAGGGGAAGAGTTGTGCCATCCGGTCATGAGAGTCTGAAAAAGGTGTTTGGGTGTCCGTGGCTGGAAACTATAGTCATTGGTGTCTCCAGAAACAAGGAGCTAAACGGGAAAGGTGAGGAGCGTCCGAGCAGAATGAGGCTAATAGGCTCACTGCCCGCGAGGCTGGCGAGAGCTTCTGCAGCTCGAGGTCAGTGTGCGGTTGGCCAAGAGATCAGTTAGCCCAGCGGCCTCTGAGTGAGCTCCTGGCTCCAGTTCAATAACTAAGGGGTGGTATCTGGGAAGGTCAACACTGTCAATGCCCTACCAGGAACTAGGATTATACCCAGGGCTTCAAGCCCAGACGCTGGCTCTCTGCCCCATCTGAGTGTGATCTTGAACTCTGTTTTGCTTCCTGAAAGAAGGAGTCCAAGGTCTGTCTGCCTTCAGGGACGGAAGATCAGCAGTAAGTTTCCAGTGGATCCCGATTACAGCAGGGGGAATGTTCTCAGCCTCTTGGAGGCTCTTCCGGTGCTTTTAACCATCTAAGGCAATTTGAGGCTTCTGTGTCTGCTGTCTTAGACAGTTGGCATGTTGTACATTGTTTGAAAACGGTGGCAGTGGATTAAGTGAATTTTCACTAGAGATGGAAATATTGCAAAGTTCCCCTCCTTTACGGTCCATCGCCACTCCCTTGTAGCGGCTTCCCCGGTGCTCTCCCTACACACACCTGCTTGCATGCATGGGAGAAAGGAAATGGGTTTACAAATAGATGACCGGCTTCCAAAGTTGGGAGGTCCAGGGACACACAAAGAGGATAGGTTGCCTGAATATAGAAAAAGCAGGGGACCCCAACTTACCGCTTGGTCTCTGAATATCAGTGTTCTTCAGTGTATAAGTATAAATCAGGGATAGTGATACCTAACCATATGAATTAATGTACATGACACCCCTGGCCTGGTGCCTGACATGTGATGAACACAAGTGTCCACTCCCTTCCAGCAGCTGTAATTGTGGATGTTGTCTTTGTGCCCAAGCAGAGCTTCCTCAATAGTTCTCACCTGAATGTGGGTTTGCCCTTTCGGCAACATTGAACAATGTCTGGAGACAGTTTTGTTGTTGTTTTGTTTTTTAAGACTTTATTTATTTGAGAGAGAGCACCCACAAGCCAGGTGGAAGAGGGACAAGCAGACTTCCTGCTGAGTGCAGAGCCTGATGCGGGGTTGGATCCCAGGTCCCTGAGATCATGACCTGAGCTCAAGTCAGACAACCAACAGACTGAGCCACCCAGTCGCCCCTGGAGACAGTTGATAATTATGACTCGGGGGAAGGGTCCTACTGGGATCTGGCTGGCAGAGGTCCTTCATATACTTCTAAACATCCCACAGCACACAGGACAGTCTCCCACAGCAAACAACCCTCTGGCCCAAAATGTCCAGTAGTGTCAGCGTTGAGAAACCTATCCCGCTGAAAGAGCAAAAAGGGACGAGGAGGTTGACTTTATCCTTAGGGAAAAGAACATGTTTACCTACTAACAATTACTGACCTCTTCTGGCATTTAGAAACAAAGAGCCTGTGGAATCTAGACATGCTCTGAAACTGAATCCCATTCTGATGAAAGAACACTTCTTAATTCTAACCAGAAAGTAAAGTGTTTGTTTGTGTTTTGTGTTCTTCTTATTTAAATAAGCAGTTCTAACCACTCAACTGATTTATTGAACTATGGATCAAAAGATCTAAAGCTGGATTTTGTTCATTTTAATCTTTACCAATAATACAGCCTAAAAACTATTTTGCTAGATTTGTATGATTGACTAAATAATTATGTCTGCATGACACCTATGACCAAAGTCAAGTGCTAAATTCTGTGTTTAGAGACTTAATGTCAACTGAAATGCAGCTCTAAAGGAAAAAGAAACCAAGTTTAGCTTGCCTTAAGTATACAAGTAAGATGTGCTAGAATCGAGCTCTTATGTCACAAGATATTAGAAATAAGATATTGATGTACATTTTAAAATGATTTAATTTATAAGAATGCTTTGGAGTAAAGGGCCAGTTTTAAAGCTCAACTTTCATTGTATGTTTATGTTGTTCTGTTGTCAGGTGAAGCCTCCTTGGTGGGGAGATTACCACCTAACTGCCTTGTTGGGCTACCTGGGACGCAGAGAGCCCACGGTCATTGCCAACTGTAACAGCTGCTAGTGTGTGTTAACGTATGAGATCCCACCTTTCTAAAAGAACATGGATTTCAAAGCCACTGATTATTATCAAAACCCATTTTAACCCATTGGTTTTTTAGTTTTATTTCCTAACTGGGAAGGATTTTAAAAGAGGACCCAGGCCCCTACCCGCTTCTATGTTTATTAGTATGCCATAAATTCCATTAATAAATTCTTGAGAGTTTGCTCTTCTGTTTTTTAAAAAATAGTCCTAGTTTTAGTCATCTGTTAAAAATATGTTGAAAATGGGGATGCCTGGGTGGCTCAGTTGGTTGAGAAGCTGCCTTCGACTCAGGTCATGATCCCAGCATCCTGGGATCGAGTCCCGCATCGGGCTCCTTGCTTGGTAGGGAGCCTGCTTCTCCCTCTGCCTCTGCCTGTGCTCGCTCACTCTCTCCCTCTCTCTCTCTGACAAATAGATAAATAAAATCTTTAAAAAAAAATTTTTTTTAAATGTTGAAAATGGATTGCATGTGTACAAAACTGTACTAGATTTGAAGACATATTTTCTTTGAAAAAAATTTGCATTCAAAATATCAAATATTTTAGAGAAGAGAGACAGAAGGTATACACAGTTTCTCAACATGAGATGGGTCATTCAACGTGACCTCATTTTTAAAGGTTCCTCGGCACTCCTTTTATCTCCAGAGTGAATAAAGGCTGTGTGTCTGTGAGGGTAGGATAGTCAAGAAGCTTCTGGTGACTTCTGATTGCAGTGGGGATGGGAGCACTGAGAGACACAGAGGGCGGGAACTTTGGGGCTGTATGTCTCTGCGTAGCTGGTCACCAAGCACAGTGTCCCCTGAGCCACCTTCTAAAATCTTTGGCTAGATCTGGTTTGCTTGATTTCTATCACCCACTGGATATCTGAAATAAAATCGTCATCAGTGATTTAGAAGATTGTACATTTGCCTCCCATTTGTACCAAAACAGTTTAAAATGAAATGAATTAATGCTTTGTCCATATTTTGTACCCATGTTGTCCTTTGGTGATAATATTGGGAGTTAAAAAGATGCATCTAATTCTTTCTACTCTTGTTTATATAAAAATCTATCTTTTTGAATATGGATTTTTTTAAAAATGGCCTTTGCTTTCAATTTTTAATTGCAATTTATAAGATAGTTTCTCTTCCAGAGCTGCTGTGATACTCTTGGTCAAAAGGAACTCACTGATCCTTCTTTTTTTTTTTTTTAAAGATTTTATTTATTTATTTGACAGACAGAGATCACAATTAGGCAGAGAGGCAAGCAGAGAGTGAGAGGGGGAAGCAGGCTCCCTGCTGACCAGGGAGCCCGATGTAGGGCTCGATTCCAGGACCCTGGGATCATGACCTGAGTGGAAGGCAGAGGCTTTAACCCACTGAGCCACTCAGGCGCCCCCCCCCCTTTTTTTTTAATGTACTTGGCTGGAGGGTCCAATAATCCTCCCTGATTCATAGAACATAAAATTGTACTTAATTTTTATTCAACGCTATATTAACTTATTCATCAGATAGGTTTGAGCACCTGTTATATGCCACAACAGTGCTAAGCGCTAGAGATTCCCACAAGATAAAATACTGTCTCTACACTTGAAGAGTTAGTTCATAGGCGAGGCCTCATCAGCATTAAACTCAATATGGTACGTGCTAGAACCAGTGAGAGCAGGTTAAGAGAACATGAGGAAGCAGTTACTTGAGAGAAGGGCTTCACAATGTAGAAACTATTTGATCTGGGCTTTCAGCATGAAGCCAGGTTGGATACATGAAGATGATAGGAAAAGCCATGACTTGCCAGAGAATAGTGTGAGTAGAGGAATGGGAGCAGAAAGCCCTCAGTACTTTGAGAGTGATGGTGAACTGGTGTGGCTGGTGAGGAGACTGATGGGAAAGGCTGCAGGACCCTGAGTGCAGGGGCTCTAGCTCTCTGCTTTGCCAGGTGGGTTATATTCCACTGGTGCCAAGTGATAAGCCATCGAAGGCTCTACTGTGATGTAGATAGACCAGCTATTGTCAGTGGGATAGCTATGACACCCACCCCAACCCAATCTGGAAAGATCTACCTTTTTTTCTTACCATGTTTTCTTTAGAAATTTTGAAGTATACGGGGGAGTTGTTAGGAGTAAATGAAAAAAATCAGCTATAGGTTCACTTACCAGTTACATTCATTTTAAAATTTTTTTGTGGCTTTTTCTCCTTGTAGTCTTTTTCTATGCATAGAAAAATATGCATTTTATATAATGTTTGATACAAAACTTGAAACTAAATATTTGCATCTTTTTAAGTTAATATGATATTTGAGCTTGTAATATTATCATTGTTTTTCTGGAAAATGACTTCTTATGATGCATAGTGTTCCCTGTATGGACTTAGAAAGTATATAAATTATCCTCGTTTTGGGGAAATACAACATATTTCACTTTGTCATTATTTGGCTTCAGTATTTGTCTTCAACTTGGTTTGCTAAATATCCCAGTTAATATGGGTAAAGCAGAATAATACAACAGTGATATGGTATATTTGTTTACTAATTCAGCTGGAAAAAAAAAAGTAATGAATAAATGTTGATTGACCTGAATGGAAAGGAGGCATTTGCTTGGATGGTAGTGAGGGTAATTTGAGCTAGATTAGGAAGGACTCCCTAACTATAACAATTGTGAGACAGTATTTGTGACCACGGGATTCTTGAACCTATAGTCTCATTCTGCAGATATTTTTAAAATAAACAAGTATTTAAGTACTATCTTTTTTTTACCATGATTGAGTATGCTAGGCAGTATCTTTTTTTTTTTTTTTAAAGATTTTATTCATTTATTTGACAGAGAGAGAGATCACAAGTATGCAGAGAGGCAGGCAGAGAGAGGGGGGGAAGCAGGCTCCCTGCTGAGCAGAGATTCCCCATGCGGGACTCAATCCCAGGACCCTGAGATCATGACCTGAGCGGAAGGCAGAGGCTTAACCCACTGAGCCACCCAGGCGCCCCTACTAGTCAGTATCTTATGGCTGTCCTTGAGATTTTCAACGTTTGTAATCCTTTCCATTTTTGTTTATGTTTAAAATTTAACTAAAATAGAAATTTTGAAGAATTTTAGCAGTTACATGCAATCTTAGTCTATTCAGGGTACAATATCAAAAATACCGTAGATCCGGTGGCTTAAACAATTTATTTCTTACAGTTCTGGAGGCTGGGAAATCTTGAGATAAGGCAGCGGCAGAGTCCATGTCTGGTGAGAGCCGGCCTCTTGGTTCACAGATGGCCTTCTCTTCTCTGTGCTACCGCTTGGCAGAAGGGGCTGGGGAGCTCTGTGGGTTTTGTTTTTTGTTTTTTGTTTTTTAATAAAGGCATTAATCTCATTCATGAGGTTCTACCCTCATGGTTTAACCACCTCCCAAAGGCCCCACTTCCAAATACCACCTTGAGATCATGACTTCAACAAATGAATTTTGAGGAAACACATTGTGTCCATTGCGCATGCTCACTGTAATCAGTCTAGGAACTCAGAGGTCTGGAACACAGTTACCGCCTTTTCCCTAGCCAGTCTCACTCTTTTGCAGTAACCAGCGTTAACGATTCCACACTTATCTTCTCTCGCAGTTCTCAGTGCCCATACAAACACATGGCGTTGGTGTTTATATGTGAGCACAGTACTGCGTACTGGGGAGCAGAATACTGTGTACTAGTATCCCGGAAAGACTCCAAACACTTCTTTTCATTGTGCCTGGGTATTGGAGTTGCAAGGGAAACAACACGGCCAAGCAGTGGATGGAACAATGCGTTACTTACAGAGAGGAGACTGAGCTGGATCAATGTCGAGAACGTGCCTCGCTCCCTCAGAGCCAGCAGCGCCCCCACCCCGGTGCGCCCACTGCCACTGACTCAGGGTGTCCGCCATGTGCAACCCTCTTGTTTATTTCCACCATGACCAGCAACCCCTCCCTTGAGTCTAAAATACTGAAAGCCAGGATGTGCCTGATGGCCAATGATGTGCAAATTTAAGCAGAGCACTTAAAAAGGGCACTTCGTGAACCTAAGATTAGGAAAGATAATCGCCCACCAGATGGTAAACCTGGACAGGCTAAGTGGGGGTCCGAACCCTGCATGCTTGAGAATGCCTTTCCCAACAATTTTTATTGCTCTCCCCAAATGTAGCATGTGTAAACAAAAGAAAAGCCACTTGCTTTACACATTTAGCAACATGCAGTGAACATTCCTTCTGGTCACTGCATGTCAATCCAGTTCATTATTTTTAATGACTGAGAAAATAGTACCCAATGTGGGTCTTCTGTCCTTGTTTCAGCTCTTCCCCTCCTGATAGGTCCACATTTTTGTGTAGTTTTCTACCACTACCAAGAAGGCTGCGGTTAAGCTTTTAAAACCAATCTAATTAGGTCTTTTTTTTCCCCTTGTGAGATTGTTTTTCAAGAATGGGATGGCAAGGTCAAAGACTCTTCCAATCAGCAGCACATTCCAGAAGCGGATGATGAATTAGAGGACCTATTTCTCTGCAACCTTGCCAACACAGGCTGTTCTCCAACTTTTGCATTTTTGCCAGTCTCTCAGATGAAAAATGGCACACCTTTGCGATTTCATTTTGCATTCTCCTTATTCTCCTTATTTCTGATAAGGTTGTCTTTTCATATTTTATTTAGCCATTGCATTTTCTTGTATGTGACTTGCCTTAAATTTTTCTAATTCTTGCACATTTTATTTTTGCTGAACATTTCGTGATTCAGAAATGCATATTTCTATCTCCTTTAGCATTTATTTTCCTACCCAGATTTCAGGAGAAAAAGAGATTTTCCTCTAGGGCATTGTCAGTAGCACCTGTTTGAAATGTTAAACATTTGAATATTTGATAAGCAAACCTGGAGAAATGTGGAGGTTACTGAACTGATTGCTTAAAGGGGAAACTGCGTGCGTAACTCTGGCCAGTGCTTTTTAAATGACCAGGCTTCTCAGACCTGTACCCCTGGGAATAAAAATAAATAAATAAATAAATAAAAATTAAAAAAAAAAAATGACCAGGCTTCTGACAAGAATGTACAATGGGAAAAGACAGTCTCTTCAATAAATGCTGGGAAGGCTGGACAGCCACATGCAAAAGAATGAAACTGCTTTCTTATAGCATACACATACACACACACAAATAAGCACAAAATGGATTAAAGACCTAAATGTGAGACCTGAAACCATAAATTTCCCTAAAGAAGACATAAGCAATAATCTTTTGGACATCAGCCTTACCAACATTTTTCTAGACATATCTCCTCAGGCAAGGGAAATGAAAGCAAAAATAAACTACTGGGACTACACCAAAATAAAAAAATGCATTTGCACAGCAAAGGAAACCATCAACAAAACAAAAAGGCAACGTGATGAATGGAAGAAGGTACTTGCAACTGATATAGCTGATAAGGGATTAATATTCAAATATATAAAGAACTTATACAACTCAGAAACAAAAAATAAGCCCTCCAAAAATCTGATTTAAAAATGAGCAGAGGACCTGAAGAGGTATTTTTCCAAGACATACAGATGGCAAGCAGACACATGAAAAAAATGCTCAACATCACTAATCATCGGGAAAATGTAAATCAAAACCACACTGACGTATGACCTCACACCTGTCCAAATAGCTAATATCAAAAAGACAAGAAATAACAAGTATTGGCAAGAACATGGAGAAAAGGGACCCCTTGTGCTCTATTGGTGGGAATGTAAGTTGGTGCAGCCACTGTGAAAACAGTATGGAGTTTCCTCAAAAAATTAAAAATAGAAATACCATATGATCTAGTAATTCCACTACTGGGTATTTACCCGAAGAAAATGAAAACACTAATTTGAAAAGATATTCATTGCAATATTATTTACAATAGCCAAGATATGGAAACAACTCAAGTATCTACCAATAGTTGAATGGGTAAAGAGGATGTGAGGTGTATATGTGTGTGTGTGTTTGTGTGTGTTTTCATAAAAAAGAACAAGGTTTTGCCATTTGCAATGACATGAGTGGACCTAGAAAGTATTATGCTGAGTGAAATAAATCAGATAGAGACAGACAAATATCATACGATTTCACTTAATGTGGAATCTAAAAAACAAATGAACAAATGGAAGCAGAATCATAAATATAGAGAACGAACTGGTGGTTGCCAGAAGGGAAGGAAGGGGATAGGTGAAATAGGTGAAAGGGATTAAGAGGTACAGACTTCCTTCCAGTGATGGGTCTAGCAAGAAAGAGGTTGCTGTGGCTGACGTCAAAGAGGTTGCTGCCTGCATTCTCCTCTAGGATTTTGATAGTTTCCTGCCTCATATTTAGCCCTTTCATTCATTTTGAATTTATTCTTGTGTGTGGTGTAAGAAAATAGTCCAGTTTCATTCTTGTGCATGTTGCTGTCCAGTTTTCCCAACACCATTTGTTGAAGAGACTGTCATTTTTCCATTGGATATTCTTTCCTGCTTTGTTGAAGATGAGTAGACCATAGAGTTGTGGGTCCATTTCTGGGTTTTCTATTCTACATTTAGAGTGGTAAGCATAACTTAATGTATACAATTGTTGAATTACTAGGTTGTATACCTGAAACTAATATAACACTACATGTCAACTATACTTGATTAAAAATAATAAATAAAAACCAGATGAATAAAAATAAATGAACAGGGTGCTGAGAATGGCTGAGGTATCAACTGACAGGGGTCCAAGCTACACCCCCACCTCAGCCTCTTAACCCTCACAGTAGTCTTCATGTTGTGTAAGGACTAGAGAACTCTAAAAAGCTAAGATCCATCTTAGGAGGACTTTCTTACTATCCCTTTCTTTAAATATGCTTTGGGAATGAAAGTTACATTTTGCTGTGCTTCATGTTCACAGCAGATGTCTTCCATTGCAAAGTAATGGTTTTACTGTTCTTCCCGAACTCATCCTAAAAGATAACCCAGCACTTAATGAAGACCAGTGAGCAATCAAAGAACGACAGAGGATGAGACTGTGGTTTGTCCAGCAAAGCTGTCTGCATGTACAGCTTGTGTCTGTCTTGCCCCGCTCAGGGATTGGAGGAGTTGAGAAACTGGTCCCAGACTGCTGACTATATCATGAGTATCTTAGGACAACTCACCAAGTAAATGATTATTTCTGATGGTATAAGAAGAGTGGGGGTGGGGGGGGGAAGGGAAGAGAAGACATTTCTTCCTTTTTTTTTTTTTTTTTATACAGGAGTGCTACTTTCTGTTGATGAGTTTGAATTCAGAATAATTTATTACCCTAGAGTTTTCTTATAATAATAATAAGAGAGACTGTCTCCTTTGCTCAAGGCAAAAATCTAAGGCTGGGTATAAAATTCAGAGGTTTATCTTCTGTCCAGATTGGCTTCCCTTTTCCACATTCCCTGAGGGATAGATTTGAATATGTGTACATGGGGTGACAGAGGGTGAAGTGAGGGTGTGGATACAGAGAAAAAGATGATTTAAAGTTAAGATGGTCTACCAATTTTTGGTTTGTCTATACACATTCCTGCAGTTTTATTTTTCCTCATGTAATGTAGGTGTTTATGCAAAGAAGGAAGTTCCTAGAGTCTATCCATCATAAACTTAGGTGTGTTTTGTCTTTTCACAACTGTTTGTTTAGTTTTTTATTCACAAATTTGTGGCTGCTGTGACTTTATTTTTGGATTGTTTAGATCGGAGTTCCAGATTTATCCAGTGTGCATCTGTTTTCTGTGGGTCAAACTGTGCCTTTAAAGAGTAGCAAATAAAGGTTTGAAATGGGAAGAATATCTCGGGTTCCTTAATCTTGTACTTGAAATATAGGTGATTGGAGGAGCTGAGATTTGTGATAAGTAGTTTACATCTTTTAATTGAAAATTGGCTTAGTGTTTTTCTCCATGGTTTTGAGTGTGGTTACTGAAATGCTCATAACTAGGAGAAGCCATTGGTGTGGATAAGGCCATGTGACCTCATGTGAAGAATAAAAGGTCAGTTCTGAGCAGCCTACTCTTTAATTGTGCCTCAAGTTGGCTCCCCTTGGAGTGAAATTCAGAAGCAGCCCCTGGAGGAACACATCTACCCCATCTTCTGTAAGGAATTTAAGCTTCTTTATTTCTGGCTTTTATTTCAGAAATCCTGATGTCTTCTATACTTGTTTACTTAATCTACTTATAAAACAGTTTTTAAAATTTTTTCTATAATATTCAGAGTTAATTAAGTTTTCTTTTATTGATATATTCTAAACAGTGTAAGTTAACATGGAGATTGGAAAGTATAATACAATTATATCTTGGTGACATGTAGAGACACCTTTCTAGCACAAACAGTCCCAGGTATATACCAGTTTTCAACTTGCCAGTATGTTGGATAAGTTTCTGCTCTCCGTGTCTGTTACCAAATGCAAGACACATTCTGGCATCACCCATCATGTACTGAAGAGCCTAATTCATCTTAATCTTTCTCACTTAACTTATTGTAGCTTTTACAAGGAAGTAGACTTAGATGTAGACTTTCCAAGGCCTTAGAATTTGTTTTATCTGGGAATATAAAAGCCTAAAGTCTGGTAGAACATTGATAAAATGAAGGCCAGCTTTTGGCTCAATGTATTCCTTGAAGGGACTAGATGCAGCGACAAAATGGAACGATAGTACCAGTACAGCTGATGTGTGCTGATTGTTAATTCTCTGTCATGTGTCATTTGCTACTCCTGTCAATGGCCATTACATTGATTGTAAGTTTTGGTCATTTTAACTTTCAGCACTATGAAAAGAGAGATGCTCCCTGGCTGGGTATTAGATTTAATTTGTAGACATTTGAGTAGTACATATGGAAGGTCATGATGGCTTGTTAAATTATTCCACAGATGTTTATTGAGCATCTAGAATTAACAGTGCACACAGTACTTCATAATCCAGAGGAAAAGAAAGACAATGAATCATACAACTAAAATATAGTGTAAGTGCTACAATGCCTTGAAGTCATCTAACTCTTTATTCTTCCCAATGCTCTCCAAATAATCTTTTGCTGTTCATTTTGTTTCTCAAGGAGGTTTTGTTCTTAGTAAGTAAAGACCATTGAATTTGCCATAAGACATTTGGTCTACTTGACAAGTCAGTCTCCCAGGAGATCTGTTAGTAGAAACTCATCTAAGAGGCTGATCACCACTATGTGAACTGGTGAAATAAAATTTCTGGACCTAACACCCCACAGATGACAGTTTAGAATATGACATCTCTCAGCTATGCAACCAAACTGGGAATGCCAACCTGACTGACCAGCTGATATTGCACAATAATTGAAGCTGTGTGTGTCCTAATACAATGACATTTTCTATAGTTAGCCCAATAAAATGTCCTAATGCAATGTGTCCTAATGCAATGACATTTTCTGTAGTTAGCCCAGTAAAATGATGCCATGAAACAAGCCACTGGACAGTGCCACCGTGGCCATAGGACAAGCAGATTCTGTCCATTGCCCCAAATTCCCATAGTTCTCAGTGCCTTCAGGAACACCTAAAGGCATGAGTGGTGCATAAGACCCGTAAAGTCTTGGGTAGATGGGTCCAGTTCAGGCTCTCTGACATGAATAGGAGTCCTTGTCAGACCTTAGGCAATAATTCAAGTTTATGTGCAAACCTAATTGGTTTGAGTTTCTTGAAGATAGTCTGCCTTCTGGGGCCATGTTCTTAAGCTTTTTGCTATCTTTAGTATTCTGTTGAATTTTGGTGACCTCATCAATACACAATGAACCTGAAAATCTTATATCAATTATATCTTATATCAATTATTGTATCTTTCCCCTTGCAGTCAGAAGACATTCACCTTGCATATATGGATGAATGAAAAATGGAAGGAAATGTGTTTGTAGATCTCTATCTGTAATGTCACATCACTTCCATCTTTAGCCGAAGTTAGGTTTTGGCCAGTCACAGGTTTTTCTTTAGGGGATTAGAGTCAATTTTAATCAACATCTAACTATGTGGATTGTTACCTAAGTAAGATATTTGAAAAAAAAAAAAAAAGTGGAAGGATGAAGTATAAGAATTTAATTTAAGCTACTACAACCTCAGAAGCATCTTCAAACAAAATACTTAGTAAAAAAGCATAAAATCTTTCTTTATGTTTAGTATAGTCTCAGACTGAGCATTACAAATATGACTTCTTTTTTTAGCTACATTATTAAATGAAACTAAAGCTTTAGAAAACAATGCTATTAATAGTGGTGACTCATATGTTCTTCATATTTTAAGAAGGACAGTAAACTTTACAGGACAGAGTCTGAAAGATTTTCTTCACAAGAATGTTTAACTGTAATCATGTTTAACTATAATCATGTGTCTTAAAACAACTTATAATGCAAGTTGTAATATAGATTATACTCTGTACAATATTTAGTAGTAATTTATATATAGTAATGTATATATAGTATATATTTATATATAGTAATGTATATAATGACATATATAGAATGCAAAACAGTCAATATTTTAGATCAGTTTAAGGCACACAACATGTTACTTATTCTCCTAGTGTTGTTGGCAACTTGGTAGGATTCTTAGAAGCGAAACTGAAGATGAAGGGGAGAGAGGCTTTTGAGGGTGAAAGAATGGTACAAAAGCATAGGACTGAATAGAACATAACCGAGGGACACAGCATATGGCAGCCTGGCTTGTTGCAAGGCCTTCCTGGGAAAATCATAGCCAGGCTAGCTAGCATCCTTACTTTCAGCCAGCCGCGGGAGGTTTTGGATGCTCGCATAAGAATTTTCAAATTTAGCCTGGAAGCAGTTCCATCCATTGAATATTTTTTGAACTGAATTTTGACAAGATGAAAGTAATGTGTTCAAAATATTAATTTGAGTGTTGTGTAGATTGGGTTGTGTTGAAAGAGTGCAAGCAAGCTGATAAAATTTAGCTAAGACTGTAGTACTCTTAAGTGTATAGTGATAAAAGCCTAAATCACTGTCATAGCAATGAGAGTTTTTTTAAAAGGATAGACAAATATGACACATAATGAAAAGATATGGAAAGAGCATCAAGAGGACTTGATAGTTTGACTTTCTCTTCCAGGGGATTGATGCAACAAGCATTAGTTGAGCAGTGCCTGAATGAGAGATTTTGGGAGATGAAAGCCCACCCTGGACTCTTCCCCTTGCTCGGTAGTAGGAAGGCTGCATATTTTAAAGCTACAGACCTGGCCTTCAGTAAACCTCAGTCTTGCTGATCAGGTTTTATGGAGGTTTTTCTGGGATGGGATAGAGAGACATTTCAGTTCCTGTCTGACTTGTGCATGAGGTGTTGTGGTCAAGTTGAGAAAGTGTGAACTCTGTAACCTGATAGATTCGCCTTCAGATCGTAAGTCCCTCACTCATCAACCATGTGAGATTGGGTTAACTATTTGACTTTCCGAATAATATTTCTTAATTTGAAAAATGATAAAATACCACCTGTAGAAGATGATTCCCTATATATCTTGCATTTCTGCCTGTCTTGCAAACAGAGAAGCTGATGGCCTTTTTTCTGGACCATCTTTTCAAGATTTCCAAGGATAGCCTTGGAAAATAGAAATCATGTCTCTCCAGAGCAGAAGGCAGGTTTGGGTACTGTCCCACATATAAAGATAGCGTCCCACATGTAAAGATAGTGTCTCCCTCCACAGCAAATATTGGGCAGGTTTGCTAACTGTCCATTATACGATTTGGATTCCCTGAGAAATTCCCAATGTTGTTTAGCTGTGATGCAAACCCACTGTGTGAGCATTTTCCATCCAGGCACCTCCACGTCACCCCCATGGGATTTAGTGGCAAGGGGCACAAACCAGAATGTGGTGTTCGTGCTGCCTACTGTGCTATAAGCTTCTGATCAGGAGCCTTGGGCCTTCTGCCAGTATCTAGGAGACTAGCAGCCTAAGTCTTTAGGTTATGAGTCAGATAAAATCTGAGACCTTCTATCCCAGTGCTATCTGCCTAATGTGTTTCTGGGGAGGATGTGGCAAGATACACTGTGTCACACCTGCCATATACCATGTGGTTAGAAAGAAAACATTTATTCTCCTTCTTCCCTTAAGAGAGTAATTGGCCAGCTGCTGAGAGAAGGTTCTCACTGTGACAGCAGCATTTAGTCCCTTTTAAATATGGTTTCAGTGTCAGGGCACACCCTTTGTGTAGTCTCAGGACATATTTTGACGTGATTCTGTGAGAGGGATCCCAAAAATGTTTGAGAACAGAAGATGGGTTTACTGCCTGGTTGCAGTTGACAGTCCGATGTTCTTCACCAACTTCTCTCAAGGCCAAGAGGTGACACAGGGAACAGCAGGAGCAGCCTGATAGCAATTCTGTGTATAGTTTGTTAGGACTGAGCTGGGACAAACAGAGGTAAATATGGTACGTCGAAGATGGTTGTCTCTGAGGAAGGGGTGGGGCATGGGGAAGAGGAGAGAAACTACTGTCTCTCAGAGAATCCGAAGGAGAAGATGAGAGAAATTGTCCCTGTGAGAAGAATTGATTGTTCCCAATAGGGACTGGCAGAGGAGAGAGTATCACCCTTGCAGTCATTTGAGGTTTCTCTAGTCACTTCTGCACACGTGAGTGTGACATTCAGGTGATTGATCCTAAGTCGCTCTTTGAGAGACATCCTCCCGTGGGCATCTCTAGGCATAACTCGTACACTCTGCTCTTAGCTGTGGTCCGCCCTTACATCATCATGCCGGGAACGCAGGGCTGGCAAGGTGAACAAAACTGGCTTTCTGTCATTCACTAGCTTACATTCTGGTACAGGAGATAAGATACGGAGTGGAATGGACTCAACACAAGGGGGACAGTAGCGAGTGCCTGAGAGTAGTACAGTGTGATGATGAGACCAGTGCTGACAGCATTCCCTGATGACAGGGAGAGAGCGGGGCCAGAGCCCTCGTGGTCTTCGGAGTCCCCTCTAACCCCTCCCTCCAGGCCCCTCAGTCTGACCAAAGATGGCAGCATGTAGTGCAGAAAGCTTTTACATCCAGAGGGCGGGAAGGAGCAGGCAGGCCCTTGGCTGTAGCCCAAAGCCAGTAGGAACCTGCACAGAGCTGCTGCTGGACACTGCTGAGAACTTCCTCCAGGCTCTCAGAATCTGTGCCTCATCTCTGACCCAGCTTTTCTTATTTTCCAGACACAAACTTAAACTGTGATATGGACTTTACCTGTGTCAGACTAATTGGAAAACAGCCCAACCTGTTTTAGACACCTTTAGGCTTATCCTCTGGCAAGCCCACCACCACCCATGGCTATAGAACTGCATGGAACTGTGGTTCTGACTTGACCCGTGCTGTCAGGAGGCACTAGCTGTGAAGACCCAGGCATGGTGAGCCTGGCCCCAAACACTGGAGCAGAAAACACTCACCTCTCATTTCTCAGGGCAGGGAAAAAGAACACACTAATAAAGGCAAGCCCTCAGTTGTGGGGTTAGACTACTCAGGACACTCTAGGAATCCAGTCTTGGACCCTCAACTCCAGGAGACGCCTGGTTATCCTCTACAGTATACTCACTGTAGTCCCAGAAGTGTCTCTGGCTCTTTGGTTTAGCCCGGATTCCTGTGCTTTTCACTAGGCCTGTATGAAGATGTTACCAGATAAGCTGTGGAAAAGCCAAACCTTATGGACGAAGTCAGGTTTAGAGGAAGCTGGGGGCAAAAATGATTTATCCAACTTTTAATTAAAATTTTTTGAAGTCATTGACTGCAAATCATTGATATTATGGAGCTAAAACTTGGTAGAGTTCATAATGATCTCTTTTTCCTGAATTTGATCGTACTATTGTCTTTGTTCAAGAGTTTGTGTGTATGAAAAAGAGAAAGTCTGACTAGCTCAAATGAAAATGAGGTTTATTTTCATGATGAGGAGGGAGCTCGAGGAAATTCAGAAGTCAAAAAACTGGCCTCAGGACAGGCAGGGTAGTAAGTTCCATGAAAGCAAAGACCTGCACAGCACTCCATAGGTGTTCAATAAAGCTTTGTTGAATGGATGACGAATAACAAACACAGGCAGCTGTGAGGAAGACTTAGGCCCACATTCTACCAGTTCTGCTAGTACCTGATTTAACCTTGATCCACCAACCCATCCATTGTCTCGTGGTTTAAAATCTCAAGAGAGGAATCCAGAGGCTGCCTCTGAGTCAGGCATTCATCCTAGCCCGTGAAGCAATGGCCAGAAAGGGTAGTGCTGTGTGAACATAGAGCTCATTCTAGGGAGTGGGCAGAAGGATAAGCAGAGCATGGCATCAGGGTTCAGTTTTCTCTAGAACATTCACTTTGTGTTTGCGCACTAGCTATACTGGTATTAAGGTACTTATGTGAGTGACTAGTCTCTGCGGTGAAATTATTCTCACATCTTGAGGACTGAGTAGTAACTTTTTTTTTTTTTTTTTTCTCTCAGAGCACTTGAATTTTCTAAATCTGATCAAGGAAGAATTCAGTCAAGTGTGACCAGACTGAGGGCTAACCAGTGTTAACCGATTATTATTTACCACGCACTGTGCTAGTATTTTGCAAAACTGTAACTCCTGACAACCAGCTCTTGTGGGCAGACATTATTATCCCTATCTCACATCTGAAAAGACCAGGTTTCAGACTTTCATGGTCACAGAGTTGAAAGGGGTGGAGCTGCGTTCTTCCTAAGATTAGTTTTCCCCAAAGAGGTCTCTTCCCAATAGACTATATTCTTGCAATCACCTGATGAATCATTAATCAAACTATTGGGATGAGTTTGCCAGGACAAAGTCTAGGCCCTTCCACAAGCCATTAAATAGTCAGCTAGAGGAAAAGAGGCTGAAGGAGCATAACATGTATTTGCGTGTGCCCCTGTGGATTAGATAGGGGTTTGGGCAAACCAGTTCCAGATACATTATAGGGTCAGTTGGGGACCTTTGATATGGTGGGGTTTCAGATGGGATTTTAAAAACATGAGAAGAGAAAGTTTTCTGGGGCACCTGGCTGGCTCAGTTGGTGGACCTTGATCCTGGGGTTGTGGGTTCGAGCCCCCACATTGGGTGTAGGGATTACTTAAAAATAAAATTTTTTTTAAAAGTCTGGAAAAAAAATCAAGTTGCAAAATAGTGTGATCTCATTTTTTAAAAATATATATTTATTTAAGTAATCTCTACATCCAACATGGGACTTAAACTCATGGCCCCGAGATCAAGAACAACATGCTCTTCCAACTGAGAGTCAGCCAGGCACCCCGATCTCATTTTTAATTGTATGGATATATCTAATTATACATATATGTGAGATATATTCAATTTTATATGTATATATTCATATGTCAGATTCTTAAAATCTAAGATGTCAAAGATTTTAAGATACCTATTGTTTTATATCACTACAGGAAAAAATGCTTCTAATTAACAATAAGACACCATTGATTGTAAGAGGCATCCCAGTTTCAAAGATGTTAACATGTGGGGGAAATGTGCTGTAGATACAGGAAGAGATCTGCAAAGATGTACATGAAGATTTTAGAGGTGCCTGGGTGGTTCAATGGGTTAAGCCTCTGCCTTCAGCTCAAGTCAGGGTCCTGGGATCGAGTCCCGCATCAGGCTCTCTGCTCAGCAGGGAACCTGTTTCCCCCTCTCTCTCTGCCTGCTTGTGATCTCTGTCTGTCAAATAAATAAATAAAATCTTTAAAAAAAAAAAAAGATGTACATGAAGATTTTATAGTGGTGATCTCTGGGAGACTTTAATCATGGCGTGTCTTTGTATGCAAATTTCCTACATGTCATGCCTTCCCTGCTCCATCCTTCACCCCCACTCAAAGGCTAGAGGAAGGTGATCTCACCCTTGGCAGAACCAGTTATAAAATCTATTGGCATGTCATGCACAGGGCTCAAGCCTTGGTTTTATGATGTGGGGGTGTAAAGCTCCCATTATTCTTCTTTGCATTTGAAGCCACTGCCAAAACTGCAGGGCAACAGGAAAAAACACATTTAAAGCCTTACATACTAGATATGTGATTCAGTAATAGGCTAGATCCGCGTTGCTAGTAAATGAATGAAAAGCGTTCAAAGATGGTGGTGCATAAGAAATCATATTTAGGTTTTGGTGGTGGGTTTAGTAAGTGTGCAGAAAGGATTCTAATAAATAAACTTGTTTTATTTATATCTTTAATTTCCACCCCTCCTTGAATTAATATGTTAGTTTTTTGTGCTCTTTAAGATAACCATAAATCCAACAGTGAGAGTAGCTCAATAGTTTTTCCCAGAGAGAATAAATGGAGATATTGTGAAGTTTTATGTGAAAAGAATGCCTGGAGTTATTTTCGCCAAACATCATGATGAAAATATAAGTAAGTAGTAAACACTGCAGTCTTAGATTTATTATTTAAACCGGAGTGAATTTTCATTTATTTTATTGCATTCTTTCTTTTTATTAAGTCCTGGAATAATTTTATATTCTTTTTGAAAATACGCACTTTTCTTCCTTTGTTTGGTTCCACAGCCATATTTATTCCTTAATTCCTTAGTGTGGGTGCATACACACATACGTGCACGATTATCTTACCATTTAAAAGAAATTCGGCAACTTTTATATATTTGCCAACTACGCAGGATAGGGTCGTTCATCTGAAATAATGGTTTGTAATCATTTTAACTTCTAGCCGTCTGTACTGTTTTAATCACGTGCTTGAAGCCATGACCTACTACACTGGAGAGCTCTACAGAATGCTTTGAAAATATATTGATACTGGGGTGTCTGGGGGGCACAGTTCGAACCCCCTGTAGGCTCCGTTCTCTCGGAGTCTGCTTGGGACCATCTCTCCTTCTCCTTCTGCCTCTCCACCCGCTCTCTCTTTCTCCCTCTCTCTTTCTTTCCCAAATGAATAAATAAATCTTAAAAAAAAAACAAAAAAGTATATTGATGCCAGTGGGCGGTCTCTCCTCAAGGTTGAAGAAGGCGTTTTAATTCAAAGCTCGTTTCTTGATTTGTACTTGCCAACATTTGTCTACTTTACTTCACATAGTTGTAGGACAGGGAAGGACATAGGCCCTGGAGTTAGACTAGCTCGCCTTAGAAGCCAAGATTTGCAAATGAGTCAAACCTTGAACCCAGGATCATAAGTGGGGATCTGCCTCAAGAAGGCTGGGACCAGTCCACAGTCCCTTCTCTGCTGGGTCTGCTTCGGTGGGTTGTGTCATTCAGCCCTACAAGTGGGACCGGAATAAGTCAGTGTGGCCCTTTGGAGGAGTGGCGAAAGCAGTCATGTGGTAGCATTTGACAGCTACCTTGGGACCTGCCTGCTTCCAAATGCTGTGCCTGGCCAATGGAAAAGCACAATTCCTGCATGACAGTCAGACCTGTGGATATTTGTTTACCCTTATTAAAATGTTTGTATATTTTATTGCGTATAAGTGAAAGTAAAATGTCTGTCTTTAGGTGCAAAATACTCCTGTCGCAGGATCACAAACGGTATTCACACTATGTTCTTTTTTCTTTGGTGAGTGAGCTTGAGCAGGACAGGGGATGGGGGGACAGAGGGAGAGACAGAATCCCAACCAAGCTTCATGCTCAGCACAGAGCCTGACCTGGGGGTGTATCTCACGACCCTGAGGTCATGACCTGCACCAAAATCAAGAGTTGGTTGCTTAAGCGACTGAGCCACCCAGGTGCCCCCACACTGTCTGGGTGTACATATGTGTGCTCCTTTTTTTTTTTTTAAGCTGATCTGGGTAGGAGCCCTTCAGCTTAGGGTGGTGGAGAAGAAAAATAGGTTTAGTCCATTCCAATGGGATAATTAAAAAAAAAAAACCCTTTAAATAATACTCATTTCCTCAGTTAAATTGCCCTCTAGCTCAGATTTCTCCTTTTTCAGCCCCCTCTTTCCCTTGTCCTGACTAAGGAGGTAGCCAGTATGTGGAAACAGGAAGGGTCCATGTAGTGTTTTGTATTCTCTGCTGTCCCTTCAGCTGGGACCCTGATGTCCTCTGATGCTGACATTTTCTGTGGATATTATTCGGGAGCTTGTCTTCCTCCGTGGGGTTTGGGCCCAGTAGCTCTTACAAGCTGATTCAGCCTCAGTTTGGTTCTCATTGGTGGCAGATTCTCTCCACCTCCTCCATCCGACCTCTAGCCAAGGCCAGCAACTCCAGCCCCAGCTGCAGGGGAGCCAACCCCTTATCAAGGCGACAGCTTCCCTGAGTGGAGTGTTCTAGACCCCATGCATGGTTAACTGACTGCAGAAGTGTGAATCGGGAAACTAAACCCCAAGGGCTGGTGCCCAGCCTCCCAGCCTCTGTTCTTTTACAGGGATGTGGCTATGTTCCAGGTTCGTGTGGGATGGCCTGAAAGAGATTTTTTCCAGAGCCCAAAAAGGAGATTGGGACAGGCTTCCTGTACCAGTCAGAGACCAGAAAGAGGCCAGTGAATGGCATGCGCAAAAGGGGTGCCTCATTCAAGGGAGTTCAGTGAGGGGACTGTTGGAAAGAGAGGAAGAGTTAAAGGAAGCCAGGAGGGGACATTGAAGTACCTCGGAAGGACAGCAGCAGGAAGGCCCTCCAAGCCGTACGCTGGAGGAGGGGCTCAGGTTCTAGGAGCTTGACAAGGGCCAGCTGTAGAAGAGGACGATCTAATAGGATTGTGGGCTTTGGTAGTGAAAAAGCTGAAAGGGGCAGAGCAGCCTGGCAGGGAGGGAGGCAGTGCCTACCCCTGTCTTCTGCTCCCAGTGTCCCTCTGGGGCTCCCCACTGGCCACTATAGGGTAAGGGAATCATAGTGATGTCATCCGTAGGTCAGTCTCCCAGAGTGCAGAACAGAGTGGAGAAGAGGAAAGAATGGGTTTGCAGGGGGCCAACAGAATCTCCATCGTTCTGGGCCAAAGCCCAGCAAGAAAGATTGAACATACACATCTCATAGCATCTCTCCCCTTCTCCCTTCCCTCTTCCCACCATCCTCCAGGGACTGAACAGGAGACACATGCATCCTTGGTAAATCCTAATACACTGTGTATTAGGGGAACTCCCTGGCCCAGATGTCCTGGGCTTGGCTTCTGATATATGAAGAGAGATATAAAAATATGAAGAACATCTCATTCTTAGAAAATTGTCTATTTTGCAAAACTTTTGTCTTTCTGGCAAATCTAATTTCAAATGCCAGCAGTTTAAATACAAGTTTTTTGTGTGTGTTTCTCTTGCTCCTCTGCCTCACTTCAGACAGGTGGATGCCTTGACTAGGATTTCCTTGCTAGGAAAATACTGTATTCTTGGAGAGGCAAAAGAGAATACGAAGATTTTATTTTTATTATTTATTTGACAGAGACACAGAGAGGGAACACAAGCAGGGGGAGTGGGAGAGGGAGAAGCAGGCCTCCCGCCAAGCGGGCATCCCGATGCAGGGCTCTATCCCAGGACCCTGGGATCATGACCTGAGCCAAAGGCAGTTGCTTAACAATTGAGCAGCCCAGGCGCCCCAGCCAAAGAAAATATAGCACATTAATATTTTTAAATATTTATTTATTTATTTCAGAGAGACAGAGAACACGATGGTGGGGGCCATAGGGAGAGGGAGAGAGACTCCCAAGCAGACTCCATGCTGAGCACGGAACTCAACGCAGGGCTCGATCTCAGGACCCAAGATCACAACCTGAGTGGAAACCAAGAGTAGGCCACTTAACTGACTGCACCACCCATGGGCCCCAACATGTTAATATTTTTTTAAAATGAGTACTCCAAATTTCACCAGTATGCTGGTCTGATCTCACTTCATGAGGTCTATGTTCTTTTCCTTGGGAAGAAGTTATCTCCTGGACATGAGGCCCTGCATTTCCCTAAATTCACTAGAAGTTTCCCGTCTCAACCTATTATCAACTAAAATGGATTTCGAATTACTGCTTTCTCTAGAATATAAGAAGATACTAAAGATATCTGTGGTCTTAAAAAGTCTTAAGTAGCCAGAACTACCGTCTGTTCCCGGTACATGCCCTCTCACACTGCCAAGAGAGGGGAAGATGGAGAATTTGCGCACTAGCTAAGTTTAAGCAGTACTTGTTCGATTCCTGGGCCCAGCTGAGTTAGGGAGCCAGAGTATTTTAGAGGTACCTACCATGTCTCTTTCTTGCTCCCTAACCACTAGGGCAGGGGGCAGCCTACCTTCTGCACCCATCTCTTAAATCATGTTTGGAATTGAAGCATTTGTTTCCCCTTAAGATTTATGTATTTATTTATTTATTTGAGAGAGAGAGAGAGAGAGAGAGAACATGTGAGTGGGGGGAGGGGGCAGAAGGAGAGAACCTCAAACAGACTCCCATGCTGAGTGTGGAGCCAGAGGTCGGGCTCGATCTCACCACCCGGAGATCACAACCCGAGCTGAGACAAGAGTCGGTCACTTAACCAACTATGCCACCCAGGTGCCTCCTCCTCCCTCCCCTGCTATTTCTCGATGTACACAGTTGTTCTAGGACTTTGACTGAAAATACAACAGCTGCATGTAAGCATAAATATTGACTAGCAGAAATAAATGACAGTATTTCCCCCTTTCATTAACCTACTTAACATTGTACTGAGTCTACAGATAGTCTCATAGGTTGCAGGTGTCTGCATAGAGCTGACAGTCTTTCTGAGGGATCATTAGTAGTGTTCAGAATGTTCATGTCCTTTGATTCTGGAATCCAGTGTATAGGAAATCATCAAGATTTTGCCTAATGATTTTACTAGATGTTCACTGTAGCTTCCCAGTAAACAGGGTAAGTTGTCAATCATACATGAGGCAATATACCGTGTAACCATCAAAAATATGTGAATATGGCTGTGTTTTTAGACATAAAGGATATTCATGATATTCTGTGGAATCAATCAAGTTCACACCAGTAAGTGCATACAAATATAACAAGAAAATGTGTACATATGCATAGAAGAAATGATCAGAAAGAATGGACCAAACTGAGAGTTATTTCTGGGGAGTGTGATCAACAGTCATTTTAATCAATAAGGGATACTTTTATTTTTCTATCTTCTACAATAAACAGGTATTACTCGTGAAAAAGAAAATTATTTAGCTTTGAAACTGGCCTCTGGAGTAGGTAGGTGGGACAAGAATCTGATGAACTTGGATCGGCAAGATGCCACCTTTACTGATGTGTGTCGGTGTATCATCAGTGACACAACTGTTGACTCAGACAAAAGGATGTGGGTACAAGGGACTCAGGAGTGGGGCCAGCTTGAGAAGAGCTTTGCAGATTGGTTCATGTTTTCATTCTCTTTACCTAGAATGTCCTGATACCGAAGGATAATTATTTACCTTTCATTTTGACTTTAGATAAAATCAGTTTTTAATTTATTTCTCAAATAATAATATCTAGACAAGAGAACATGGACAAAATAAGTTTAAAGTATAGAAAACACTCATACACAGAAATCCAGTGTCCCAGAAATGGAGCATTACCATTAGCCCTGTAGAGATCCTTTGTAAGTTCCCTGTTCACATCTACACCCACTCCACCTCAGAGAAAACTCTGGACCTGAATTATTTTTATCACTGTCTTGCTTTTCTTTATAATTTTATTTCTAAACAATGTTTTATTTAGTTTTGCATATTTTTGGTCTTCGTACGGGTGAGGTTATACTTTATTATTCTTCTGCAACTTGTGCGTTTCAATCAGTATCTTGTTCCGGAGTTTCCTCCATGTGGTGTGTGGCCGCAGCTCACTCACTTTACTGTCGTCAACCATGCGGGCATAAATGTATCGTGGTACACTTGTGCATTCTCCTGTTGATGGACTTTGGCATGATCCACAGTTTTTGAACCGTGAAAGTTCTTATTGATGGCCTTGGGCGCTCACGTGTGAGTGTCTCAGGTATATCCGTGGGTGTAGAAATGAACTTACTCGATCATGTTAGATTATTTTCCAAGTTATTTGTCTCTCTTTATATTCTTGCCAGGAGAGTATGAGAGTTTCTGTCCTCCATGTAGTCATCAACATTTGGTAATGTCAGACTTTGAACTTTTTACTAATCCGATGGTTGTGAAGTGATTTAATTTGTATTTCCCTGAACATCAGTGACATTCAGCATGTTTTCTTGGGTAACCATTTGTGATTTCTTCCTATAGCAAATTTGTTTTGGGTCTTTTGGGCTGTGTTTCTGGTGGGTTATTTCCCTTTTTTTTTTTTTTTTTTTTTTTGCCTGGTTTGTAAGAATTCTGTTTATCCTGGGACCTCATCTTTTGCTAGTTATGCATATGGGAGATATCTTTAATTTTCCATTTAGTGTGTGTGATGAAGAGACATTTGTACTTTTATTCACCTTTTTTCATTATTTGCCTTTTTTGCATCTTGTTTAAGAAGTCCCTTCCTACCTAGAGGTTCATAAACCCTACTGTCTTCTAAAATGCTTATAATTTAATCTGAGAATTGTGTGATGGTGTCCAATTTTATTTTTTCTACACGGATAACAAGTTGTTCTGGGACAGCTTACTAAAAGGTCTTCCTTTCCCCACAGATGTATATAAACGCTAGCTCTGTCATAGCTTATGTCCTAAAAGAAGCTTCCATTTATGTGCTGGCCCGGCCTGTTGCTAGGTCCTTCAGAGAACGTATGTGTTTGAGTTATCCAGATGCCAGGGGAACATCTGTAGGGAATGTCTATTTTTTTTTTTTCAAAAAGGCATTTTTCTCACATAACAAGTTAGAAGTGGTACTGTTCGGGGTCATTGTGTGGCCCAGTGATGTCCTCAAGAAGCCGGGCACTTCCCTGTGTCCCTCCGCCAGCATCAGCTTGTGATGTCTCCTCACAGCTGCTGCTGCTCCAAGTTTCGTATCCACACGATTTCGACGTGCCAAGTGGAAAAAAGTTGCAGTGCTGTCTTCTCTCCAGCTTCTTTTGGACCACCCATGTAGTGTGCATTCGGCTCACACACAGTCCTGCCAGGGTGAGGAGCCTCAGGGAGGCGCATTTTGCTGCCCATTCAGTGCTGAGGGTCAAGGCTACTTGCCTCCCAGATCCTTGTGGGCAGCGATGGTATTGGTTTCCAGTCGATGGTATTGGTTTCCAGTTCACCTTCCTCTCAGGGTGCAGCCCTGTGGGGATGCAGATCCCCTCTCCTTGGGTGGCCCTAGGCTTTGTCCTCTGCCCTCTGCACCCCAGGGGACAGTGAGCACCGAAGCCGGAATTCATCTGGGTGGCAAATGTGGAACTAATGAAAACTTCTGTTTATACCCCTGGCTTCCCACTTTGACTTAGTTCTTTGGCTTCTTAGCTTTCTTTACTTTCTTGGCAGCTCATCACACATTTAGAGAGATTTTTTTTTTCTGGAAGTTTTAGGCTTTTTTAAAAATTTCATTTATATATTTTTTAAAGATCCCATTCATTTATTTGAGAGAGAGAGAGTGCTCACGAGCGAGGGTAGGGGTGAAGGGCAGAGGCAGAGGGAGAAGCAGGCATCCCACTGAGCAAGAAGTCCAACATGGGACTTGATCTCAGGACACCAAGATCACGACCCAAGCCGAAGGCAGATGCCTAACCGACTGATGCCCCAGGAATTTTTAATTGTTTTTTTTTAGCAGGAGGGTCTGTCAGGATATCTAATTCTCCAGACTGTGGAAACAGAAGTTGGCCAAATTCATTTTTTTTAATTGCATTATGTTTTATCCATCTTGCCTAAAGGTTTGTTGGAGACTGAACCATTGCAAGGACGAGATGAAGACACGGTAGCAAGTGCTGACTTCTCTAGCATGCTGTCTGAGGAGGAAAGAGAAGAGTTAAAGGCAGAATTAGTTCAGGTACGTTTAGCCGTCTTATTGTCCTTCTGTCTGTCTCAGGATCTTAGGAGTTATTGTTAGTTTTGTATAAGTCCCATGTTTTAGTTATGTTGTCTTTCAAGTATTTATTTATTTATTGAGAGCGCGCCTGCAAGGGTGGAGGGCGGGGCATTGGGGGGAGCAGTGAATCTTAAGTAGGTTCCACACCCAACATGGAGTTTGACATGGGGCTGGATCTCATGACCCTGAGATCATGACTTGAGATGAAATCAAGAGTCAGATGCTTAACCGATTGGGCCACCCAGGCGCCCCTATTGTCTTTGATTTAATAAAATTTAATAAATGATATTGTAACGAATTCATTTTTTCTAGGGTGTTTTTTGTAAATGCTAGTTGTCCATTATCCACTGGTTATAGTAGAAAAAGGCATAGTTATGTTGCTGAAGCAACCGTAACAAGTAGCTGTAAATATGCGCCTCTTACTCTTTTTAATCTCACAATATTACGGGAACAGTAATCACTTACAGACCTGATGAATTCCTCCGAGACCTTGGTATAGGTACAGGTGCAGGCTCCTTTGTAAGAGCAATTCCTGCTTTAGGTCAGCAGCTTAGCTCAAGCAATACTTCGAAGTGACTTCTTTCTGTAATGAGAGGTCACCGAAGCAACCAGATTTTGTTAAGTTGTGTACTTGTTTGCAAAGGAATAAAGTTCTGGGGGCAGAGAGGAAAGCTATGGTGAATTCCGGTTGCCTTAAATCTTGTGTAGTTGCTGCGGGCCTCTGGACTTGGAGGCGGGGATGTCGCCTGGCTGGTGGGGAATTACAACTCCTGTTAAAGCCAACCCTTTCAGACTTTGCTACCAAGCGGTTACGTTGTAGGAGGAAAGCGCTAGAGAAGGGGAGCTTTTCAAGTAGAAGAAGCAGTTAGGGCCAGAGGAACGAGACCCATATTCCTCCCCATTCTACATCCCTGGATCCCAGGGCAGGAAGCTCCTGGTCCAGCCAGAAGCAAGGCTCTGGGCGCAGTCGCAGGCTGAGCACACAGCTTGGAGCTGCACCTCGCCCTGCTCTGTCTGCTCCAGGCCTCAAGCTCAAATGCTGCGGCATTTGTTTCAGACAGCTTATAATAATATAAAGACTTTTTAGGTGCTTTCACAAAACACACCCCAAAATAACTTCATTATAAAATGACAGAGCAGCTTGTTCTTCTGGTACAACAGAAATTATTTCAGCAAGCACAGCCTCAAATCAAATAGCCTGGCTCTTTAGCGGAGTCTGTCTGTGGCCACTGATCTACAACCACCCAGCCGACTTCCGGTTGGCCACACACGCCAGCAGGCCTGGACCGAAGTCAGCCGTGGAAGAAAATGTCCTAGCTCCGTGTTTCCTTACAGCCCGGAATTCTGGTTCATGACCAACTTGTTCATGTCAATTGTGGTGTCCAAAAGTTATATTCTGCAGACTGGTGTCAGCTAACTGATTCTAAGCTGAAATTTAATTCCTGCACTGTTATGGTCCAAGTTTATTCAGACAAAACCTTTGTAGCCGACCAACCTTTAGAGAGTGCCTTGAGTTTTGGGGGTTCTAGGACTGCTGGAGTATACACGCACACATAGATCAGTGTGTTTTTTGAGTGTGTTCTTTATTTTCTAAACGTTCAACAGTGAGCGTGCATTACTTTTCTAATCAAGAAAAAGTGAGCCTTAAAAAAAAAAAAAGAAAAAGTGAGCCTTGGTTCTAAGTGGATGCCCCTGTAATACAGAAACCAGTGGTGTTTCCAGAAACTTCTGTCTCACTTGCCACATTACTAAGCTTCCAACACATCTCATTACTAAGACTCTTGAGCCTGCCAGACCCCGTTACCCTGTTCAAGTGACCAGGATTCGTGTTCTCATCCTCTGGAGTGCTTTTCCTGTCTCTTATTTCTGGAGTCTTCAGAAATGAAGAAGTACCACACGTTGCCAGAGTGGCATCGTGACTCCCAGAGGCACGTGGGCGCCGCTGCGTGCCCCAGGCCCCGTGAAAAGCAAAGGAAATGGATCTTTGCTGGTTTTTTCTCTAGACATTTCCATTTCTTCATCCACCTCAGGCCACCTCTGCTTAATGCTCAACCTTTTCTTAAATCTGCTTTGCCTGCCCTTCCGTGAATGCCTGCGGCTGTGTGTGTGCACCTGCTGACACTTGCTCACACACACGTGCATGCACGCTGACGCTCACACGCCCATCCCAAACCAGCTTCTTTCCGATCACATAGGCATTCAGATTAGCTCAGATGCTGGGGTCTTATTACAACAAGGACACACAGAGAGCAATCTCAGCAGTCGCCCAAGTGGCCCTTCCAAGACCAGAGACAGCTTTTAGATAGCCCGGCTTCCTCAGCTCTCCACAGATGTTCTTCCTGGGCCCCTGGTCACAAGCCACCCCTCTCTGTGCCTGAGGGAAGATCCTACCAGATCCGTTCACTGCTTGGATAACAGGATGCCTCGCAGGTTGCCTTTGAGTCAGGCGGTCATTGGCGGCCATGACCCAAAGGAAGAGCTTTGTGAACGAGGACTTCTCATCTCTGACTCCCTTGCTTACAAGGGGTCTTGGAATGTGCCAAGGATCCAGGTTCCTCTTCAGTGTGCTCCTCCCTGGGGGGCTTAGGTTCTCCCACAATTTTGTGACTCTGCCGGATGCCCCCCACCAGCCACTGTGTCCTGCACTGTTTTGTTGTTCATATGGCCCTGAGGATGCCCTTACACTTCAGACAAACTCATAACTCCACTCACCCACACAGCCAACATGTTGTGTGCTGCCGAGTGCAGGCAATGGAAGATTTGTCCTTATGTCAGGAGACCTGAAATAAGCCAATAGTGTCCAAAAGGCTACATCTCAGATGAAGTTTGCAGTTGAAAAGAGGAACCTGTTATGAACACAGTTTAGTCTTTGGTTTATTACTGTGATCATGCAGTATGTGTGTTTTTAAGTTTCTTCATTGTGAGGCCAACATCACCTCTGATCTGGTGCAGTGGTCTGTGTATAGAGGGTATGCCATTAAGATTTGTCATGACTTTGAATTATTTTATAGCTAAAAAGAATATTCACTTTTTTTTAAGATTTTTTTTTTTTTTTAGTAACCTCTGCACCTAACATGACCCCAAGATCAAGAGTCATGTGTTCTGCCATCTGAACTAGCCAGGTGCCCCAAAATATTTGCATTTTTTTTTAAGATTGTATTTATTTGACAGAGAGAGACACAGAGAGAGAGGGAACACAAGCAGGGGGATTGGGAGAGGGGGAAGCAGGCTTCCCGCTGAGCAGGGAGCCCGATGCGGGGCTCAATCCAAGGATCCCGGGATCATGACTGGAGCTGAAGGCAGACACTTTACGATATTTGCATTTTTAAATATCAGTGGTTGAATATGTTTCCTTACAAACCTTACCAGTATATAAAGATATACTATTTTATTTCAGCTATTTGTTCTCATTAGGTCCTGACATCTTTTTTGAGGTCTTTACATACATGTTCTTTGGAGTTTCTCTTTTCTCTCCCTTTTTTTTTTTTTTTAAGATTTTATTTGTTTGAGAGACAGAGAGAGAGAGGGAGAAAACACAAGCGGGGGGAGGGGCAGAGGGAGAAGCATACTCCCTGCTGAGCAGAGGGCCCCATGCAGGGCTCAATTTCAGGACCCTGAGATCATGAGCTGAAGGCAGACGCTCAACCGACTAAGCCTCCCAGACATCCCTCTCTCTCTCCCCGTCTTTGAATAAACTTGCTCACTATTTCTGCGCTGCTTCCATCCTATTCCACTCTTATGTCCCTAAGCTGCATGTTATGCTTTGTATTCCATAATGTACCTGGGCTTTTGAAAAGGATGAAATGTTGTCATTAGTACTAGAAATTTATGATTATATAACCATCAAATACTACCAATGTCCTCTAGATAAAATGACTCAAGAAAAATAGGCATTATAGGAGCAGGAAAAACAACAGGCAGCATGATCCAGTAGGCAAAGCCGATTTTCAGGTTCCCTTCATCTCCCTTTGGGCTCTTCTTCCTTCCTTTGGTGTGTGGTTCCCCAGGAAGAACACAGTACCCTCAAGCCATGTGTCTTGTAGAAATACAAAGAAGTGCCTTAGGCTCTGGGTCTTTCTTAGTTACTTCCTTCAAGGCCTTCTTCATTCTTTCTGGAATGAGTAGTGAACAACTGAAGTGTTCATAATTAGTAATATCTTATTGTAATATCCTTCTGTATTAGAGTCCTTCAGAGACACAGAACCAATAATATATATGTATGTATATGTAAAAAGAAAGTTTACAAGGAATTCACTGATGTGATCAGTAAGCTAGAGACCCGGGGTAGCTAATGGTATAGCTCTCATCTGAAGGCCAGCAGGCTTGAGGCCTAAGAACAGCGGATGTTACAGTTTAAGTCTGAACGAAGAAGAAAAACAATGTCCCAATTCAGAAGCAGCCAGGCAAGAAGAGTCCTTATTAACTGAAGGAAGGTCAGCCCTTTTGTTCTATTTAGGCCTTCAACTGATTTGACAAGGCCCACCCCCTTTGGGAAGGCAATCTGCTCTACTCAGTCTACCAATTCAGTTGTTAATCTTATGCAAATAAATAAATAAATAAATAAATAAAAACCTCCTGGGTACATGCAGCATGATATTTGACCAAATGGCTGGGCATCCCATGGCCCAGTCAAGATGACACATAAAAATAACCATTGCACTCTCTCAAGTAGTATCTGGATTTTGATCTTACTTCCTAGGAGTCTTAGCCTTAATTTATTTTAATTTAGTCTTAATTTATTTTTTTTATATTTTTATTGAGATATAAAAGTAACTATTTTAAAGTGAACAGTTCAGTAGCATTTAGTATACTTACAATGTTGTGTAACTACCACCTCTAGTTCCAAACCATTCTTAGTACCCCGAAAAGAAACTGCGTATTCGTTATGCAGTTGCTTTCCCTTTCCCCTTCTGCCTTCTGCCTCTATGGATTTACTGTCCCGTATATTTCATAGAAGAGATGACCTTTTGTGTCTGGCTTCTTTCACTGGGCCGGATGTTTTTGAGGTTCATCCACGTTGTAGCATATCTCAATACTCCATTCCTTTTTATGGCTGAATAATACTCCATTTTGGTGACTAGTGCAGTCGTATATCTGTTCGTCCGTTGATGACCATTTTGGCTGTTTTCCCATCTGGCTATTGTGAATGGTGCTATTATGAACATGTGTATGCATGTATTTGTTCATATTCTTTGGGGAATATACCTGGGAGTGGAATTGTTGGTCATATGGTAATTTTATGTTTAACATTTTAAGAAACTACCAGACTCTTTTCCACAGGGGCCATTTTCCATTCCTACCATTCCTACCCAGCCATGTACACGGCTTCCAATTTTGCTACATCCTCACCGATAGGTGTCTGTTAATTCATATTTCAGTAATCAAGTTTCAGTATCTAATCTTAATCATAAATATGGGTCATCCAAGAGATCTTCTAGGGAGTCAGAAAACCAAAGAACCAGACTATTAGTTTGTAATAAAGAAATGATTAATTTAAAGTTAAAGCAGAAAGGATATATTAAACACTTCCGTTAATGACTTACCTGCACTCCACCTCATCCCAGAAAGAATTTGCTGTGGCTCAGAGAGGTACTTACGGTATCGGGTTTCCATACCACCAGACTCAGAGTATCTGGGAGCACGGATTAAATAATGTATGTAGCCTGGCCCTACCAAGTTGAAGATATCAGAGTCTTAGGGCATGAAAAGGGGCCTCCTCTGGAATCTGCATCTTAAATATGCCCAATGAGTAACTTTTATGCAAACTGAAATTGAAAACCACTGGTGTAACCAGACCAAAAAAATCTCATTAGTCAAATGAGGGGTGGACTCTCGTCATGAGCATCATTTAAAATATTTGTGATTAAAAGCTTTGCCGTGGGGCAGAACTCTCTGTTCTGTGGAAAGAGATGTGGTTCTCATTTTCATTCTTGCAAGCTAATATAATTGAAGATTACGTGTTTTTTTCAATTTCTGAATTTGCTCATAGATTTTTTGGCATATATTTAGATCACCAATAAATATACCGGAAGCTTCAAGAAATGTGAGTCTCAACGTTTCATTGAAATGATGAGAATTTCATTAAAGAACCTGAGAACAGACCAAACTAAGTAACCAAGTTCACGTTTCTATCATTAAAAGTCTGTTCCTTACAAATACTTTTTAATGTGTGCTTCCATGTCTAGAATATTAGGTGTGGGACTTCATTGTTCTTTCTTTAGGTTGGTGTTTGGTAAATTGATCACTTCAGTGTTTCTCTTCACTTCTGGGGGATTAAGGATTTCATTAGAAAACTATGAATCCCTTCCCTCCCTCAAATAACTAATGAATCTCCTATTGCCCCCCAATATTGAATACATTTCTCGGGTCCCATAGATAGGAGGTTGAGAATATCAAGATGTTTGAGCCTCCTTCCTCTTCTCTACATCTGTAAGTTCTTACTCTCAGTTAAAAATTGTCCCTTTATTTTTATTACAGAGTGAAAACCACAGTCTTACCCAATGCATAAAAAACCCCAAGGTTCCCAATAATTTCAGTCACTCAGAACATATTATTGATGCAAAAGAACGCAGAAAACGTCTTTTTTACAGAATAAAAGCCTGCTACAGAAAGACAGCTAGAGATACAACCTTGAGAAGTAGTAGACCACGGATTAAACGCAAGAGACACATTGACAAAGATGAAAAAGTGGAATGTGATGGGATAGCGAAAGAATAGAGGGTTTAATTTTTAAAATAACCATGTGTTCTCATTTAATGGGGAGACTAAAAGCATGACCCCCTTTGGTGGTCCCTGAGTAGACTGCTTTTGCAGCAGTGAGTATACGTCTGCATACTGAAGACCGGCTCATCGAGACTGTGCTACTGACTAGAACATGTTTGTGGAGTGGGTAACCATGTTAGAGAGATTCCTGTGAGCATTGGAAAACTGCCCCATAAACATAAGAAATGACTAATGCAAGATTACTGACATTTGCTGATATTAAAAACTCCAAGAGATTGGTTTTTTCCCCCCCACCATAGTATTTAAGATGCTTCCAATTTAGAATTTTGCCTATTTTACAGAAGTGATTATTTATGTCCGTGAAGCTTTGCACTATTCCAATCTGTCCACCATTGGGGTAAAATATTTCTTGCACTAGTAAAAAGTCTAATCTGTGCCAAGGTGCCTGTCTTTCTCGAGAGGCTTTTCTAGCAGCTGTATCTCCAGTAATCCGAGGAGCACATTTGCCTGATGACTGATGGTATTAGTGTAAATGTGGTTTGTGGTCAGAAGTAGAGCGATATTCTGACTGTAAATGAGACACACCTGCCACATTTGTAAAAATAAGAAATCTGGTGAAAATGTCAAGCTTTTTATGACCCCTGTGCATGTGGGATGCTAAGGGAGTACTGATAGTTCTCTTCTGGCTTCAGGATCATTTTGTAAATTTAAGCAATATTACCGGGCAATACATTATAAAAACATAACAACAGAATAAAATACAACAATCAGAATCAAAGACTTCGTGGAGTTTCAAATTGATTTTCACAGGTTATAGCACCACTCTCGAAAATCTGGGCATTTTACAGAGCTGCTTTGTTAGAAATTACCTTTGCAGGGGCAGTTTTTGAGTGTGACTTGCTTATTTTATAACTGTAAGTTTGTACATTTTGACCTTCTTCACCCATTTCATCCACCCCCTCTCCCGCACCCCTCCCGCAATCACCAATCTCTTTTCTGTATCTATGAGCTTGTTTTCATTTGCTTTGTTTTTTAGATTCCACATATAAATGAGATCTTATGGTATTTGTTTTTCTCTGTCTGATAACATTTCACTTAGCATCATACCCTCAAGTTCCATCCATGTCACAAATGGCAGCATTTCCATCTTTTTATGGCTGAATAATATTTCTTGTGTGTGTGTGTGTGTGTGTGTGTGTGTGTGTGTGTGTGACATTTTCTTTCTCCATTCATCCATCAGTGGACTCTTAGCTTGTTTCCATATCTTGGCTATTGTAAATAATGCTGCAGTGAACATGGGGTGTATGTACCTTTTTGAGTTAATGTTTTCATTTTCTTTGAATGAATACCCAGAACGAAAATTGCTGGCTGGTATGGTAGTTCTATTTTTAATCTTTTGAGGGATCTCCATACTGTTTTACATAGTGAACAAGAGCAGTTTTATGAGATTTGCTTTTCTTCTCATACAGTGGAAAGAGGAAATATATCCTCGCTCTAACATTGTACGTGAGTGGTCATAGCAGCTTTATTTGCATTGGCCAAACCCAAATGTCCTTCACCAGGGAATAGGTAACAAACTGTCCATAAAAGGAGTACTGCTCTTTAATAAAATGGGAAGAACCTGTGATAATGCAGCAACATGGATAAATCCCAAAAATCTCAAGTAATTAGACCGAGTGAACAAAGGCACACAAAAGTGAGTATGTGCTGTGGAGTGAAAGAAAGACCAGCGAGCGGCTACCTGGAAGGAGGGTTGGGGGAAGGAAGAGAGGAATGACAATGAAGACCTAGAAGACTTTTGGAGGTGATGGACATATTCCCTTTCTTGGTAGCAGTGATGACTTCACCAGAGTAACACACATGTCAAACCTTACAGGCTATACACTTTAAATGTGGGTGGTTTATTATACATCAATTATTTGTCAATACATTGTTAAAAAGAAAAAGACACACGAATCACATTCTTGCATATGTCCTCTCCTCCCTTGTTCTCCCCTCCTGAGGCACTAGCTTGGCAAAACCAGTGTCTGCCCAGTCTGTGTCTGCATCAACGCAGTGATGTGTGATGGGCAAAAAATATACACATGGGGTGGGGGGATGGGTGAGCCTGGTGGTGGGTATTAAGGAGAGCACATATTGCATGGAGCACTGGGTGTGGTGCATAAACAATGAATCTTGGAACACTGAAAAAATAAAATTAAATTAAGACATTAAAAAAAATAAATAAAAATAAAATAAACAAACAAAAAGTAATAATAAAAATAAACACACAGTACTGACCAGTGACACATGAAGTTGCTTTTAGGAGCAAATTAAATGTTAAAAAAAAAAAAAGAAAAAACATTTTGGGGGGCGGGCACCTTGGTGGCTCAGTTGATTAAGCATCCAACTCTTGATCTCTGCTCAGGTCTTGATCTCAGGGCTGTGAGTTCAAGCCCTGCGTTTTTGGAAAAAAAAAAAAAAAATTGGAAGATGAGAAGCCAAAACGTTAAGTAGTGGCTATTTTCTAGTGGATTAGAGGTAATCATTCTTGTTTATATTTTGCTGTGTGAATTTTTTATAAGGAGCAATGATTACTTTTATAATCATTAAAACTAAAGAAATCTGCTTCTATTTCAAAATATCAGACCGTCGTCACTGTGGGATGTGTTGGCTGTAACTAAACGTGGGCCTGGAATACGATGGTGCACTGGGCAGCTTTGGAGAACCGAGCACTTTGCAGGTGTGTGTTTCAACTGCCCTCACATCTTTCCGCACTGCTTTCCCTCCCACCTGTAGCTCGAAGACGAAATCACAACATTACGGCAAGTTTTATCAGCGAAAGAAAGGCATCTGGTTGAGATAAAGCAAAAACTCGGCATGAACCTGATGAATGAACTGAAGCAGAATTTCAGCAGAAGCTGGCACGACATGCAGACCTCGACTGCGTAAGTATAGTGACAGAATTTCTAAAAAAATCACTTATTGCTGTCTCTCACTTCTTCTGTTTTCGTTTTTGTGTTTTTTCTGAGGCTGATTTGGAACTTGTGGCTAGGAAAAATATTTTCTCTAGAAATAAAATAAATATGAATAATCATTAAATACACTGTCTGGTGCAGACTCTGAAAAGTAACTTCATGAAATTAAACTGTTCACCAGACGACTTTTATGGGTTTGTATTTTTTCTCTGTATTAGATACTTTTAAACATTCCTGAAATAGATATTTCTCTCTTTATGTTTTCTCATACAGTTCTAAACGGACAGGTGCTTTTTCCTCAAATACTCAGCATTCACTACAGATTTTCAGTTTCTATACCAAATGGTTGGCAGGTTTAGTACAGACTTGTTGCCCACTGATTTAAAAAGAAATGCTTATACTTTGGGGGTGTGCTTTTCATCCCTTCTACTCTAGGGAGTATTTAGAGCTACGGTAAGGCCATGTGAGATCATAGAAGTGTGTGTGTGTGTGTGTGTGTGTGTGTGTGTGTGTGTGTTTGTGTGTTGCTCTCTGTCCCTGGTTCCTGACACAGAGTCCCTAAATCTCTTGGAATTTCCAGAGTAGTAGTGGTATTCTTTGTTCTAATGAGGTAACTCTCAGTGGCTCTGGGATGGGGGACCAGTCACAGGAAAGACCAAGCCATGATTAGAAGCTTGGACTTGCAATGCTGTGCCCTATCCTCCAGAGAGAGAAGAGGGGGCTGGAAATGGACTTAATGACTGGTCATACCTAAAATCTCCAAAACATGGTGTCCAGAGAGCTTCTGGGTTGCTGGACACAGGGCGATGCTGGGAGAGGGGCGCACCAAGAGAGAGCATGGGAGCCCCACAACCCTCCCCATATACCTTGCCCTGTCTGTATCCTTTGTCGTATCCTTTTATAATAAACCAGTCATCTAGTAAGGAAACCATTTTCCGGAGTTCTGAAACCACTCTGGCAAATTAATCAAACTTGAGGAGGAGGTCATAGGAACCTCCAATTTATTGCCCATTGGTCAGAAGCACATAGGCGATAACCTGCACTTGCCATTGGCATCTGAAGTGGGGTGAGGGCAGCGGTGTTGTAGGATTGACCCTGTGGGAGCTGACACTGTATGCAGTGCCTTAAATTTTAGGATGCCCAGCTGGTGTCACAGATTTGCTTGGTGAGGGAAAAACTATGTGTCTGGTGTCCAGTGTGTCATGAGTGTGGGGGTCGGCCCAAGAGCAAAGGAGACACACAGGAAAAGTGAGTTTTTCCTGCTCACACCACCAGAAATGGTTTAGGCTTCCCCATTATCTTTTTGTCTGATATTAGGCAAGATACAAAATAACTTTGGGTATTTATTCTACAGTCATACTTTCATTGGATTACCCTTAAAGTTACATGAGTTATTCGACTATGGTGGTGCTTTTCTAATGACATAAAATATTTTGCTTGCCAGGTGTTCTTGTATCAAAGGGAAGAAGGTGTCCACCTCATGATGTAATTTTTCTTTTTCTGTGAGTTGGGGGGTAAGGGCTGATGGATAAAGTTCCTATCCCTGGCTCTCACATTAGCCCCCAGTTTCTGTCTTTGTATTATGCATTTTCTTCCCTGGCATTATCCAGTGGATGGTAAAGATTGCATCCCTAATATTTTAGTGGAAATCAATTTTTCTCTTTGCAGGTACTTTTCTCCCAACATAGATAGGCCTGGCAGTAGGAACAAGTACCAGTGATGGACAGCAAGCACTTCGGTTTTGCCGGTGGTCAGCTCTGCCTGCTGGCTGCGGAAAACTAAGCCCTAAGACCCAGTGAAGGGGCCCTTTGTATGAAGAGTTCCATCTAAACGGAACTTGGCGTCTCCCCACTCTGCTTCCCATAGGTTCCATGTTCAGAAGAATGTTCTCTTCCCCTGCCACAGCCTCTTAGTCTTAACTGCTCCTATGCTGGTGTCCCCTCAACAGCATCAGAGCACAGCCCAGAGTAGGGGCAGGATGGAGCCAGGGAGCCCATGGAGTTACCTCCGGAGGCAAATTAACCTTCCCCAACCCAATGGTGACAATTATGGAAGACCTTAAGAGACTGCATGGTGGTGTTTATCAATGTAAATTATATACGGCAACACTATTAAGTGAGCTTCTCTGTCAGTAGTTTGGGCTTCCGTCTTTGCACTTTGGTGTCTTAAACCACTTAATGGCCCTGACAGAGTGAGGCGGGACAAGCTCCAGCATCCTGGTCCTGGGCGCCTCCTGTCACGCTGATCTGAGCCTCCTTCGAGGGTGTAAGACCCAGGCAGGATCTTGCTGCTTGGGCTCCCGAAGCACACTGCAGGAGTGGGCTGATCCAACAGAGGGCAGGATGACTCCGGCGCTCCCGTTGCTGAAGGGAGGGACGGAGCAGCCCATGTCTGGGCAGAGGCTATGTCAGGTTTGCCCTAGGTCTGAGGGGGCTGGGTGGGGAGAGATTCACAGTCATGGGAGACACGGAATTAGAGGGAACAAGTTCAAGGAGGGTGGGTAGCCTCCTCCCACACGGGAAAATATATAGTCTCTGGTTTCCTCATGTTTGAGAAACAAGTTGGTTTTATAGTCAGGCAGTCTAGTTAGTAGCAAGCCTTTTGTCGAATGAATAGACTTATTCCCTAGGGTTATGGAGCTGAAAGACTCGTCAGGACAACAGAGTTTGGTTTTTGTTTTTGTGTGTTTTACAAGCTATTCCCAATAACCAGTTAAACGGTAAGTATGAGGAGTGATGTGAAGGAAAATAGTGTTGTGTGTGAAGCAGGAGACTGAACCTTGCCTGGGGCCTCCGGGAAGGTTTTTCAAGGCAGAAGATGGATGCTTCAGCAGAGCTCTGACGGATGAGTGGGAATTTCATCAGGCCGGGAGGGGCAGGGGGAGCCTCCTGGGGGAGGCACAGCCTGCTGATGGCCAGAAGGAGAGAAGGCTCCCTCTCCCCGCCACCCCCCGGGAAAGCAGTCCAGTTCATTAGCGTTTCGGAGACAGCTGGGACAAGTGGCCAGGGGTTGCACAGGGCCTTGTGGTTCCTGTTAATAGAGTTACTCTTATTCCACAGGCACTAGAAAGCCATTAAAAGGGTCATGACATTTCATTTGCCCACCACCATGTCTTAAGTGTTGTTATTACCCAGGAGCTAATCTAAGCCCTCAGGATATGGGATTCAACAAGATGAACAAAGTTCTTAGCTTCCTAGAGTGTTGAAAAGAGCATGAAACCCGTGACAAAGCCACAATGGGAGGAGCTGTCAGAAGTCCCGTGATAAGGAAGCAGAGGCTGACGGGCCAGAGGAGAGGGCAGAAGCCACTGTGATGGAGTCCCAGGCAGGGAAGTCCTGTCCTAGTGCCGTCCTGGGAGGTTACTCTGAGCTGACATCTGAATGACCAGAAGGATCCTGTCTTGTGATGATGTAAGAGAGACCTTTGGGGTTGAGGCAAAAGTTGCTGCAAAGACCCCGAGGCCGGAAGCCGTTTTGAAACGGAGAGAGAGGGGTAGAGGTCAGGGCCTCAGGAGCCTCCCAGACCAGGGGGAGAACTGGGATTCTTATTCCAAGGGCTCTGGAGGCCACTGGAAGATTTGAAGCAGGAAGTAATCTCTTCCAATTCACCTTTAAAAAAAAAAAAATCACTCTGGTTTCTTTGTGTTCTACAGAATGGAGAGAGGCAGGAGTGAAGACTGGAAAATCATTTCTGAGACGATTGTAGTAGTCCACTTTGGTGAGGATAGTGAGGGACAGAGAGGGGACGGGATTTGGAGGCCAGGCCAGGGGGGTTTCCCAAAGGTTTGGGGGTGGGAGAGGAGGGAAATGCAAGGATCAAATGTGACTGTCTGGTCTTTGACGGGGGGAGCCCGTTGAGCACCGGGACGGTTTACAGCAGTGGGCATTCCTTGCATCATGGCTAAGCCCGTGAGCTATGGACTTCAGTTGCTTGGATTGAAGTCTAGGTCCCCAGCATCGGTGAGATGAGATCATATTAGTACCTATCTCATAGGTAGTGAGGATTCAGTGAGTTAATCGTAAAGCAGGCAGAACGGTGTCATACTTTGTAGGACTGTTTGCTCTTCTAGAAAATAAGTCTAGTGGGGAGACTCAAGAGTTGGTTTTGGTGACAAACAAGTTTCTGTGTTGAGAGGCCCACTCAGGGGAAGAGTCAGGGATGGAAATAAACAGGGGGAGTCATCTGCATATTGATGTCATTGAAAGCCAAGGGACTACACGAAAGTTCCTCAGAGATTGTTTAATCAGTATGGATGATCATGGACTCCTCACTCTTAGGAATGATGTGAGCCTTCCTTTGTAAGGAAGAATCAATCCTTTTCTTAAGAGGGAAGCATAAGTATATCAGTAACATAATTTCAGGACAGCTCCTTTCTCCCACCCTCTCTTCTTGGCTGCCGAGGGAAGGGGAAAGGTCCTGATGACATGGGGGAGGGGGGCTTGGGTACAGAATCTGTTTTCACCCTTGAATTAATTAAATCCCTGCTGTTAGTGCCATGATACCCGTTCTAGGACAAGATCTATACCTCATAGGATGAAAATTTTGATGTGAGGGAATGAGGAGCTGGGTAGGGTTAGGTTGGGTAGAATTAAATTTCAAAGCTCTAAAAAAAAATTCTAGCTGTCAGAGGATTGAAGGTGATTCCCAGAGGCAATACTTTGCATACTGATTAAGCAATCATGACCTATTTAGTTTGATTTATACTGAAAAGAAAATCTATGATATGTTAATGAAGAAGGATCTTGGCATATTTTAGCCTGTGGTAGGATTCAAGTAGGAATAGGATGGAATGAGTAGAAATAATTACGCAGCCTACTGAAATTATCTCCTTTATGGAAAGATAACGGTACAGTAGCAGGTCGAAAGATCATCTGTATTCGGGGTTTGTTGTTGCTGTTGTTTCTGTCATAGTTCTGTCTTGCTTTGATTTGAGAGACTTTAAGAACACACACCAGAATTCCCATCACCTCCCTTTTCTGTTGTAGTCTTAAGGATTTTTGTTATTGTTTGTTCTCTGCTGCTTTTTTGTGTTGTCTTTAGGCTTTAAAGAGGCAGGGGGGAGGTGGGAGACTTTGAAGTGTTAGAGGTAGGGAGGCCACAGGAGGAGAAACTGAACCTCTTCTGTAGGTAGAAGGAGTAGGAATTCAGAAATCTGACATTCTCATGGGCTATTCAAACTGATAGCCTTCATTTTAATAAGTCTGCAGCCTCTGCTAACCCGTTCTCCACTAGTAAGCCCCTATGAGCTGTACTGCAGACCAAACAGTAGGTCTGCCAAGGGGAGGAGGTTTTGGGACAATTCCATCCCTTTGGAACAATTAATAAGTTCATCCTTATAAAGAGCAGCAAAATGCAGCCTTAAAAAAAATGTGCAGTCCTTGAAAATTGAAGTTTAGTTTATGATTTATTTACTCTTTGATTTTGTGCTTCTAAGACTTCCAAACCATTATAGTCAGTAATGATTGTTACCTCTTCTTTTATGAGGAGCCTGTCGTAATACCGTTGCGTTGGGAAGTGCCAGTGAAGATTAAAGACCTCATTTCAAAAGACACACACAGTCAATCTCTCAGATAGCTGTTTATTCTGCTTACCTTTTGCCTTTCATCTTGCCACACAAAGCAGGAGATAGACTCTTCTTTTCCAGGTTCAAGTGGTAAATCTTTTTTGGTTACATGTTTAGGGAACCTCCTGAAGAAAATAAGCCTAAACACTTCTGCATCTTTGGTGAGATGCTGCCTGGACAACTGTTAAAATGATAATCTTCTTAAAATCCCGTAACAGAAGATGTATCTATGCTATAAAATATCTTCTTGTAAAAAGACTCTGAATTTTTAATTCTTCTATTGGATGTTTAAAAAAATACTTTAAGTCAAAACATTTTAGAAGATATGCTTTCTCCTTTTGATTATGAACACTACTTTCAAATCCGTAAGGCATGACAAGGTGAATTGCATGAAAAGTCAGTAGAATAATAGAATGCCTTTTATTTGGTTTGCAGAGAGCTGTACCTCTCCCTGCTGAAGATCCCCTTCCTTGTTAGTGTGCTGGCCAGCCTGTTCTGGCCAGTAAATGTTATCCATTCCTTAAAGAAGATGTGGTGTAGGGGTGCATGTTGGTTAAGCGTCCAACTCTTGGTCTTGGCTCAGGCCCTGAACTCAGAGTCATCATCAGATCGAGCCTCACACTGGGCTCTGTGCTCAGCAGGGAGTCTGCTTGAGAATCTTTCTCCTTTTCCCTCTGCCCCCCTGCTTGTGTTCTCTCTCTCTCTCGAAATAAATAAATCTTAAGAAAAGAAAAGAAAAAGATGTGGCATATATATATACACCATGGAATATCATTCAGCCATGACAAAGAAGGAGATCCTACCTTTGGACAACAAGGACAAATCTCAAGGGCATTAGGCTAAGTGAAATAAGTCAGAGAAGGACAGATACTGTGTGGCATCACTCATATGTGGAATCTAAAAAAAATTTTTAAAGAAGTCAAATTCTTAGAGGCAGAGAGTAGAAGGGTGATTGCTAGGAGCGGTGGAGTGGGGGACATAGGGGAAGGTTGGTAAATGCAAACTTCCCTTTATAAGATGAATAAAAATCTGAGGCTCTGACGTGTAACAGTGACTCTGGTTGGTACCTGCATTGTGTAACCGAAATTTGCAAATAGGTCTTAAATGTTCTCACCAAAATATATATAAAAACATGCGAGGTGATGGATGTGTATTAACTAGGTGGGAGGAGTTCTTTTGCAATGTATATGTCTATCAAATCATCACGATGTACACTTTAAATATCTTACAGTTTTGTCATTCATACCTCAGTAAAGCTGACCAAAAAAAAGGACTATCCATTCCAGCCAAATGATCTCTGAAAAGTAAAGCCTGTGTTTCCATTGACTTTCAGTGAAAAGTAGAAGGTTTACTTACACCCTAAATTTTAAAAAAATCTCCCAGTCAGAAGTCCTGGGTGAGTTAACACATATAGATATGCAGTAAGTGTGAGCTACTGTTTGCTAGCACAGTTACACTTCTACCAAAAAAAGGCCTGGACTAGATGCCAGCCTTGTTGGGACACAGGTTCCCACATAGCTGCTGTTTGTTGGAAACGCTCCGAAGCCCATGAGGACAAATTGCCCTTCCTTCATCGGCAGGCTTCCGTGGCCTTCCTCCAGAGCCAGAAGCCGCACGCTGCCAAGTCCTGACTGTCTTCTGGAGCTGAAGTCTGGCAGTCCACCTGGACTCTCTTTCCTTCCCCTGGCCTCCTGTGGTCCTCGCTCCGGCTTATCCAGGCCTCGGGGACACGGAACTGATGAACGAGATGCAGCCCCAGCCCTCAGGAAGTGCACGCAGGTCATGGAGGCAGACTCAAAAACCGTAATTGGAACAAAGTGAAAAATGTGTTGGGAAGGAGCATCACAGTGTGCAAAGTGCATCACAGGCACACAGAGGATAGGCACGTAACACGGATCGCTGGGAGCATCTGCTCCCGTCTTTCTGCCTCCCCATGCACAATGGACAGCAAGCTGAGAGTCCCGTAATGTTCTGACGTTTGTTTCAGGAGAATGTATTCGTTCCCTTTGCGTCACGTATGTGACTCAGCAATAGTGTAACTCTATATTTAGCTTAAAATAAGAGACATCACCTAAAACGCTAAGTACCGTTTCTATTTAAATTACAAGGTCGTCAGGTGAATCAGAAGGTTGGTGTTTAAGTTGTTTTTCATTATTTGAATATTACTGAATGTAATTTTATGTGATAAGGTTGAGAGCTGGTTTTAAGCATTAGGAGACCGGACTGTGCGCCAAATTCCATGGCATAATAAAGGGAGTAAGATGTAAATGGAATGACATCCTTCAGGGTTTTCAGTGGCCTGCCAGGAGGGTCTTTTTTCAAGATGTGAGCGCCTCGCCTCTGGTAGAGATGTGTAGGACTTCATTCATTTTAGGATCGAGCCCAATTCGAATGCAGTGTAAGCGTGCAGGGTCTGTGTAGGAGCGGTACACAGCTCCGGGGGGACCCTCGGCTTACGCTGTGCTGTGAGTAGTGCTTCTTAGAGCTTTTAAGTGCTCTGAGCCCACTGGCCTATTTCTCACGGGATCCCTGGTTATTTTGTTCTGGGAAGCCACTTCTTCCCATACCACCCTCTCTCATTGCCCCCCACCCCCAATCTATTTCCCTCAATTATCGGTCTCTATGTAATGTATGTAGGATGCCTAGTAATTGTTTTTAAGAAATGCGGTCGTTAGTTTAGGGAGGAGAAGTGTAAAAATGTGGGGAAAGAGGTACATCTTAGAAGTCTTCAGATGCACTATTACTACTTTTCTCCACAAATACTTGAGCTATAGACAGCTGACCTAACCTACCTTCCAATGTCTGTCATCTCCAAGGTGAGAAGACGTCCGGCCGGAAGGCAGGCACACTAGTCCTAGCCCTGTCTCTGTCTCTAAAAGGTCACACAGTTCTTCCGGGCCTCAGTCCCGTCATCTGTAGTCTGAAGAAATTGCACTCTAGTGCCTTTCAGATTTAACATTATGTAATCCTCAGAAATAAAGACTTAACAGTCCTGGAATGCCTGGGTGGCTCCTTTGGTTACGCATCTGCCTTTGGCTGAGGTCATGATCCCAGGGTCCTGGGATGGAGTCCCGCATCAGGCTACTCGCTCAGCAGGGAGCTTGCTTCTCCCTCTGCCTACCACACCCCTGTTTGTAAGCTTTCTCTCTCTGACAAATAAATAAAATCTTAAAAAAAAAAAAAAAGCGAACAGCCCTAAAAGTCTCTCTTCAACACTCCTTTGAGCTCTCCATATGGTTGGTTTTAAACTTTGAAATTTCACCTAAGTATGGAGTTGCACTTTTCATGGTGAGGACTTAATGTCACTAATACTTCACTAAAGTAGTCAGAAGCCTGTGTATACCCATCACACTTTGTTCTAGACGAGTGTGTTTAAAACGTAATGTAGCTAGCTAACCCGAACCCTAACTTACTGCTGACTAGATGTGCTTCCCCCTGACTAGCTGTTTTGAAATTAAGCCGTCAAATTCAGAATGTGATAAACATACAAGTGTCCAAAAGTCACCTCATCTCAAAATTCAAAGCATTCTCCAGTATATAAACTACAGGGAACAGTTTATAAGGAACAGGTACACACAAAAGTTAAATATTTGCTCTAATTGCAAGAAATTCCTGTAGAAATGCAAGAGCAACGGAAGCAGCAATTCCCTAACTACTCTCTGGTCCCAGCTTCACACAGAGGTCATCGATGTTGCAGGGTCTTTCTTTACTTTTCCCTTAAGCCCCCTTTTAGGCTGTATAGAGTCAGTGCTGGGTGGGTGCTCGATGCTCCTCCTTCCCTTGCCTCCCTTTCCTACCTGGCCCGACCCCCAGAGCCCAGCTCTATGCTGCTGACACCCACTTGGCCAAGGCCCCAGGGATCTCTGGCCCTGATTGACAGCAAAAGGTGACTTTCACAATCTGACTAAGGGTGCCTGCTTTGCTCTTTGTAATTTTTCAAAGTGGGACATTTACAAGACAACAAAACCCTCCCCTCCTTTTTTTTCTGCCAGATATGATGGGATCATGTGGCAGAGCAGCCAGAGCAAAAGCTTTAAGGCAGGATGGGGCCTAGTAGGTCCATGGACCGGTGAGGAGGTCTGGGGCCTGGAGCAGGGGGCCGAGAGGACAAGCTTGTGTACAATCATCATGAGGCCCGTTGTATGGACTTTGGCTTCTACTCCAAGTCCTCAAGGAGTCAGTCTAGTGGGAACATCAGCCAATGTACAGACCATTGCTGAATTATCTTCCTAAAACTCTTTGAAAAAAGGTCACTATGTTTTCTTAAGATCATGTGCCCTTCTAGAATATTTCCAGGCATAAATGTTAGAAAAATAAGCGAAGTACTAGTTATATTTTGCCCTTTTCTGGTTAATTTTACCCCTGAACAATAAAAGCTGATTCTTCACATTGAAATACACATTTTCTCATTTCTGTGTTACCTTCGTTGGCTGTTTTCTGGCGAGTGTCTCTTCAAAGAGTTCGAATGCACACTTCAAGAACAACTGTAGTCTGAGAGCATGTCTGTTTGTAGTTACACATCTGATCTGCATGTTACACTTGCCTATGAATATTTTTCCTGAATTCAGATTGAGCAGCCTGACTTTCCCACCGATGGACAGCAGTCCACCCCTCATTCCCCAGACAATGAATAGAATCACTAACTTCTGTGGATCATTGTCTTCGTAAAGCTGTTTAGAAAAGGAATTTTCAAAGTAAGGAGGGAGAAGAATAGGGAATGTTCTGTGGGCGATCATCACGTATAAGCTGTGTTTCTGTGGTTCTGTTTACTTCCAGCTACAAGAAAACACACGAAACCCTGAGTCACGCAGGGCAGAAGGCAACTGCAGCTTTCAGCAACGTGGGGACGGCCATCAGCAAGAAGTTTGGAGACATGAGGTAGTGTGGGGCAGAACCATGGGGATGCTGCTAAGCCCTGGGCCTTCTAAGGGAAGGAGAGCTTTCTCTATTGGTTCGTCTTCCTAACATATTCTTTTTTAATTGGGTTAACATGTATTGTGGCTGATAATGATTGGTGACTGGGTTTTTATAATGGAGAGTTTTCTGCCTATAGGTCTGTTTAGTGAGCCTGGTCCCGAACATGCCCTTTCTACGAGGACATGACCTAGTAAAAATAGAAGATCCAGGGCTCCTTCAACTACTGGTAATAAGGGGGGATTTCAAACGAAGGCAGCACATACTGATTTTTATTCATTAAAATTTAAACAGTAAGTTAAAATATGCATTCAGTGGACTAGGCTCTGACAAACCATTCTAGGTTACATTTTCGTATACATCCATCTAGGATTTTTTTCTATGCTGAATACATACGTATTTATTCCTTTGTTCCAAAAAGGGGCCATGGTATATAGTCCTTGCACATTTGGGTTATTTTCAATATTACATTTTATATCATGTTAGGGTAAACATAGGATTTTGAACTGAGAACCAAGTGTCCTCACTATAGGCGCCAGAGAAAATAGTGCAGTTTTGACCATTTTTATTTTTTATAGTATGTTTTAGTAAGTTATCTCCTATAGAGTTGTTACTTTCATTTTTTAAAAACACTTTTGAAGTATACATTTTAAATGTCTTTTTTTAAAAAACTGCATATAAATTTTCATTGGATTCTGAAACCATTTCTTAATTACTCTACTGACTTCATACCTAGAGGAAATATCTATATTGTTCTGTTTAAGTTATTTTTGGTTTCATACATTACTGGATTGTGCCCCTGTACTATCTTAACAAGTTGGCATTTGTGAGGCTAGAGTTAAGTAACTACGTATGCATGAGTCTGAATACATTGTTTTATCTTCATAATTGTTGATAATGTGATAATGAAAAGCAACTGAAATTTTTCAGAGGCTGCATGTTATGAATAGGTAAACCTTCTGGATTATTAATTAACCCTCATTTTATTACAAATAAAATTTGCTGTCATGTCAATGGCATTAAGACGTTTATCTAAACTAATTAAATAATTTCTCAGAACAGAAAATCCCGTCTTACCTGCTATCTCCAAGAAAATATATTTTGCCATATTTATAAAATTTGTTCTCCACATACTTAGTTGAAACCTTCACTGGAACTCTAGAACCACAGCATGGTACTGGAGTATTATTTCTCCAAATTCAGGAGGCTTTACAAACACCTCTGAAGCCTGTTTACAGTACATATTCCAGACTCCACCTCTCAGAGATCACGCCTCAGTGGATCCTGGGTCTAGGAATCTGCATTTGTAACAAGTTCTTAAGTGATTCAGTGTCAGGTGGTCAGGTTACAAGGAGGACCCATGTAACCTAACTCACCTGTACCCAGGTGTTCTCAGTTATGAAATCGGGTAAGAGTAACGTCATCATCAGGTTATTATGAAAGTTGTAGAAGAGAGCCTGCCATTGATTAAGCACTCAATAAATGCTAGTTTTTATCCTAAGTGACCATCTCATTTACAAGGTGACCCCACATGTGGAAATGAGGGAGTATACATCAGCAGGAGGGCACTGTGGTATTTCACAAAGATTTTGTTGGTTTTGCTAAAAGGACGAGAGAGAATGAAGACCGTTCACTTATGAAATATGTTAACACATTCCCATTCATACACTGATTGGTTGTAACATCAAAGTCCTGTTAACTTCTTTTTCTTCTGTTTCAATGTGGCTTTATTTTAGGTTAATGAATGGTCTGTTTTCCAGAAGTTTCAAACGTTCCATTAATTGGTTCTCTATATAGAGGATACAGTACTTTCATTATAAACTGTGGCTAAAAATACTGGAGACTCAAATAGGGCCCTGTAATATGTTGTAGAGTTTGCAAAATTCAGACCTGTATTTTTCTCAAACTAGAACATCTAACATATATAACTGAGGATCAGTCACTATGAAAGCAACGAATATTACAAAAAATTTTTAGTTTTCAGTTACGCTAGAACAAGTAACATATGGGAAACTCATATTTGAAAATTACTTGAATTTTGATTAGTAAAGATTCTTAACTGAGAAAAGTAAGTTTTTAATTTTTCATTTAAATTGATTTGCCAATTTATAAAATGATAGAGAAATTTAAGAGTTGTATCACATTTTACTTTGAACCCCTTTTTTTAGTATAAAATATCATATTATCCTATATTCCTGTTATTTATACTGTAAAATTCCTTTGTGCATTCTGGGAAAAAATTTCTGAACTTGTTAAAAAAGATTGCCAGCAAAGTTCGGATACCAGTCTTTTTTTTTTTAATTATTACAAGTTAAAACTTACAGATTTTAAAAACTTAGAACTTGGGCCTTTTAATAAGTTAATAAAAAGCACTCTGTGAGGATTTAAATTGATGTGTTTTATAAAAACAAGTCATATTTTTCAAGCTAAGATTCTCATTTTATCCCAGTTGCCATTGACTGAGTCCCCATCACCCCGTCAGGCAACTGCCCCCTCTCTTTCTCTACCTGTAAAATAACATTGTTCACAGCTACCTAACTAAAATGCTTCCTGCAAAGTTAAAACGGGGACACATTTATGAAAGTACTCTGAAGCGATGAAAGCTCTTGGAATCGTTTTTATAATAATGCCAGTATCTTCTTGGAACTTCTCAGTCAGTCATTTGTTCAAACCACGTGTGAACAAGGAGATGAGGCTCTTCGGAGGAAGCATAGAACCTCTGTTAGAGTCCAACCCTCTCTCTGTAGTCATGAGAACAACAGTTAGAAGTACAACTTATAACAGGTTGGTACAGTGATTGTTAAGACACATTAAAAATATACTCCCAGAGAGTAATGAACAGAGTCAACGTCATCTTTGCTTTGGGGTTCTTGAGAGGGGGGACAAGGGTACCACAGTGCTGATATGCTAACTCTGGTCCTGCTCTCTCCTATGCTGCCCGGGCTGCAGGTCTCACTCCATCGGGTAAGCAATGCCTCCTAGGGCCCTACCGGTCCCCTTGAGGCTCCCTTCCTTCCCAGAACCCACTGCTCCCTTCACATCGTGGGTGTGTCTCAGCCAAAACACTGGGTCTCTTTTCCTGAGTGTGTTCGTGCCCAGGGAGTCACAGAGCGTAGGGCATCTAATGTGTTTGAATTTATTTAAGCATCTCGTTATCTCACTTCTGAATCATTTATACCAGTTTTCACTTGCTGAACAGTCTCCTAGGAATACCTTCCTACATTCTCAGTTCTTCCCGCGTTGGCAGAGGTCCTCAGAACTGAAAGGAGAAAAAAGGAAAAGTGGAAGTTGAGAGTTGTATGTTTTTGTGAGACTTGTAAAAAGTAAAATCGAGAAACGGGAAATTATTTTCTCTAGATTGTTGTGTTTTTCTGAACGTCTTGTAACGGTTATGGGGATGGTTCACCTTCAACTTTCTGTACCTTCTGAAGTTGAAGAGGAGAAATGTTACCAGAGCACCACACACGTTCGGAAGTGTGCAATTTCCGATTAAACCCTCCTTTAGCTGGAAACTTACTATATACTTTGGGGAGAGGTGGTGGATTTTTTCTTAAGAAAACTGCCTGTATTTAAAGGGATGAATAGATTGATAATGCTGATGGATTTGTTTTAGTAATTTCCTTTTTAAATATAATTTTGGGGAAATATTTGCCTGTATTTTCTAAGTGGAGTGTCTAAGTAGGACCATAAGTACTCCCTGAATTTCTTTGTCCTTTTCTTTCTGAGTTCTAGTAAAGTACTGCCAATACTGGTGACCTCAGTGGATGTTGTTGGGGAAGGGTGAGGCGTGTGATCCCTTCCTGTTAGCTTCTTGGGAGGAGAGACGCAGGGATGGTGTTGGAAAGTGTGATGGGGGAGCGCTGTCACAAGACATGGACCCTTACGTAGGGTTTCCTCCCTCAGCCCAGCCTGACTTCTGAGTGGAACTCACAAAGGAGTAACAGTTGATCCATCAGAGGAAAGATGAGCCAGCCATAGGATCAATAGAGTGAGGAGGCCGAAACTCTTAGAATTCTCGGAAATGTACAGATGTCCTAGACTGGATGTGGAGGTCCCTGCTCCCATGTTGGACTGTGTGGATTACATTAGCCTGCTATGTGTTTCCTTGAATGTCTTAAGTGAACTACCTATATTCCTCTGGAGAGTTTCTCTACAACGGAATGATTAGCTTTTACCTGCCTTTGTGCCTTCCTAGGTACAGCTCTTCCTCTCTTCCTGAAAGAAGAAAGAAGGGAAGGGAGTGGGAGTTGAACCTGGGGAGGATGTCCACGGGCTCCTGGGCGCATCTGGAAAAACCAGACATTCTCCTCAGATTTCCTGACCTACCGGGAACCCACAGGAAGTAAAATAACACCCAACTTGGACAGTGTACTCTTCCTTTGTAATCTTAAAAGCTGGATGGGTTGGCCCATCCTACCCAGCGAAAACAAATGTCATCTTGGTGGGGTGGGCAAGGAATACTTCCGACAGTTGAAATTGCTGCTTTAGAACTGTGAATAGGGAGTTTCTCATGTACTTATGTTGTGCTATCTTCTTTTTTCCTTTTTTTTTTTTCTCTTTTAATCTGCTTTTGCCCTGAAGCTACTCCATTCGCCATTCCATAAGTATGCCTGCTATGAGGTAATGTGTTATAAATTAATTTATATAATATCGATGCAGAATGTGTATGTATGAAGTGTTACTTTATTGATAGTTAACTTTGCCGAGCTTTTCCCCTCTCTTAATATGAAAGGAAATGCAAACCTTCCTTACTGTCTATCCCGACAGCCTTCAGGAGAAAAGCCAGACAGTTCTGTGGAAGGAGGGTGTAATGGGCTTCAGCTTCTGACCAAACACACTGGCTTAAGTCCAGTGTCTCCTGATTTGTGTGACCTGAGACAAGTTACTTACCTAGCTCAATCTCCGTTCCCTTACCTGTTGTGTGACACAAAGTAACCTGTGTGACACACATTCTTAGCTTAGGGCCTGGAGCCACCACACCTCCAAAGGCAGAAATATGTGCCTTATTTCAGCAGAAATAAACGCAAGCCTGGGAGAAGGGTTACATTGAAGGACTACAGCTGTAGAAAGGATACCACCACGGTTTTTTAAGGTAGATGTTAAGATGAGGTGTCTGTTAGGCAATGAAAATGTTATTAAAATCACTAGCTGGATGAAAACTTCTGAGAAAGACATTCCCCACTTCCGGTTTGTGTAGCTTAGTGAGGCAATCAGATAAAAGCACACGAATAGTAACAAGGTATGGAAGAATGAATGTCAGATTGCAGGGGCGGGGGGAAGGGTCAGGAGATGCAGATTGTAGACCAGCTCTGCCAAGGATGAACTTTGCAGCCTTGGGAAAGTCATCTCACTGGTGTCAGTTTCTTCATATTTAAAATAAGAAGCTAAAACCAGATTTACTGCTCTTCCCACTGCTCTTGCCCTGGACTTCCGTTGTGGGGGGTGGGGGGGGGGGCATGAGCCTTCCGAGACCCTTCCCTGCTTCAGTCCAAACTGTGCCTCTTCTACCTGCTTTATAGTATGGATTGTGGTGTGATATGTTAGAGAGGGGGTTCGGTTGCTCTAAATGGTTTGAGACCACTGCAGCCAAATTCTTTCCAGGGTCATTTGTAGCAGTAGTGATCTGATTAAATCTGAGTGAACAGTTTCTCCCTGTTCTCCAGTACACCGTCTAGTGTAACTGAATTAGAGGAATGTCTGTTTTATTATCCTGAGGATGTTTCTTCCACACTGAGGTTATATGGTTACTTTGGAAATTTAGCCACAGTATTTGATTTCCCTAATTTGGTGCTAAATAGGGAGCACAGATTCAAGATTGCTTAGTCCATCTTTGAATGACTTGCACCCCCTAGCATAAAAACACTCAAATTGAGTAGTGCAACCTGCAGCTCTGAGCTTCTTTATTTGTCATCTTTTTTTTATTAACTGTTTTTTTTTAAAGATTCTATTTACTTATTTATTTGTCAGAGAGAGAGCACAAGCAGAGGGAGAAGCAGGATCCCCACTGAGCAAGGACCCTAATGCGGGACTCGATCCTAGGACGTGGGATCACGACCTGAACCAAAGGCAGACGTTTAACCAACTGTCTGTTAGCTTTTAAGTCTGGGTGTCAAAAGAAGTTCTTGCAAAAAATTAACACAGCTTTGCTTTGTGAATCCATCTAGTGGCTTATGGGTCAAATGTAGTCCTCATAATCTTGCCTGAAACTAACTTAAAAAATTTTTTTTTTACTCATCTAACATATACCCATGATCCCTTCAGCTGAACTGTCTGGCCAGGGCTTGGCCAGGGCTAATCAATGACAGGCAGGCATATGAGCAGGCTTGCCCACATAAAACCTGCAGTGGAAGTAAGGGGCCAATAAATACATAAATTTGAGTCACTGAGGTAAAAATTCACTAATATTTCATCATGAAACAGCAATACGAGGGAGGATTACTCATAGGAATTTGACTCCTGCTTGAGTTGTTTGCAAGGTGTGATGTCATCCATGGGCTCTCTGAACTCACCACGGTTAATCCCTACAGCAGAGATGTGGATACATTTCTGACCATCTGGAGTGTCAGAGTCTCTGGAGGTAATCTCTAACAAAGCCAAATTCAGTCCAAAACATGTTATGGACATTAGTTTCCTCTTGATAGTATTAGAGCCGTGCTTCATTCCACACCATACAAAGATGCCCATCTATTACACCAGTTCTCCCTTAACAAAATTCCTCTAGGCCATTCGTCCTATTTCATTTCGCCTTCACTCAAGAGAGAGTAACAGGTGGCTTATCAAATAAGTAACATTCAGTTGAATTATTTGACCTGAAATTGATGGCAATCATTGTTGCTGAATGCTGACATAGATACAAGATTTAAGATACATTTTTAGTTCCTTCTTGGCTCCTGTTTCATTAGCTGGACCTGGGGATATCCTTTTTAATGGTGATGATGTCATGAAATCCAGTCCAGGAAACCAAAACATACTAAATGAAGCACCTAATTCTTAAAGTAACAAGATGATGTATACAGAGTATTTAACATAATGAATGAGTCACCAATAAATTGTCGATAGACTGCAAAGATTTTGTAGGTAAGAGAACAAAGGTATATCCTCTTCAGGAGGAAGAATAACATGCTCATAAGACCATTTTGATCAAGCGTTAGACAAGTAATAGGTATATTTCAACTTAAAATAATGAAAGCATTGACTCCCAGAAACACTACTTCATGGAAATTGACAAAATGATTACTTTCTAAGGCATGGAAGAGAAAAATTTATGAACCTTTTTTTTCCCCCTTGAGTTATTTCTGAAATAAATAACTTCAAAATTCCAAGTGGGAAAATTCTAACATGACATTCTTCAGACAGACTTTCCATTGCTCACCAAAAAGAAACAAACAAAAAAACAAAACAAAACAAAACAAAAAACAAGTTGGGAAAAGGAGTGCTACAATAGAAACAGTTAATTAGCAAATGACAAATTAAGCTATCACTCCTTTGACTCATTGGGAAGATTTCCAGCGCACCTTGGAATTATTACGGTGGTGTCATTAACAAATGCTGTCCTGTTTATTATAGGAATCTCTTACTTAGAAAATTTCCATGTCAGGTTATGGTTTGTGGTTCTGACCTAGCAGAAATGAAAACATACTTTAAAAGCATGCTTGTCGTAGGTGGAGAACCGACAGCTGGCTCTGGTGCAGAGATGATGTTTACAGTTGAGAGCAGAAAGCCAGGCAGCTCGGTTGCTAAGACAGCTGGGTCTTTGGAGCTGACCTCTCTTTTTTTGTTATTTTAGGAATTCTCCTACTTTCAAATCATTTGAGGAGAGGGTTGAGACAACTGTCACAAGCCTTAAGGTACAGATGAAGTGAATTTTGTGTCATGGGGTCCCGTTAATCAGGACAGCTTAGTCACTGTGGTGGTTAATTCTGAAGGTGGGACCGCCAGCATTCGGGGCAGCCGCAAAGGCAGTCTGCCCAGAGTCTGTCTTTTTCTTCACATCTAAATCTGTCTCTCAGTCAAACCGGTATTGGAGAGTGTTGCTGGATCCTCACAGAGTTGTTCCCGTAAACCATTCGGGGGTGATGACTTGTGAATATGAACTGGGATTTGTGTTCACATCTTTGCAGGCTTGAACTCTCTCGGGCTGTCCTCTCCAAAACTGGTATGTGAGAGACGATTGTGGTTAGGATCGAGGGTAAGAGAATTCTGAATTTAGAGGATAAGTGGAGGGTCACCCACAGCTCATAGACCCTCTGGTTTGCACGTGGACTAGCAAAAATGAACTTGGCCCCCTACATTGCACTGCTTCCCTCCTCCTGTCAGCTACCCGGTCTCATTTACTCCATTCCCAGACTGAGCACAGCACAGCATGGTGATCATGGCGGGAAAAATCAAACTGAGTCACAACGAACATTCTTTTGCAGTAACACATTTGATCCCAGGTTTTCAACTGAAAATATGCCTGTGTCATGGGAGGTGTTAAAAAAAAAAAAAAACACTTTATATTGGATTTATCGTTTCAGTGTAGTTGAGTTCACCTACAAAGGAAGAAAGTACAAATAAAATCAGTCTAGGCCCAAAATGCACAGAACTTCCAAAACAGGAAAAGTCTTTGAAATGACTAAGATTATTTTTTTAAAGATAGCAGTTAAATGATGACTTACAGAGTCTTGATATTCTTAGCGCTATTTTGTAGACGGTCCATTTCCGTATTTCCTTCTCTGGGAAAATGAAGAATGCTGGTGATCTTGAAGCAGAGCAAAAGCAGGTGTGTGCACATGCTGATCACCCGGCTGCCGCTGACTCCTCGCCCCCATGAGCTGCTCATGAGCCCGCAAGGTTGTCGGGCATCCCTCACTAGAGCTCCCGCATGCTCTGATTGTGACTTGGAGAGTCTTTCCTCTTAGGGGTGGTTCGTTCATACAGTCTCCTACTTCTGCTTTATCGGGCCTGGGGTTTGATGTTTAAGGCGCAGGAACGAGATGATGACTCAGCATTTCCCAGGCCTTGCTTTCATTTACCAACCTCATCGCTTAGTGAGTATCTAGGAACCCGTAGGAGCCATTGAATTGCCCCCACGTAGAGGGAAGACTTTTCATAAGGAGGGATGTGCAGTGCCTCAAACTTTTCTCTTGCCAGAGTATCAAGTTTCAAAAGAAAGGGTTCAGAAAATCCTGGGAGTTAATTTCTCAGCATTTAGTTGTCAGCCTTAGAGAGTGGAAGGAGGATAGATTTTGCTGCTTATTAGACCAGTTCTGACATAGGAGAAGTTGTACTTTTTAGGTTTTCTTTAGAAGAAGGAGATACGAAGAAGCAAAAGAAGAATAAAGAACAACCTATTCCCCTTTGCTTTTAGGAAGCACTGGTAAGCTCACAGCTCACGTGTGGTTTAAGTGTTTGATCCAGCACCCTGCGCTTCTCGCTTTTCTCTCTTCACTGGGATGGAAGGTGTAGAGCCTGCCTCCGCCTTCAGACATGAACAAAACTAACTCAGCCGACCAGATCCTAGCCTGTGTCAAGACTTCCTGAAAGTGGATTCAGTGTCTGCATTATTGTCCCCGGGGTTTAACAAGACTTACATCCCACCCACCTCTTATGTCACAGTCGATGCCTACTTCCTCTTCTTCTGCCCACCCAGGCAATGGAGAATAAATAGCTAATAATTGTGCTTTGTACAAAACTTCCCACTCACTCAGTCATTGCAAATTTCTCATTCTTTTTCTTTCTCCAGGCTAAATAATAGATGTTTAACCCTTCTTTATATAGTTTATTTGACGCATAGTTTTTTGTTCTAAATTTTCTTCAAAATTTCTATAACGTTCTTCAATTCTGGGTCCCAGGGCTGTTTCCGGCTGACTCACAAGTCAGTAAGGATGAATCAGTAAGGAAATACCTCACGGGTCTCTGTGCTGCGGTTCTATCACACATACTGCTTTAAGCCCAGTTTTTAAAAGCATCGCTCAAAAGGAATCATATTCATATTTGTATTAGAAATTATGTTCTGCTGGGAAGGGAGGTCCGTTCTTGCCATCTCCTCACACAATCTGTCACACACCTTGTGGGATTTATACCCAACTGATTGTTCTTCCTTTATACCCAGTTCTGTAGACAGCTTGGTTTTCCAGGAAAAATTTTCCATTTCATCACCATTATATAAAATTTAGTCCTGTTTGCCTAGGTCCTTGTAATACGTCACTGTCTCGACCTGAGGACTCTCGGCTGGTTTCACCTCTGCGCTCAGTGAGCACACTTTCTGTTGCTTCTAAAACAAGCAAACAAGCACAGCAAGAACCAGCTCCTATGAAACCGTAATTTATTATGTTTCACCATGTTCCAGTGAATCAGGAACAACTACATCCCTTCCAAGAGTTCTGGTCAGTCAGTCTTCCAGCCATTCTCTGAACCATGTCAAGCAGACCATAGTTCTAGTGCACCTCTTTTTGAAGAATACTTTGCAGAGCCTGACTTAAAAATCTTAAGAAAAAGACCAGATATATTTATTACTTCTTCGTGTCTTCTCAACGAGCCATATTATTATGAGAGATTAGGTGGCTCAACTCAATAATTCAAATAGAATTTTATGCAACCAACAATCATAGTTTTGGGGATAAAGTGACAAATGCCTGAATGAAGAGCCATAATGAAGGGAAGGGTCCAGAAGAGGTTTATTATTGTTCACATCTTTCCCGAAGCAACTCCTGACCTCAGTAATTGCTGTGTACAGTCATTCAACCCACGTAGTTAGGAAACCCCTTTATTCCACTCAACCCTCTCGGTTAAAAAAAACCCCTTCATTGCGCTCCCTTTTTTGCCAAATTGCTTTATTTTAAAACAATTCCCTCTTTTATTTTTCTGTTTTGATTTGAGAAAAGTCAAAAACTAGGAGAAGAGAAAACAACAAAGCCCGAAAGAAAACATCAGTAATTGGTATTCACTTGATTCAAAACTGTGTGTGACTTCTACTGCAAAACAGAGTGCAAGTACAACAAAGAGGAGAATGGGAACTCTTAATAGAGTAGATTACATTGAATTGATTGAATTGATCTCCAGAAAGAAATACACATAGTGAAAAGTCACATAGTTGAAAGCAACCCCTGCTTCTTCCCAGTGATGAGATGACACAGAGTAGAGGAGGAATCAGTCAATGCTCAGTGCTCAAGGTCTGCAAATCAAGGCCTGTGAGCCAAATCCAGCTAGCTGGCTATTCTTGAATGGCCTGTAAGCTAAGAATGGTTTTTATATATATATTTTAAAGATTTTATTTATGTCCAGAGAGGGAGAGATCACAAGTAGGCAGAGCAGCAGGCAGAGAGAGAGAGAGGAGGAAGCAGGCTCCCCAATGCAAGACTCAATCCCAGGACGGTGAGACCATGACCCGGGATGAAGGCAGAGGCTTAACCCACCGAGCCATCTAGGCACCCCGGTTTTTATATTTTTTAATGGTTGAAAAAAATCAAAGGAAGAATGCTATTTTGTGACTTGTTAAAATTAAACTACATGAAATTCAGTGTCCATACATATAGTCTTCTGAAAACACAGCCATGCTCATTCACTTAAGTGTTATTTTTGGCTGCTTTGCACAATGGTTGATTTGAGTATTCGTGACAGAGACTATGTGATTCCTAAGCTTAAAATATGTATTATCTGTCACTTTACAGAATAAGTTTCCTGACCCCAAGCAGAGTGGAAAATTCGAGTTAGGAATTGAATTTAAAGAGGCAGAGAGGGATTTTAGTGACAACTGGAGAAAAGCATATGCTTGTTTTGGAATGATTTAACTGCTTTTAAAACCTGGTTAGGTTTTTTAAAGGGCAGACCAGGCAGTAAGTGGTTATATCTCCCAGCATGAGTGGTTCTGTGAGTGATCACTTTGGTGGCACTGAGGAGTAGACAGCACTTTGGGAATAGCAACATTTTCTATTTTGTACCTTTCTTTTCCTCAGCATGTTTTTCCATATTGGTAATGGTTAAAGGAAAACCAATGTGACATTAATAAGACTTGCAATAAACATTAGATATTCTGTTGAAGGACCTTTTTAATAAGGAATTTTTCAAAACATTTTAACCGTATTTCTTAATATATTTCTTTTTTTTTGTTTTTTTTTTTTAATTTTATTTATTCATTTGACAGACAGAGATCACAAGTAGGCAGAGAGGGAGAGAGGAGGAAGCAGGCTCCCCGCCGAGCAGAGAGCCCGATGTGGGGCTTGATCCCAGGACCCTGAGATCATGACCCGAGCCGAAGGCAGAGGCTTTAAACCACTGAGCCACCCAGGCGCCCCTTAATATATTTCTTATAAATTGATCTCTTCCTGATTTTATTCTTATTACCAGTAGGAAGTTGACATAAAGGGAGCCCCCTCAAGCATCATAACTTTGCATTTCAAGTCAGGGTAATCCTTTAGGGGCAGCTGCCTAGAAAGATGTGAAGTAGCTAGTGCTTAAGATTTGAGTCCTGTCTTCCTCTCAGAACAGAGACCAGAAAGCATGTTCAGTGGAGCTGCTCAGCCTTTTCAAAAGCCATTTGTCAGGGATCCAGATAGCCTTTCTAAGTCCCAGTAGGAAGCCTAAATTGGAGTCACTTAAAGACGTTTATACCCTTTTTTAAAAAAAAAGATTTTATCTATTTATTTGACAGAGACAGAGCGAGAGAGGGAACACAAGCAAGGGGAGTGGGAGAGAGAGAAGCAGGCTTCCTCCCAGCGGTGAGCCCCATGCGGGGCTTGGTCCCAGGAACCTGGGATCATGACCTCAGCGGAAGGCAGACCCATAACGACTGAGGCCACCCAGGTGCCCTATACACTTTTTCTTTTTTAAGATTTTATTTATTTATTTGACAGACAGAGATCACAAGTAGGCAGAGAGGAAGGCAGAAAGAGAGGAGGAAGCAGACTCTGCTGAGCAGAGAGCCCAATGCGGGGCTGGATTCCAGGACCCTGGGATCACGACCTGAGCCGAAGGCAGAGGCTTTAACCCACTGAGCCACCCAGGCGCCCCCCCTACACTTGTTAAGTTGAGGGAATTTATCTAAACTCCGGTTCTGTTTTGATTACATCTACTCTCAGGGTGATGTGTAGACGAATGCACAGATCTGGATATGCTCCTGAAGGAACTGAGATTTTTAGATGTTAGGAGGAATGAAGAGAGGACCGCTAAAATTGTACGGAATTGAAGTTTTGGGTCCCATCCCAGATCCCAGTATGAATGGCATGCTAACACTCTACTAAAGGAAACCAACTTCTCTACACCCCTTTACGTTCCCTTTCAAGAAAAAAATTATCCCTGAATTTAAGAGTACTCCGTCTCACACAAACATTGCAGACCTGATGAACTAACTACGTTTGCATGTCTGCCCTTTCAGACGAAAGTAGGCGGGGCGAACCACGGCGGAGGCAGCTTCGAGGAGGTGCTCAGCTCCACGGCGCACGCCAGCGCCCAGAGCTCGGGGGGCGGGCCCCGGCGGGCCGAGGAGGAGGAGCTGCAGTGCTAGGCCCGCCCCCTGCGGCCGTCGCGGAGCCCCGGCCCCGCCCAGCGTGCCGGCGGCTGGGCCGACCAAAATCCCGCCCGGAAAAGCCCGCGCCTTGATGTTCTTCAAATGGCCTCTCCACGGAGTTTAATAAAATGATTTCCATTTTGTATTTGTGTTAATGATAGACCACGTGACTATCACAGTCAGTATCCGTAGATTGTCATAATTTAAAATGTCCCCACTCGAGCAGGTGGGGACAATTGGTCATTACCCTTGTCTTTGTGTAATAATTCAGCGTATATTTTCCAAACTTGTAGCTATTAATGATCGGTTTTGGTTTTCGCTTGGATTCCTTTATGATGTGCATGTCTTTGAAGGCTTAGAGTGAACCCTTCCAGTTCGGTCAGGTGGGTGGGATGGAGTTTTTTCTGACCCTCTTCAGCAACCCGGTGGGCTCACTGCAAATTTCATCAAACTGCTTGTGATCGCTCTCACTTGCATCAATTATGTATGTTTGTTTAAGCAATTAAAATAATCGGTTTTAATGAAGACTTTGAATTCTTAATTTCTTTACATCTTCAGGGCTGGTAATGACTTTAGGATGGTAGCTATGAATCTGCAGATGCTATTTTGTTTTATAATTTTAAGATTTTATTTGAGAGAGAGAGCACGAGCAGGGGGAGGGGCAGAAGGAGAGGGAGAAACAGACTCCTCGCTGAACAGGGAGCCGGAATCCAAGCTGGGGTCCTGCCCCTCTGTAATGCTATTTTAAATCAACGTCTACTGCTAATTTGGTGAACATTAAAATGCGTTAAGTAATTACAGCCTCAGCGACCCTACCAATTCTAAAATTCTATCCACGTAGAGTAGTAAACTTGGGTTAGGGAGATCTGAAAGGGGGTGGTCAGAAAATAGGAGAAACCGAGTTCTGCTTCCCCTTCCATTTTTCAAATTGCTCACATGAATGAGAAAAGCATATATTAATACAATCGGATTTCTGCAGGAATTTTTACCTTCCACAACATTTGCTTCTCTTTTCTTCTAAATGGCGCCATACATTTGTTACTAGGTAGCAGACACACATCCTATAGATGCAATTTTTAAATGAACACAGAATTGACCTATTAACTTATAATAGCACAGTTTAATATATATATTATATAACATATATGATATAATATGCCAGCTTTTATTCATGGTTTAATAAAGCCAGTCTGAAAAATTCTATTCAGATTAATGGAGCAGGACAATCCGCACATCTAACTGAAAATCAAGCTAGTTCAAAGCCACATAATCTCTGAGGCTTGTAATCTTAAGAGAGATAGGTATGGGGCTATAATCTTGAACCAGAGTGGACAATGAAGCCTTGCCAGTGGGATCGTTGGCATTCTCCCTAATTTAACCTTCCAGCATGCTGCTTGAACCCAAACCCTGTCCACCTGGTTTGTAATTTGCTCACCCACTGCTGCATGTTGCTGTCAAGCTCTGTGCTTTGGTTTGCCTTTGCCCAGTATATTTAAAATGGTCACCTTGTAGAAACTTGCTTCTTGGCCACATTCTTTTTGACTGCACTGTATTAGAAAAAGCAGTTACGTTGCTCTACACAAGTATCTTCATTCACCAACCGATTTCTGCTGAGATAAGTCTCACCTGAAAACATAGTATTAACAGTGGACAGAGAAACAAGATAATTCGTGTTCGTGTCTCAAAGCTTCAAATACATTTTAGCCTCTCATTTTAAACCAGTCTTCAAAACTTTGAATTTCATCAGTTTTATAAAAACTATATTCGTGTCAGCTCTATTAATTGAAAGCGTTTTTTATTATTATTATTCACTCTAGTCTGGGAGATAAGGGACCATGACATGAGTACTCTTTCATTTCGTCATGCAGTGTGTGAAGCAGTCCCATCACCCCAGTCGTCAGTAGGTGGGTGGTCTTAGCATAGACATTTCAGTTCCTCACTGTCTAATCCCAAGAGCTGCTTGTTTCTCCCTTACTTTGCCTGTGCGAGCTCCTCCTGACTTAACGTTCCCCCAGTTCCCCTATTATGTCCCGCTGGGCTCAGTTCACATGCAGTAGTTTAAAGAGTTCCCACAAGTGCTAAAGGTATTTGCACACCATGGGCTTAACCATTTACAAAAAATCGCAAGGACTTCAGGTCAACAACATGTATACAAAATTTTATCACAACCCCCCAAAATTATATCACAACCCCAATAACCTAGAATTCCAGTGTGAATTGTGATTACAAAATAAACGGGTTTAAAAAAAAAGTAAGCAGTTCTGTAATGTAACCATTTGCCACTTTTTAAATAGTGTTGCTTGATGGTAAATAGTGTTGCTTGATGGTAAATACTCATAAATTTATGCTACAACTTTATCTGACAACTCCCATCTCATGAGGACTGTGACTCTGGTAGGTCATGGAAGCAAAGCAATCTGCCTCTTACTCTGAATTACACATCTTCTTACAAAGCTGTTCTTGAGCCACAGAGAACAAAACAAACTGCATGCTTTATTACATTTATTAATAATGTCTTGGCAAACCATGCCATTCACGGTGGTCAATGTGAAGAGGAAACACGGGAAGTCTAAGCTGCTGCTCAGTCACTGTTCACTGTTCCAGTGTTACCTGTTGGGCCCAGGAGGCGGCTGCACTTCGCTGCAGAATGGTGCATAAGGTGGTTGTGAACTTGAACCGCAACACCTGCTCTCGTTTATTATCAAATTCGAGTGCGGGCAGGTGCAGGGAAGAGGACATGGGCAGCGGGGTGAAGAAGTGATTTTCACATGAGATGTAAAAAAATGACTTCAAACCTGGTATTCGGATACAATTTCAAACCGTAATATTTGGTAATGTCTTATGGTTACTCGATAATCTCTAAGAATGGTAAAATTCTTTATTCTACACGTCTGACTTTTTAGTTCATACCATGAACTGTATGTATCAAGGCAGTCCCAAAATAAGATAATCCTAAATCCCCCACGGCAATCATCCCAGTCTCACTTTGAATATGAAGACTGGCAAACTAAGTAAAACTGCTGGGTACAGAGGCTGCTTTTCTGCACGACCTCATCAGTCATTCATCACAGAGCGCATTATCACCACCAGACTTGAGAGGAGCAGGTTGGACATTCTGTTAGAATTGACATTTTTCAAATAGAAGGGCACTGAGACTTATGTAACAGCTGGTGAAATGCCAGTCTACAAGGGAGAAACAAGGAACTGTTTTGACAAAGAACACCCCCGTCCCACCCCAGTCGTCTTCCCCGCCTGAGCTGTGCCCCCTCCATCTTCCCCTGCGGCCCTGCCTTTCCACTCTCTCCTTTTGAGTGGGGTAGTCTCTCTTCCTCACTGCAAGGAGGTAACACATTCTTTTTTGTTGAGTTCAACCCAATAATAATTTTTGGTACCACATCATAATTTAAGGATTTGTTATTCAGATCAATTCCAGGCAAGTAGCATGTATCTCCCAAGAGAAAAAAAAAATTTTTTTAAGTGATAATTTATCGATTTGGCTGGTGAATTCAATAGCTATCTTTTTCTATTGATCTTCATTGTGTTATTAAATGGTATTGATAGCACCATTACATTTTCTCTTCTTAAACCTATCACCCCAGTAAGGAGATTTAGAACTAAGTATTAACTTGGTAGGTTGATGGAAAATGGAGATAATGATGACCAGATGACCAGTGACCAGCAGTATTAAGTCTGACCCAGTAGAGGCTTCCTATTCTGAATTAATGAAAACTACAGCAGGCAAAACATCCCAAGTAAAGCTTCAGAGCCCCAGAAAATCTTCTGGTTATAAATGTTTGAATTTTTATCTGTGATTATTTTATGGGTATATGTTCATGCCAGGAGAAAAAAAAACCTCCAAAATTCGGATATGATGCAGCGGTATGTTGAAGCTAAGCAGCACGGCTCTTTTCAATGCAGAGCAGCTCTATGTACACGTGTGTTGCTTCTGAAAAGATCATGCACTTTGCTTCTGGCAGATTGGGTATCCATGGATACTGCAAAGAGTTTCCAAAGAAACACCGCCTAGATTATTCTCGCCACGCCAGACTCACAGGCCTTCACATGGAAACTGACATTTGAATTAAAGGGACAGACATCATCGCTTCACACCGAGATACTGGGCAGATTTGCATGGATTGTCTTCATTTGAAGGCAAGCGGGGTAGGTTACTTATCCAAAGAAAGGAAATGAGGGGAGGAAACCAGGTCAGTGTTCCCTACATGAGGGGCAGTGACCCCAGTAATACTCTTCTGATTACAGATTTCTTACCTGGTGATCAATGTTCCTATAAATCAAGGTCTATTTATAAATCAGACAACAGGGAAAAATTACAGAGGAAGACAAGTGGCATTTGACATTGTGTGCCTGAATTTATTCCCAAATGACCCAATGGATTAGGGGAAGAAGCAGAACCCGTTAACAGGTTTACAAGTCTATGATCAAGGGCTTAGAGCAGGTCACAGTGAAATGAACAACTTGGCTCCATAGAGCGAGCGTCTGAACAAAGCAGCATTTTGTAAATGCGTTGTGATACGTTCTCTTCCTTGGAGCCTTATCACTAAGTCAGCTGAAGAATCTGTCCTTAAAAGTCATGTCTTAATTTTCCATCATTCCATGAATTGGGCCTTCAGGGCTGGAGGTGATTAGTTTAGAATAAAATGATTTAAAATCTCCAGTAAATATTCCAAAGCTTAAGGTTTTAAATATTTATTTAGTGCATACAAAGCTCCCCCCCCGCCCCCGCCACCGCCACCGCCTCCAGCCTTTTCAGGACATTTTCAGGACCACATTCTTTCCTAGCTTCTTTTATTATCCGGGCTGCATCACATGTTTCTTACTGGAGTCCAGGCAATGGAAAATAAACAGACTCACATCTGGGAGATCCACACAGCAACAGTGGCAAAACACAACGCCACGAAAATGAAAACTACGATGTCTGTCACAGGAGTGCAGCACAACAGAGGACATGTCAGGAGGTCGGCTTGCCAGGGGCAGCAGCTATATTGGCGTTTCTTTCTGTCTCAAGTTCAGAAACAAGTTGGACTATCTCAGGGTGACTGAATTTTCCTGCAAGGCAAGAAGACAGGGAAAAATAAATTGACAAGAGAATCCATCAATGTCTCCAGCTTGATCCCAGGCTTGTCAGGGGCTCAGCTCTGTGATTCACTCTATGCAGGGGCTCTGCAGAACACAGCTCCAGGTCCTGAAGATCATGCTCTGTCACCCAGATGCCACCAAGCATTAGGGATGAGAATCGGACTAAGAACTGTCCCATTAGGCAGAGCTAGGAGAAACCTCACCAGCTGCCTCCGAATGCATCTACTGGGAACTACAAAGAAACTCAAGTAGGACAGCACCCAGAGAACTGACAGCAACCCTGTCCCTTCTGAAACTGCAGTGGAGGGGAACAAAGCACCAACATCAGAAAGACGAGTAGGAAGACAGAAGGTCTAGGCTGTCCCAGGATGCAAACGCGCCTCTCTGCAAACACTTCTACACTAAAACCCACTGATCCATGCTGTCTTCCCTGCCCCTCAGCCTTCCCAGATTTCTGTCCCGGGCAGCAACCAGCCTACAAGCTATCTTCCCATGTGGCTGGCACACAGGAATATTACACCCACCATCCACTCCCTGTTTTTCTGTTCTTTGGAGGTTTTGTTTTGTTTTGTTTTTTTGCCAGTGCCTTTTGTTGTTTACTGTTCACTCCACATTTAACTCTGTTCCATTTATTCCCTATTCTCAACCTCTTCTTTGAACCTTCCCTTCACCTTCTCGCCCTGATGTCTGGCTTGTCCTGAGGCTATGGCTTTCTCTGCAGCCTTGTTACACAGCGGCTGTTTCCTCTCTCACAGGGCTCTTGTTACTGGGCCTGGGGCTGCCCTCTATGCTCCCGGTTGCCTCCCGGCCACCCTCGGCCCCACTGTGTAAAGGTCATGCTGTCAGACTATTACCGCCATTCCACCCAAATGGCTCTTATTGAGGGCACACCAACTAGGTCCATGTGGCTAAATCTGATGGCTCCTCTTTCCCCTCCTGAAACACTTTCTTCCCTTTGTTTCGGGACCCCTGATTTTCTCCTCTGGAACTTATCTTTCTCCCGTCTTCTCCATCTAGTGCAACTCCATTCTTCTGTAGTTGCTCAGACCAAAATCCTTGGACTTCTCTCACAAACACCACCACACAAATCTTGTCAACCTTTATATTCAGAACATAACCAGAATCTGACCACTCCTTCCTTTTTCTACCACTACCACCTGGCTCAAACCACTAGGAGACTGGAAGAGCCCCAGTCAGTCTCGCCACTTCCAGCCCAAGTGACCCTTTCAAAACACAGGTCACATCACACTTGTCCTGTAGTCCGCCTTCTCCAAGGGGTCCCCATCTTGCTCAGAGCCCAGGCCAACCTCCTATACTGGCCGGCGGGCCCCCGCCCACTTCTCTAGCCTCACCTGCAACCCTCTCCTCTCATCCACCCCCACAAGCCACATTGGCCTCCATGCTGTTCCTCGACACACCGAGTTTCAAAAAGAAAAGAGAAAAAGCCGTAAGTGCTGACTGAATTAGAGAAATAAAAATGTCTTATCAAACAAAAGCTTTTATGTCCCCTTCAAAATCCTCATAAGGGGGCACCTGGCTGGCTCAGTCGGTAGATCATGCGACTCTTGATCTCAGGATCATGGGTTCAAGCCCCACGCTCACACAGTATAGTTTACTAAAAAGAAAAATCCTCATAAGGGTCACAGTGTACATCTTCATCTCTCCTTAACTAAACTTGTTTTTTTTTTCTTCAAGCATTATTGGGATAAGTAGGAAACCATCCTTACATCAGTTTTCATTACTTATAATTATTAATTTTTTAATAGAGTAGTGCACCAGAGTGGAAAGTAAAGTGAACTTTAACCCCAATTCAGCTGAGGACGCATCAACCTCTTTCTCAGTTCAAGTTTCTCCCTCAATAAAATGTGAACTTTAAACCAGATGACCCTCCTACATCCCATTTTTTGATTCTTCTAGGAGTTTCATGTTTCATTTTCTATTTTTCACTGTGAATATATCAAAACAGAAAATGATAGCATTAAAATGCAAAGCACTACACAGACATGACTTGTATTTTAGTTACATTATTGGCAAAATATGCTACCTTGGAACCTAATCATTTCTTACAATGGGTTGGCAAACCTTCTCTGTGAAGAGTAAGACAGTAAATACTTTAGGCTTTGTGAACTATGTGGTCTCTGTTGCCAACTACTCAAGTTTACTCAATTCTGCTGCTGTGGTTGTAAAAGCAGTAGAGAAAATACAAAGAAAATGAGTGTGGCTGCTTCAATAAAACTTTATTTATATGAAAAAGCAACAGTCCAAACTTGGCCCATGAGCCATAGTCTGCAGATCCCTAGTCTAGACTGCTATTCTAGTTAACTGAAGTCAGACATTTTTGAGCACCACCTGTATCAAAACCAGATGAGACAAACCTGGTCTTGGCCCTCAAAGAGTTTACTACGGTGTAGGATGAGCAACTGGAGGTCCGGGAAGAGACCCAACAAGAAACATCACTAAAGAGAACACGAGTCAGACCGTCACAACACTATGGAAAGCTCTAGACCAAATGGAGACTGAGCAAAAAGAAGGGAATGCCTCATTCTGACGGGGGGGGGGGGGGGGGGAGTGTCAGAAAAGGAGACCAGGGAGAGGAGTGGCTTCAGACAGGAGAGCTTTTGAGCACAGAAGTTTTAAAAATGAAGATATGATAATAACTATGTCTGCAGAGGAGGAAAACAGAGATCTGCAGGGAGAGCTGGGGAGCCCGGCTGGCAGAGTTAGCAGGTGATGACAAGAGTCCAATACAGAAATAACAAGGGCCTCGTCGGAGGCAGAGGAGGTGGGGCTGGAAAAGACGGAAGGAAAATCGAATCAACCTCATGATGAGGCACATCATATCCTGGAGCCCCGCCTGTGAGCCGGGAGTGACATGATGTCCTGAGAAGTCCCAGAGGGGCACTTTAGCAGCGCTCTGAGGGCAAACGGGGGTCGAGCTGAGCCTGAGGGACTCTGGAGTTTTGCGGGGGGGGGGGGGGCGAGGAAGGACGGAGGGGTGCTCCAGGGAGCTACACAAACAACAGTCAGCAGTCCTACAGGTACAGAGCTTCTCCAGGAGTTGTATCACAATGAAGACAGTGAAGGCTTATTGCCTGGTATTATTCTAAGCACCTCCCACTAGATCCTCAAATAACCCTATAAAGCAGATTTTATAATAATCCTTATTTTAAAAAAAAATTTTTTTTTAAAAATCTCTATATCCAGCATGGTCCTCAAACTCACAACCCTGAGATCAAGAGTTGCGTGCTCTACCAACCCAGCCAGCCCAGTGCCCCTATAATTATCCTTATTTTAAAAATATGGGAACTAAGGCCCACAGCTAGGTTAAGTAATTTGCTGGAGGTTACATGGGTTACAAGAGGCAGAACTAGAACCAGCTAAACTCCAGGTCTGCGCCAAGAAGCACTATAATGACCACAATGACTTCAATGGTTTGGGGTTTTCTACTTTTAACATCTCTTTTTCTACCTCCATCTTCTATGACTTTACTTCTATCAAACACTTCCAGATTATAAGGCACTTTCATAGATATTCTCTCTTGAATCTCAAAATCCACCTGTGACTCCAATAAGTAAGCTCTATGCTTTCCATTTTTCAGGGACGATACAGAGAGGCCAGGACACCACCCAGTGGCGCAGAGGCAGGTGGGAATGTGAACCTGGCTTGTGGCTCAGGGCCCAGGGTGCCAGTGCTCTCACGCACCAGGCTGCTCCTCCCTGGGAAGCCCACCACGTCCCAGTCAGATGCTCCAGAGGGAAGTGTCATTAGAAGGTTAACGACAGCAGATCCCACTAATGCGCCATCAGTCGCTGCACCAGGAATGAGGCCAGCTACAACGGAGTTTACTGAACACAGCCCGGGGTACCTGCTGTGGAATCATAGAAGTCCTGCAGCCTCCCGGGTCTGTCCTCCAGGTCTTCATACTCGGATGCCTGAAGAATCATCTCACATTGGTCCAGCTGCTTCACAAACCTGGCTTCTGCACTTGACTGGCTCTCATACTCCTAAGGAAAGGGGCCATGAACACAGCATGGTCAGAGCTGTGGGATGGGGTACTCCAGGCGAGTTCTGATTCTAGTATTGAAATCAGACTCGTAGCTAAAAGCACATTTTGTATTGGCCACCCCACCCACGCAGCCACAAGCCCGTCGCAGAGATGCTGCCTCCGTGATGTCCCCGCGCGCTCTCAGCACCCCATGCAAGAGGGATGTGCTTGCCATTCTGCATAGCCTGCCAGATGCCCCCAGAGTCCCAGCTGTTCGTTTCAACACTCCAAACATTCTTCCTTCCAGCTGGTACCTTGTCTTCAAGATCATCATTTCATCCACCAGAGTGGTGGTCTTTTTAACGTCAAGCTACTATTTCATCGCATGCTTCTCAAATTACTTCCCTCCCCATTTAAAGACAGTCAGGCTTCCTTTTCCTTTTTAAGTGAATTTCTAGCTTTCTCATTGAATTTTGGCTGTCCCTTTACAATGGAAACCTCTGTCCTTGCTTTCCAAACATGTCCCCCTGGGGTATGACTCTGGAGGAACAGGCAGGACCTACAGGTTCTTTGTGCAATGGCGCGTGTGTGCCCGTGTCCTGGTGACATGGTGGTGCTAAAGGTGGTGGACCGGGAGCAGCTTTTTTGCCTTTCCTCTGCCCTCCGGTCCCTCCCTCCTCAGTGCAAACCTGACATAAGAAGCTCCAGGAGGGCTCCTTCGTAGAGCAGGACACCTGTCACACAACCACAAGTCCCAATTAATACTATATAGAATCGTTTTTCTATTAAGACCAGAGTGTTCCCAACCAGTTTCCCTGCAAAGTTCTCATTTGTAATTCCACCCCAGATGTGTCTGGATAATAAGCCTGTCATGCTTTCTTGGCAGGGTGATGTGATGTGAATCACTTAAGGTTTCTCGATTTTTATTAGATGCCTTATTCTTACAAACGCAGCTATTTGGATTTTGATAGAGCTGAAAAGTATACAGGGAAATCGTTTTAATATGAAACCAAATACATTTTGTTTAACTTCAAAGGCCCTTAAAAATAATTATCTTTATTTAAATGCTTATTCACATTTATAATTATATATTTATATTTAATAATTCAAGTTCCTTATTCAACAAAAAAGAAGTGGATTGTACTCAAGGCACAGCAGTTCAGGATTTTTCTCTTATTGGAAGTAAGAAAAAAAAGATTTCAAGACCATTAAGCAATAACCCCACACTGTATAACAAATTCTGGTGAAATTACATGTTTCTTTTAAAAATATAAATTGTTGGGTTTTTCCTCAAAAGGCAATGGTACAGGCACTTTCCAATTTCATTTTCCAACAATGAGGCAGGGCAAGGAAAACAGTGAGGTCAAGAAAGCTCTAGAAGTAAGAAGATACCATGGCATCTTTGAGAGCTTAATCCAAGCAGTTTCTCATGACAGGAGGAAGAATTAATTGTAGGAGGAAGAGGTGAGGGAAGAGACTGAAGGCGGGGTGAAGGGTCAGCTCCTGAAAGGCCCTGGGGTTTGCGATAAGGGGTTTCAGCTTATCCTGCAGCGACTGGAAGTCACTGGAAGGTTTCAGGCCAGAAGGGTCATGATCAGATCTGTACTTAGAAAGATCATCTTACCTTCCGTGGGGAAAACGGCTAGATTGGAGGCGGAAAAATCAGGCTCTGAGACTTGGCAGTACCAGCAGAGCAGCTAGGAGAATCTGGTCTGGTCTAATCTCGTGGCAGTGAACATGGGACAAGTGGGCAGATTTGAGAAACACTAAGGACAAAGAAGTGAACCAAAATATGAACGTGGATGAAAGCAAAAGCTGAAAAGGACTTCCTTGTTTCTGGCATAGGTAACTCAAGAGGGAGCAAAGGGGAGAAAGAGACCCAAAAAACTGACAGAGCAAAGAAAGAGCAAAACCAAAACTTAATGAATATTTATAACAAAACTACGGAACACAATGTTACCATGAACCACAAAATATATGTGAAGTGGGGACAAATCACCTCTAGGCATAAGCCCTGCTTTCCATCAACAGGAGCAACAGGGCATGGGATGGACCTGAGAATAGGAGACCCTCAGCTCCAGCAGCCGCGGATGCAAGCCCAGCCCTGGTGAATTTGCCAGCCTGACCAGCAGGGGGCTCTCTCCAGAACAGGGCCCCACAGAAAGAGAAACTGCTGGGGGCGGAATCAAAACTAAGTGGGGTCAGGATAACAAGAAGAAGAAAAGAAAAAGTCCAGATAAAAGTGGGGAAAGAGAACAAAGCCAGGGAATCTCTGAACGCAGGCCACCATATATTTTAACAGTACATTAAAAAAAAAAGAAGAAAAAACAACAACAACAAAGCAGACAAGGAAGTTCTGTGAAGTTCAAAAAGTTATCTGGGGGCATGTGGGTGGCTCAGTCAGTTAAAGGTCCAGCTCTTGGTTTCAGCTGAGGTCACGATCTCAGGGTTGTGGGATCAAGCCCTGCATCAGACTCTGCACTCAATGGGGAGTCTGCCTGAGATCCTCTCTCCCTCTCCCTCTGCCCCTTTCTCCCCTCTCAAATTAGTAAATATTTTTTTTTAAGTTATCTGAACCAAGTCTGGGAAAACTAATTGTGTATCAAAATGAGCAACAAAGATCAGAAAGCACAGAGATCAGGTCCCAGACAAGCCTACCAGAAGCTAAAGAGAGCAAGGAGCAAAATGACATCTCTACAGACGATTCACATCAGAAAGACATCCTTAGTTTTTGCTAAAAGGATCAAATCTATAAGAAACTATTTCAAAAAGAACTAAAAGATGCTAAGAGAACGTTAAGACATGGAAGAACCATACAGAAAACATTAGAGATAAAAGAAATTCATTTTGCAGTGAAGGCTAAGCAAACAGAAACACAGGGATACTTAAACATACCTTAAGAGAAATAGAAATTGAAAAGGTTAGGTTTAGAAGTCAAAAAGATATGAAGAGGATGTAAAGGATCTGAGGGAAGGTGACAAATATCAAAGACGGGCAAAGAAGAACCAACATACAGATATGTCAGTGTTTTGGAGGAAAAAAGGAAACCAAAGTAAAAGAAAAACTATTCAAAAAATTTTTCTTGAAATTATTTTTTTAAAAAAAATCTGAAAGTATATATTGAACACACACACTAAGTAGCCAAGGATATTTACCCAGAAGGACCAACACCAAGACACAGTCTAATAAAAATTACCATATATATGAAAAAAAAAATTCTTTGGACACCTATGCAGAAAAAGCATTGGACATATATGGAAAATAAAATTATTAAACTTCGCTTTATGAGCAAAGAGAATGGGAGTAATGTTTTTAAGATATTCAAGCAAAGAAACTGGGAGCCAAGGATTTTTTTTTATCAAGTGAAACTGACCTTCCAGTATAAAGAACACAGAGGCAAGTTTAGAGCATATTGTTCCTGTGAGCCCTTCTTGAAGAACCTACAAGAGGACAAGTTTCAGACAGCCAAAATGACCAGGACAAACTGATGTAAGGACGGGTAGTGAGCATCAACAGATACTTGCAGAACTAAGATTCAATGAGGTGTAAGAAACAATACGTTATGGGGGTGCCTGGGTGGTTCAGTGGGTTAAAGCCTCTGCCTTCGGCTCAGGTCATGATCTCAGGGTCCTGGGATTGAGCCCCGCATTAGGCTCTCTGCTCAGTGGGGAGCCTGCTTCCCCCTCTCTCTCTGCCTGCCTCTCTGCCTACTTGTGATCTCTCTTTTCTCTGTTAAATAAATAAATAAAATCTTAAAAAAAAAAAAAAAAGAAAGAAACAATACGTTATGGTTAATGTAACGTAACGGTAATGTGACAATCTAGACAGAGTACGATCTCGGTAGAGTACAACGACAAAAAAAATACAGGAAGAATAGAGACAGCAGAGGCAAAACAGTTTTTTAAACTGTTTTCAGTAAATGGAATTGATGATTGTGCTATATACAATTGTTATTCTGAGACGGGTACATGTGTAGAGAAGGATAAAGCCCATATAATCCGGATTCCTTGTGTGGAAGAAAGGATAGTGTAGGAGGTGAAGACATACCATTCAAGAGATTAAGTAAAAACCATGTAATACTGTATTTGAATTGGAAATATCATCATGAACCCACAAGGCAGACACACACATATATCCTAACTCTGTCCATTAAAAAGCATAAAAAACCATAGCCAACCCAGGAGCAGCAAGCACCTGACTGCACATATTGTGGTCTGGAAATTACACTGCCTATTGAAACAAACAAACAAACAAACAAACAAAACAGGAGGTCTGGCTGTTCCAGATGAATGAGGCTGGACTACACCGCCTGCTATAAAGGAAGTGACCAAAGTCAATACCCCACTTTTCCTAGATGAACTGCAACCGAAGAGAGGATGAGGAGGAAGCCTCTGCGGGTACAATTACTTTAGCTACTAAATGAAAACAAGACAAAAACAGTATATATAATTCTCAATGGGATGAAGGGATGTAAGCATCAAGAAAACCCAGACATTATGTGCCTCACAATCAAAGACTCCAACACCATCTACAGTTTTGCCGAAAAGATCCAAAGTGAGTCTGATCCAGGCTCTGGATTCAGAGGCCAATGTGCAGAAAATAAAACAGAGGAACAGAAGTGCATCATGAGTGTGCAAAACCCAGACTATGGAAAACTCTTTAAGCCAAATGCTCTGGATTCTTCCATAGATAATTTGCAAGAAAGAGAAAGAGATGGGCTGGGGGTCAGAAGGGAGGGGGAACTGTAGATTAAAGGAGATTTAAAAGATACATTAAGCTTACAAGGCTTACAAAAAGCTGAAAAAGTTCCATCTGGAAGCTTTTCTTTTCTCACTGAAGGAGGCAAGATTTGTTATCAGCTTGGGGGAGGAGTGACAAAGCAGGTGGAGGAAGAGAGGGGTGGGCAGCTGATGTGGGGCCAGAGATGGAGAGGCTGCATGGGCCTCTGGCCCCTGAGAAGGCTCAGCAGAACCTGCTGGGCGGGGAGGAAGTGACGTCAGTCCCTAAGGCGGGGACAGGCGGGTCCCTGCATCAGCACTCTGCAGCCTCTGGCTGGGACTCGGGAGCCAAATGATCCAAATGACTCGGACTGGGGTTCTGAGAAGCAACAGAACAAGGAGTTCAAGCAGGAAAGAGATACAGTCTGGGTCCTGAAAGGGAAGAGAAGGGAAGGAAGGGGCAGGGAGGCCCCAAGTCTCCTCCCTCTTCCCTGGAGACAGGCCGGTGGACAGAAGCGTTAGGGAAAGTTTCTCTCTTGCGTCTTCTACTCCACCACCTCCTAATGACGCTCCCTCAGGGACCTAGGATCCTCATGGTGCTCTGCATCAAACTCCCCAATAAAATACTGCACCTGAACCACAAAATGTCCTTGGTAGGGAGACTTTTTTATTTTATTTTATTTTTTTAAGATTTTATTTATTTATTTGACAGAGAGAGAGACAGAGATGACAAGTAGGCAGAGAGGCAGGCAGAGGCAGAGAGAGAAGCAGGCTCCCCACTGAGCAAGGAGCCCAATGCGGGGCTTGATCCCAGGACCCTGAGATCATGACCTGAGCTGAAGGCAGCGGCTTAACCTACTGAGCCACCCAGGCGCCCCGGGAGACTTTTTTAAAGGGTACCTGTAGACCTACTGTATCTCCAACTGACTGAACTTGGGGCAACACGGCGAGAAAATTCGGGGCAGGTGGATACGCCAGGCATCCTGCCTGAGGAGCGGCTCCTGCTCTGTCTGGGGACTCACAGGGATACTTCTTTAAAGGGAAAGGCAGGTGGTGGGGGAACAACTTTCTGTGATACTTGGAGAAAAATGACAGTGTTTTCTCTTGACTTGCTAAAATTTGATTTCACCCTTCTATGACCAAGAAAATTTATAATCAAAGACGTTTAACTGCATTAAACAGACATGACCCTCTGGGCTGACAGCTATTTATGGTGGTGAAGAGCTATGACTAAGATTTCAGAAATCAATCAACTGGCATTTTCTATGTAAGTTGTACTATTCTAAGTTCCCCGGATAGAGAATGACCATATTTTCTTAAACCAAAATCAGAACATACAGACTGGAGACAGAGGAAAGATAGAGCTTACCATGCATCAGGCAACATTCCAAGTCCTTTCACATATTAATTAATTTGATTGCCATACAGTCTGTAAGATAGGTATACTATTGCTGTTGCCATTTTATAAATGAGGATATTGAGTAAGTTGTCCAAGACCATACTGATAGTAAACAGAGTATCTGAATCCTGGAAATTGGATATTGAAGTCCAAATACTAACGATGGACATAAATTATAAAAATGCTGAAGTTAATATGAGAGTCTGTATACTGGGATGAATAGTGTTCTCCAAAATTTCATGTCTACCTGGATTCTATAAATGTGATCTTATAAGATCTTTGCAGATGTAATCAAATTAAGATAAAGTCATACTGGATAAGGATGGGCTCTAATCCAATGACTGGTGTCCTTATAAGTAGAGAGAAATTTGGGCGTGGATATAGACACGGGGAGAACACCACCTGACTATGGAGGCCCAGACTGAAGCAATGTCTATAAGGAAAGGAATGCCAAAGCTAGAAGAGGCATCTCTCAGTGGGGCGCCCGGGTGGCTCAGTGAGTTAAGCGTCCAACTCTTGATTTCAGCTCAGGTCATGATCTCATGGGTCAAGAGATCAAGTCCCTGAGTCGGGCTTCTCACTGAGTATGAACACTATTTAAGATTTTCTCTCCCCGGCCCCTCCCCATCCCACTCACACACACTCTCTCTCTTAAAATAGATAGATAGATAGATAGATAGAAAGAAAGAAAGAAAAATGGAAGAGGTATCTATGAGAAGCCCAGCAGAGGATTTTGGACTTCTAGTCTCCAAGACCGTGAGATAATAAATTTCTGTTGTTTAAAGCCATCCAGATTTCTGGTAATTGAAATTTACCAGCAGTGCTAGGACACTAAGAGAGTCTCTTACTACAAATAAGGAACTGGTATGGTCTCCTCAATATGCTAAGCCTGTAAGTGCTTGTTCAGTTAACCACCACACTGCATTGTAAGAGAAGGAAAATTGTGAACGAGGAGGCAGGCTTTGTCACCTGCTACCTAAGAGACCCTAGGACACAGGTGTTCTTCTAGTTTCAAATTTACAAAATTCTAACAGACACAGTAAAGAACCAAAGAGACAGAATACAGAGGTAATTAAAATATAGGTAAGAATATGAAAGTAGCCATTACATAGTACCAAAGGTATGAGAGAGAGAGGAAAAAGACAGACAGAGAGTAAGAATGAATTAGTTTTCAAGGGCTGCTATAAAAAGAACCACATCCTGAGGCTTAAGCAACAGAAATTTATTGTCTCATAACTCTGGAGGTAAAAGTTGGAAATCAAGGTGTCGGCAGGATTGGTTCTTTCCAAGGGCGGGGTGGAAGAATCTGTTTCAGATCCTTCTCCTTGGCTTACAGAAGGCCTCCCTCATGTTCACATGGAACTCCCCCAATATATGTCTCTGTGTCCAAGTTCCCCTTTTTATAAGGACACCATCATATTGGATTAGGACCCACCCTAATGATCCCATTTTAACTTGATTATCTCTGTAAAAATTCTATCTCCCCCCCAATTTTTTTTAATCCTATCTCAAAAAAAAAAAAATTCTCCACAGTTATCATTTCCTCTTTGGAGAATACTTGAAATAATACAGTTATATTTCAAGGTGAACAATAAAAATTTGCAATATAATTATTTAAAAAAAAAAACTCCTTCACAGTATCCATAAAAAGCCCTGTCAATTCATTCAACAAATATTTATTGCCCACATCGTGTATTATATTTTACTAGGTATTAAGAATAAACTATTGAATGGAAAAGAAAAAAATCCTATCTTCAAATAAGAAATAAGGTCTTATTCGGAGGTACATGTGAATTTTAGGGGGACACGACTCAATCCCTATCAGAAGGAGAAGAGAGGAGAGGAATATCTTCTTCTGAGGTACTGCCTAGAGCTAGGCTTTTTTGTCAGAAGAGTCTGTGGGCTGTGAGAAACATGTATTATGGAGAGTGATAGTCCAGTTCTTGAAATACAGGCTTTAATAGGCACAGAATGGGGAGAAATGGTCCAAGAAATGGGACAATTCTAAGGTTTAACACTCTCTCTACAAAATAATATTAGATGTTAGGGATGTCCATTTTCCTGCTCCATTTTCATGATTTCTAAATAAACTTAAATACACATGTGCCCGCCAATATCGGCACCCACGAACGTACGCACATTCTTTTTTTTTTTTTAAGATTTTTTATTTATTTATTTGACAGGCAGAGATCACAAGTAGGCAGAGAGGTGGCAGAGAGAGAGAGAGAGGTGGAAGCAGGCTCCCTGCTGAGCAGAGAGCCCAATGTGGGGCTCGATCCCAGGACCCTGGGATCATGACCTGAGCCAAAGGCAGAGGCTTTAACCCACTGACCCACCAGGTGCCCCACGTACGCACATTCTTCCGTGGAGAGTAAACACTGGGCCTTATATGTAGGCTCAGTCTATACCTCTGGGCCCTGGTGACCTTACCCTCTTGACCTTACTTCATTCATAGGGATGTATGAATTGGTTAAGGAAAGTTAAAGAGCCATGAATACTATTCTCTGTGAATAAATTTCTATAATTCTATCTGAAAAATTACGTTGCTGCTTATTTATATGGTCTTCATTTTCCCCCCTCTGGCTCTTCATAGAAAAACAAACTCCCAAACCTTCTAGAATATGCAAACGTGACATTCATGCCAGAAAGCAAAAAAGCTCACAATTTTTCTCCTCCACACCAATCAACATCCCACAGCCTCACCAATGAAGTTATTTAATTCCTTGCTATTTTCTTTTAAGCTCTTGGCTGGCCCGGCAACAATTCTCAAGAAATTGAGAATTGTCAGGTGCCTGGGTGGCTCAGTGGGTTAAGCCTCTGCCTTCAGCTCAGGTCGTGATCTCAGAGTCCTGGGATCGAGCCCCGCATTCAGCTCTCTGCCCAGCGGGGAGACTGCTTCCCCTCTCTCTCTGCCTGCCTCTCTGCCTACTTGTGATTTCTCTCTCTGTCAAACAAATAAACAAAATCTTAAAAAAAAAAAAAAAAAAAGAGAGAGAGAGAGAGAAATTGAGAATTGTAACATTCCAAGTGGCCAACTATGTACCTGGCCTGAGCTCTTCCTTAACAAGCTTAATTAACTCAACCAATGACTTTCACAAGATCATAAAACTATCATTTGTTTGGGGGGTTATCAAGTCACTTAATGCTCTGAACTTTATATATTTTTTTCCAAATCCAAAGTCTCTTTGTCCTGTTTTCATTTGGAAGCTACTTAATTAAAGGAGATTTTGCAGTAAATTGAAAGTAAGTTAACTTTTGTAATTAAAGTAAATTTTGCAGTAAGTTTTTTTTAGCCAGTTGCTGATTGCTAACTGAGAAAATAATTTAACAGATACTGCCACTGTGTTCACAATAATTAGGAGACACAAGGGTACCAATTCTTATGAAACGTTTTCAAATTCTGGGATTCTTTTCTTCTTAGAGACATGGGATTAGTTTCATAAGCTCAGTGCCATTTTTTTTCTTTCTGTGTAAGAAATGCAGCCCAACTCCACTCCATTATCCTCAATTCATAGTGTTCCAGAAGTTCACTTGCGAGTACATAATTTGGCACAAGGGACTCTTATCCCTGAAGCAAGCCCGTTATAACTAGTAACAGACACCACCTGAGCCAGCCTCCAGCTAGATGCCATGCATATTTTGCTAGATTTAATTTTCACAATTATTTGGCAAGGCAGGCATTAACGACCCACAGTCTTTTATCTAAAAACCTGTTTCAGTTTTCAGCATATTTTTAATTTAGAAAATAATATGGGACGTACAGGTACATGTTATAGAAAACCCCTAGTGGGGTCCAGGGCAGGCTCGGTTGCCAAACAGATGAGTATTTCTACATTAAATCATATTGATTTTCATACCAAGGGGGGTGGGTCAGGGCAGGCGGACTCTAAACAGCCTCATAGTGATTCAGGTAAGATTTTACTGTGTGAGGTCAAGTTAGATCAGGTTTTGTTTTGTTTTTGTTTTTGTTTTTAAATGGCTCCCTGAACTCTGTAGATTTCCTAACTGCGGCTAAGGGCATGTGGAGCTATATTCCCACGTTCTAGGAGAAACAGGCCAGCAAGAGCCAAGTCCCTCACCTCAAGAGAAGTGGGGTTCAAATCCAGGTCTCTCTGGTGCCAAGCCCTGCCCTCTGCATCAGAGCCTGCTGCCTCATAAGGGAAGGATGCTTACGTCACCCCCAATCCAGCCAAACCACAGAAATGACAGCGTGCCACAGAATCGGACCACTGAGTAAAATGGCATTTTTAGGAGACACATCTATTCAGCATTCAACACTGACACTTTCTCAACTTGTCCCCCAGGCTTCCCAAGTCAAGGAAAGAGCTGACCCGGCACGCTGGGCAATGGGAAGGGAAATCTGCCAGCTTTGAGGCTCAGGGGAGAGAAGGCAGCGCGGAGGGTGGAGGATGTGAAAGGAAAGGGGGAAGGTCGGTCTCTGAAGGCAGGAGCGGGGAGCAGGGCTTTGAAGGAACTGGGAGAAGTGAGAGGGTGATGTAGCGATGTCGGAGGATAAGGAGGGGCGCGAGGGGGCTCCAGCAAGGAAGGGTCAGTGTAGACTGGAAGGAAGTGAGAAACTGCGGTAGACAAGGGTCCGTTTGTTGTTTTTCCTTCACAAAGGAAAACCAGCACTAGGAGGGGGGAGCAATGGGCACACAATGGCTTTCTTGGCTCTTTCCACTCTTCCTCCCTCTCCCTCCAGCCAAACGGCCTCCCCCTGTGCCAGCAAGCTCTGGGAGGGGAGTGAGCACCCACAGGGCCCCCACTCTGTCCTCCAGGGGCATCACGGCAGCACATCACGTGGACCCGACTCAGCCCTGAACCACCCTTCCAGGTTTCACAGATGGGCGACAGGCTCAGAGAGGGGAATATGCCCAAGGTCAGAGCCAGTGGTTAGGGCCCACGTTCTTCCAAGGACCAGAAATGGGTAGGGATGACGTAGCGAAGGTGGCAAGGGCAACGCAACAGGAAATCCAGGGGACTGTGAGTCAAGATCTGTGCCAGGCATTATGGTGTCAAGGGAAATGGGGAAATTGGAGGGAAGAAAAATTTCTATTAGCCATGAGAAATTCCTGCAGCAGCCAGGAGGTGAGAAACAGACACAAACCAGAAAGCAGTAAGTTAGAGACAGCTGTGATGATAATCTAAGTCAACTAAAACACTGAGGAGCCCTATAAATTCAATCACAATACATTAAAATGCAACCTATCATATATACTTACTTCCCAAAGTTCATAAAGTTCCTTCCTGAGATCCTCTGGGAGGAGCTGGGTCAGCTGCTTCATAGCTTCCTGAAATAATAAACAGTTATTTTAATCATGATCACATTTATCTAGTGAACAACTCAACTACAAAAGCCAAATCATGGGCTCAAACTCTTACAAATGGCTCCCCAAAGGGCAGACTATTGGACAATATTTATGGCTTATAAGGAGGGCAGTTGTGCACATTAAAGAAACGTGTGTATTTATTCATACGGGCTTCAATGAGCATATGTTTTGTGGTCTGCAGCACACCAGACACCAAAAAAAGGACAAGGAAGGAGGAGGGTGTGAGATGATTACAGAAATATCAGAAGTGAGGCCAAGGATTTTACATCTTATGGATGAATGGCAAGATGCCCATGGAAATTTCAAACAGAAACATACTAAAGTTCAAAACAAACCTGAGAACAAGAACAGCAAAGTAACACTGAATTACAAAGGTCAAAATTGTTTGTATATTACTGGATTCATTTTCTATTGTTAATGTTTTTATTGCATAACATAAAGCACTATACAAATGGGCAGTTACTGTCATTAACATAAAGGAAATAACACGAGAGTATTCTGTGGGCTCACAGACACACGGGCCGAAAGGGGATATGATATTAAAAGACAATTAACAGGACACCCGGGAGACTCAGTTGGTTAAGTGTCTGCCTTGGACTCAGGTCATGATCCCAGGATCCTGGGATCGAGTTCCACATCAGGCTCCCTGCTCAGTGGGGAGCCTGCTTCTCTCTCTCCCTCTGCCTCCCGCTCCCTCTGTTTGTGCTCTCTCTCTCTCTGACAAATAAATAAATAAAATTTAAAAAAAAAAAAAAAAGATAAGTAGCTACGTCACCCAGGAACCATTTAAGAGCATTCCTGATCACTTCTTGTTCTTCCTCTGTAAACATGTCCAGGGGTGGGAATCTAGCACCTCAGGAGGCTGCCCAAATGGGCTTTAGGCAGCTCTGACAGAAAATACTTTCTTATATCAAGCTGAAAACTGTCCACGAAGGTCTCCCACTATGCCTACCTCCAGCCCTCCGGCATCCCTTCCTCACACACAAACACAAGGTCAAGTGACCCAGCTGGACCAGAATCTGGAAACCACAGGGACTGGTCCACGGGAGGACCACATAACTCAAACCAGCCACTTGAGGGACATCTGCGTGATTTGTCCAGCAGAGGCTAGGGGAAAAAAATGATACAGAATACCACTACTCCCAGAGCAAACTGTATTTGCCAGTGTCATGGATCAGCCTTAAGTAACTTCACCATCTCTAACGATCTGTAGCACCATGCCTCCCTCAGCGGTATCAAATTTACGGTAGGTTGTGTCTGCGTTCTCCCTTGTTTCTTTTTCATAAATTGTAGTAAAATGGTTGAGAAAATCTTTGCATTCTCAAAAATTAAGGGGGTCTTTATAAACAGATTGCCTTTCTCTACGTTATTCCAAAAACACAAGTCTGTCCGTTGCTTTTGTTCGAAAAGAATGAACTAAATAATATGTATTTATAGGTATGTAAAAACCCAAGCTTTTAGAATATTTTACTCCAACACCGAACATAGTCACTGATGTGCGCTCTGATCACAGAGGGAGAGAATGGAACCATGCCTCTGTCGTGCCAGATACTCTATTTCTACAGAGGCAGCCTAAGACTGAAATCACACCCAGTTACTCACTTACTGATAAACTCCCTGTTGATTAAAACCATCATGTGCTTTGAAAAACCAAAACAGATAACAAATACGTTGTTGTTCTCTTCTTGAAAACTGAACAATGATTTTCTGGATCTCTACTCACTGATATCATTTGTTATAATACAATCCGACTGCATTTGGAGACCTTCGACAAAGTCGATACTCCTTATTTGGTAACATATGCCACAGAACTGTGCCCACATTTTTTTTTTTTTTTAAAGATTTTATTTATTTATTTATTTATTTGACAGATCACATGTAGGCAGAGAGGCAGGCAGAGAGAGAGAGGAAGGGAAGCAGGCTCCCTGCTGAGCAGAGAGCCCAATGCGGGGCTCGATCCCAGGACCCTGAGATCATGACCTGAGCTGAAGGCAGAGGCTTTAATCCACTGAGCCACCCAAGCGCCCCTGTGCCCACCTTTTTAAATGAACCCTCCGAAAACGACTTTGTTGAACCCCGGGGTACCTGGCTGCATACGTCAGACTTGCCCTCCCCACGGTGAGCCCTGCCACCCCCACTTTCATATGGAGTTTCACCTGGTCCACACACTGATTTAAGGTGATAATTTTCCTAGCTTCCTCCCATTAGCAAAGCATGCCAGGAATTTGCCAGAAGTTCTGACCTGACGAAGCTTTCAGCAAACATCCTGGGTCAGTTCTGCGTCAAGCACCCAGAAAGCATCCTGCATCCTTCAGACATCACTTGTGGGGCTGAGCAGTATAGGAGTTCGCTGCAAACTATAGGTTCAACTGGGGTTTGGGGCCTGACTCGCCTATGACTGGCTGTGGAACCCTGGGCAAGGTATTTCACCTCTTTGTCCTTCCGGTTTCGCATCTGTAAAATGGGGTGAATAATGGCATGCATCTACCCAGGGGGGCTGTCATGAGGATGAAACAGGTAATACAAAGCTCGTGGTGTCTGGCACATGATGACCACTCTCTAAAATGTTCATTCTATTTTTCAGTTTCTCTATTTTGCCACATTCACTCCCATAATAAAGCTTGGTTCTCCTCCTTTTAACCTCTTGGTTCTTCAGCAACTTTCAGCAACTTGAACCCTGGCAAATACATACCTACCATGATTCTGCCTTCTGACTTCATGTTTTTGTCTTCAAAAAGCAGTATGACCTGCTATCACTGTATTCCAGCCCTGAGTTCCACCCCACGGGTTCCTGATGGTCCCTACGGAGCGTCATTCGCCAGCTCGCGTTATAATACAAAGTTTGTTTTATCTTGTTTAGGAAGGGGGTCAGACAGCAAGTATTGCTTTTGGCCCTAAACTTTCTCTTCCATGCCCTCATTTTCCCTTTCATCTTAATACCGTATACTCTCCTCCAAAACAATCAGCCTTCCAAGTTCACCAAGTGTTTTCCTTCCCTCCTACTTCAGTTTAAGCCTTTCTGATGCAGTTGGCTAGCCCATGGGCAAATCATGCCACCTGATTCTCATTATGTGCATTCCACCCTGAGCCAAGAAACCCTCATTTAATTATCTTAATGCATGGTTCAGACATCTAAATCTTGTTCATAAACACCATCTGCATAAAGAATTGTTCACCTTCCAGATCTTTCTCTCTGTTCCCAAATCCTAACCAGCAGCAGGAAGAGGCAATGGACTCTCGGCCATCTTCCAAGCCTTCTGTTTCTCATCTAGAACCTGTGGTTCTTCAAGATGCTTCCCCTGTCCCTCCGGATTATGGCCTCTGGGAAACGCAGGAGTGGGCAGCAGCCAGGAGGTATAATGAGGCTGGAAAGAGTCCCATCATTGCCAGTATAGGAAGCCCAAGAGGGCAAAAGCACCCTCTCTCTGTTCATGCTCCAGCAGGACCCTCCATGAGGTGTCACAGGCCAGGCCTCCCCCCTGCCAAAACAGTAGTCGATCTTCTCCCATCTCCAGTGAGTGGAGAGCCTGCCCAGGGATGCTTTTCTTCTCCCAAAGACTCTGACTTGCTCCTCTGTGGAGGAAACCTCAAATTTATTAACTACCTTCACAGGACAGTTTGTCTTTCCTTCTTGCTCTGTGTCACTGCGTGGTCTCTGAGAACCCTCTGGTACTTCGATATACCATTTCTCCTCCACGATGTCCAGACTGACCCTTGACTAAAACTAGCTTGCATCCTGAAATGAACTGTATAATTAGGGAGTCTTTTTCCCCATTCCTTTCGTCTTTGTCATGTCATCGCTCAACATCCTCTGGTTCAGAGCTAACTCCTTTCTGCCGCTCGGTATCTTGAACTAATTGGTTTCTTTTCGTAGTAATTCTGCCAGTCAGTCCAGGAACTCTATTCACATGAGTCTAGACTCCTATAGAGAAACAATGCCTCGGCCTGAATTGAGAACCAGCCATTCAACATAAAAAAACAAAACAGCAACAACGAAAACCTTCCTGGATCTTGTGACCTCTGCCTCAAATATGTCTTCCTCTTTGGCCCTGGGCTCTGGATTTAGAGTCCAAATTGATATTGATTTAATATTTTTCTGATGTTCCTTTCTTACTATTACAAATATTTTTCATTACTTCTAACCAATAAATCAAAGACTAATTGAAAATTCACAAGTAATTATAATAATGATTAGACTTGTGATTTACAGCATTTTCCTCCAAAGAGCTTAACCAGGATGGAGAATTCCTTCCAGTTCTAGCTACTTCCCTTGTGCTAATGAAAGCCATACTATCTATGTCCACTATCTATGTCCACCTACTCATGAGAACAGAAACCCAACAGTTTCCTGTCCCTATGTTAGACAAAGCTGGGAGCAGGCATACTTTCCTGATCTCGTGTTAAACAAGGTTGAGAACAACCAATACCAGCGCGCTACTTCTAGAAATTCTTGCTTCTAGAAGATAAGACCATTCACCGCCCAGATAGAGTAAGCACTAACAGCTTATTCCTCCAGACTCTCCTCGTTGAGACTCTGCCTCACCAGTCCTACCAATCCAACACTATTTTGTCTTACACTCTGTGCAACCTAACTAGTGGCCCATCTCACAAGATCCATCTGACCACCCTCCAGCCCAGACCCTCAAACCCTACAAATACCCTCTCCTGATTCCCACCCCCACCCCGAGACACTGCTCAAACTCTGTGCTCTCCCCTACTGCCACGGGTCCAATGAACTTAGCTTTGCTTCAGCAACAGGGGTCTCTGGCGGTCTCCGGTGGAGTCAAGAGTTAACACTGACCTCTTCTCGCCTATGTTTTTCTTCTTTGGGGATGTTATCTGCTGGCGCTATGTCCCCAACGATGCATTCTGCCATATCATGAACGAGGGCTAGGCGCACACATCTGACCAGATGAGAAATGGTGAATAAGGACACAAAATTAGATTCACTACAAGTTCCTTCTCTAGACTATCGTGAAGATGCATTTTTTCCCCTCCACTCTCACAGGGTATGTTAATGAAGTATGTTCTAAAATAATTCTCTTCTACTAGCCAACAACAATTCTGATTTGAAACTGCTAGTTAATATTCAACACAGTAAAACATGAATGCAGGGGAAACTTTAGCATGAATTTTTTTGTTGTTGTTTTAATGGCTATCACTTTAAAAGGTGTACAACTTCAGATGACAAAGCCAGGAGGGGATGATCTGGTTATGGCATTTACTTCCTGATACAAAACTCAGAACTAATCATTTCCCCAATATACTAGTTAGATGTCAAGATGAGGCTCTTTAGAGAGACATGGGCAGAGCAGGACAGATCTGGGTCTGAATCCAGCAACCATTTACTAGCCGTGTGACTTCTGCCAAGTGACTTAATTTCTTTAAATGTTCGGTTCTGTCATCCTTCATTTTATCATCTGTAAAAAAGGGGCAGTAATACATCATAAGGTTGGTGTAAAAACTAAATGGGATCCTGTGTGTTCCTGGCACATGTTGATCATTAGGCCAATGGCTATGATTATCAGTAACAATGATTAGGCCCAACAACCTCCCCATGGTGTACCAACTGCAGCCTGTCTCCGTCACCAGTTTAAATCTCCAACTACTCTTGGGTTTGTTAGCTCTATTCCACACCATGTTCGTCTGGTGCTTTTTGCCCAAAATCCCATCTCTGCACCACCTATAGAGTAACAGGGCTCCTCAGCTCTCTAATGAAACTTTGCTACAATCAAATCGATTTACTTATCGTTTCCAAAACAGACCTTTAATCTCGGGGCTTCCATTGTTACGCCCTCCTCTCTGCACGCTGTCCCTCCTACTTCTCTACCCGGTCAGCTCTTCAGAGATCACCTCTGATCCATTCTGCCCCCTCTATTAAGATCACCCAAGCACATGTGACCTCTTCTATTAGAATATCTTGCTAGGTTTTTTTACTCAAAATTTTTATGTATTTATCTATTTTTAAAGTAATCCCTAAGCCCAGTGTGGGGCTCAAATTCATGACCCCAAGATCAAAAGTCATGTGCTCTACTGACTGAGCCAGCCAGGCCCCCCCAACCTTGCTAATTTTTGAATGTAACTAATTTGGGGCTTTTTATAGAAGCCAGTTGGGACCTGTGTCATTCCCAGGAGATTAACTTACTGTCTTACTATTGTTAGGAAACTGTGTCCTGTGCTCAAAAAGCATTTTAGACACCTGTTGACTGAAGGAGAGGATATCTCTTTTTCAGCTACCTCTTGCACATATTCCTCCAAAAAGTCACCCCACCAATGGGTACTAGTATTCATGAAAGGGCTACAGCATACTATTACAATGACAGAATTTTAAACACAGCACACTCACTGTCAAGGCCCTGGAAATTCTATTATCACACTTATGTCTTCTTGAGATCATGGCAGGCTCTATCACGTGCCAAGACAAAACCCAGAACGCACTTTACAACTGAAGCAACCAACACACGAATTGTAATTCCCCTTCCAACAGCCTGAACCTATATGGTTTGCCGCAAGTAATTCCTCTTGACAGATCAACTAAAAACCCGCAAGAATTAGATAAAGGCGTCAGTCACAAGAAGGAGCACATACCCACAGACCAGAGATCCTAACAAACATCAGAGTTCACGTCGGCTTACCTGTCTCTGTTAAGATGCTCATCTTTGGTCACCAGAGCCATAACTGCCATCCTGTACATGTGATCTGACACGCTCTCTGGCTTCTCAACATTTCTGTATACCCAGCCAGTCCGTGGAACTCTCTGATGAGAAGGAAGAAGAGAGAGAAGCTTATAAAAATGAGTATTTAATCTGCTATGCTCTTTAAGAGAAGCCCAAGGAATAGGGTATAGAAGCAGGGCCACAGTTTCTTGGAGAGTGTCGAAAAATGCTTAACTAACCAAATGATCAACATCTGGAATCAAACCAGTGAGGTCAGGGAATAAGGAGGAGAGGGAGAAATAATTCACAAGGATACAGTGCAAGGGCCCAACGGTCGAGTTACTCTGCGTTACTAAGGCATAAATTATGGAACATACACGGGTCCTTCAGACATAAAAATAAAACTATGAAGTATTGTGTTTTTCTTAACTACGAGAGTTGGGACTCTTGCCTTCAAACAACCCCATTCAACACAAGTAGAAAACACTGGTGAAAGCTCTGAACTTAAACAAGTAAGTGACAGACTTCCCGGTCTGGAAGCAGAAAGGAGAAAGGCATTTCTAATTGTTCCTGCTACCCCAGTCATGATTTTGCCTTCTGTTCAGATCAGGATGTGATCTTGTGAGACTGCATTTGTGTGAGACTGACTCCCCAGGAGTCAACATTTCTGAAGAATTGTATAAACAGTAGCAAGAGTGGCAGGATACAGATAATCTGCTTTTAACTTGCAGAAATTCTGCAACATCTCCAATTATGGGTAGAGGAGGGTAAAATGGAAAGGGAGACCACACAGAATACAACTCCAGTGTGCACTACATAAAATCTCTGTTAAAAAAAAAAAAAAAATCAATGGAGCAGAATAGAGAGCCCAGAAATGGACCCTTAACTCTATGGTCAACTATTCTTCAAAAAAGCAGGAAAAGAATGTCCAATGGAAAAAAGCCAGTCTCTTCAACAAATGGTGTTGGGAAAATTGGACGGCCGTATGCAGAAAAATGAAACTGGACCATTTCCTTACACTCACACGAAAACAGACTCAAAATGGATGAAAGACCTCAATGTGAGACAAGAATCCACCAAAATCCTTGAGGAGAACACAGGAAGCAACCTCTTTGACCTCAGCCACAGCAACTTCTTCCCAGAAACATCGCCAAAAGCAAGGGAAGCAAGGGCAAAAATGAACTATTGGGACTTCATCGAGATAGAAAACTTTTGTACAGGAAAGGAAACAGTCAACAAAACCAAAAGACAGCTGGCAGAATGAAAGAAGATATTTGCAAATGACATATCAGATAAAGGGCTATAGTATCCAAAATCTGTGAAGAACTTACCAAACTCAACACCCAAAGAACAAATAATCTAATCAAGAAATGGGCAGAGGACATGAACAGACATTTCTGCAAAGAAGACATCCAGATGGCCAACAGACACATGAAAAAATGCTCCGCATCACTCGGCATCAGGGAGATACAAACCGAAACCACAATGAGATACCACCTCACACCAGTCAGAATGGCTTAAAATAACAAGTCAGGAAATGATAGATGTTGGCAACCACGCAAAGAAAGGGGAACCCTCCTACACTGTTGGTGGGAATTTAAGCTGGTGCAGCCACTCTGGAAAACAGCATGGAGGTTCCTCAGAAAGTTGAAAATGGAGCTACCCTATGACTCAGCAATTGCACTACTAGGTATACACCCTAAAGATACAAATGCAGTGACATGAAGGTACACATGCACCCCAATATTTACAGCACCAATGTCCACAATAGCCAAACTACGGAAAGAGCCTAGATGTCCATCAACAGACGAATCAATAAAGCAGATGTGATAGAGATCTATAATGGAGTATTATACAGCCATCAAAAAAATTCTTCCCATTTGCAATGACGTGGATGGAACTGGAAGATATTATGCTAGGTGAAAGAAGTCAGAGAAAGACAATTATCGTATGATCTATCTGATACGAGGAATATGAGAAACAACACAGAGAGGGGATCCAGGATGGTAGGGGATGGGCGGGGAATGAAACAAGATGAAACCAGAGAGGGAGACAAATCATAAGAGACTCTTCATCTCAGGAAACAAACTGAGGGTTGCTGGAGGGGAAGAGGGTGGTAGGGATGGGGTGGCTGGGTGATGGACATTGAGGAGGGTATGTGCTATGGTGAGTGCTGTGAATTGCGTAAGACTGATGAATCACAGACCTGTACACCTGAAACAAATAATACATTATAATCTTTAAAAAAAAGTCTTGTTGGGGCACCTGGGTGGCTCAGTGGGTTAAGCCTCTGCCTTCGGCTCAGGTCATGATCCCAGGGTCCTGGGATCGAGCCCCGCATCGGGCTCTCTGCTCAGCGGGAAGCCTGCTTCCTCCTCTCTCTCTGCCTGCCTCTCTGCCTACTTGTAATCTCTATCAAATAAATAAATAAAATCTTTAAAAAAAAAAAAAAAAAAAGTCTTGTTACTTCTAGAAGTAGCTAAGAGGCAGATTTAAAGCACCCACTTAACATCTGCGGGACTGATGGATTCTGCTCTTCCCACCAGCGGCTGCTCCGAGACCCAGCAGAGAGGTCGTGAGCCCCACGTGTGTTCTGGGCTGAAGCCGGCGGGCGGGGGGCGGGGGGTCCCACACATCACCACGCCAGCTGCTCTCCAGAAACCTTACGGAGGGCTGCCCAGGCCTCCCGGATTTGCACCAGGCTCATCTCCCCACACAGGATTCTCCCAGCCCAGACTTCACTGGGCCAGCGGTGGGCCCAGCCGCCGCGCTTCTTCTGCCCACGGTGCAGGCGCGCGCCGGCGCCCGGGGGAGCTTCGGGGCCCACCCCCGCGAGGCGGGGAGGGCGCGCGGAGGGCGAAGGCCCCAGCCCCCGCCAGCTGCAGCTCGGGCCGCGGGGGCCACACCAGCCTCTCCCCGCGCGCCGCTCGCCGGGCCCCAAACGACCCCGCCGGGCGCCTGCTCACCTTGAGCTGCCCCACCAGCCGCAGGAACCGCAGCAGGTTCCGGGCCCCCCCGCCCGAAAGGGCCGCCGCGGAGGCCGAAGCCATGCGGCCGCGGGTCCCGCAGGTCTGAGCAGGCCGCGTGGCTGCCTCCCGAAGCTCCTCCCCCTCCTCCGCCTCCTTCCTACCCCGCGCCGGCTCCTCCGCCTCCTCCCCCCCACTCCTCCCCACTCCTTCTCCTCCTCCCTCCCCATCCCTCTCTTACCCTCCCGATCCCTTCCCGATTCATCTCCTCACCGGGTTTTCCCAGACCCTTATGGAAAAGAGGTGTCCTACCTTCCTGGCCTCGGGGGCTGCCCCCAGGGATTGCATCTTCCCGGGGCCGACCGAGTGCTCGGTGCGTTCGAGTAGCTCCTTACCTGTTTACTAATCCCCACTGGACTGAACGCCCTCGAACTTTTAAAGGGATTGAAGTTGGGTAGGGGGGAGAGGCGGAGGGTGGTGTGCCTTTGGAGGAGGGGGAGGACCGTGCAAGAGTGCCCGGAAATCTTGCCTTTTAGCCGCTCGGCATCTGATTGGGGGGAGAATAAAGAACGCCGCTTGAAGGTGGGCAGGCAATGAACATTTTAACAGAGGCACAAGGGAAGTAAATTAGGAGAGACAAGAGCACTTGGAGAATTGGGGACTAGCCATAAAGGGCTCCGGAGTAAAAGCGATCCCATCGTGAAATCGTGCCTCCCTAATATCTCAAGCACTGAAGATTTCCCTTACTCCAGAAAGCTGGTCCGGGTCTGTCTCAACCATCGGTCTTAAATCCACAACCAACGGTACCCGTTGTTAAAGGCATTTAGTGGACATGCATACAGAACTCAAGGAGAGATGGTAATGCTGAGAATAGACTCTATGGGGTAGGGAGGAAGTAGGGAGATCATTTTGGAGACTATTGAAATAATTCCCCGGGGAGATGATTTGGGTTTGGTCCAGAATGGTAGTAGTGCAGGTCGTTAATTTTATATATAACTTGAAGGTAGGACTAGTAAATTTGTGACGGAGTGCACATGGAGTATGAGAGAATGAGAAGGATGGCTCCACAAAATTTGGCCTAACTGGGAGGATGGAGTTGCTGTGTAGGGAGCTGGAGAAAGCTGTAAGAAGAGTAAGTTGTGGGGAATCAGATCTTTGGTAACTGAGGTCACCCAACAGTCGGAGAAGCAGTCAGTGAGGTAGGAAGAGGACTAAGAGATTGTTGGGTTCTAGGAGCCAAATGAAAATACCTCGAGAAGGAAGACATGTGGCTGTTGTGTGCTAGTTGGTTTTGATGTTCAAATCAGCTTGTTGATGACAAAAATGAAATTGTTTTTAAGAGTAAAGTTGTTTTGATGAAGAATGAAGTAAGCGTGAATGAATGAAATCATGAAGTAAGGATATTGTCATCTCATCTATTGTTGTTTATAAGCACTGAGGAGCTTAGCTGCTGAGGGGCTGCCCTAGGAGCTTATAAGTAAAAACATACGAAGAAGCAGCTATGGCAAGTAGACATTTTAGACTATAAATACCGAGAGTTTGTAAGGACTATGGGACAGTGTTTGGTCTGAGCAAGGTGATTCTCTTTGCTGATCTCAATAGCTTTTAAAAGACCTTGGGGGCAATTAGCTCCTGCTGCTGTGAAGACAGATCTGACCTTCAGTGGCAAAAGCCATTCAGTAGCAAAACCGAAGCAGTGGCAGGCCAAGGAGATCTTCTTGCCCATCAACAGGGCCACCATCATTCCCTAGCAACATGCTCTAGTAACAGGGGACATCAGTGTTTGGTTGGCTAACCCAGGTCTCCTGAGTATCAACTGGTATAAAGGTACCCTTCCACTAAATTTGGGCTTTATTGCCTTCATCTTCCCTGGCCTGAAACAATAGTGTGATTAATCTATCATTGGTTTGGAGTATGTTATTTCTTTATTGGGTCATTAAGAGACGTTATCCTGTATGTATTTGTTTTTGAAATTCCTACAGTGAGCCTGTGATAAATAAATAGCTGGCACAGACAGACTCAACTCTGAGGATTAATTTGCCTCCCCCCAAAAACAGTGGTCCACCAAGTCAACGTTATCTGGATCGGATTGAGATTTGATTACCGGATTTAGCGAATTCAGTGTCATTTGTGGTGGTGACAGGGGCAGTTTCAGTGTAGAGGGGTGAGCAGAGTCCTAACTAGGGATCGTTTCAGAGAAAACAGGAGTGAGTATTGCAACTCATTTCAAATGCAGTGGGTCTACTAGAGAAGAGGATTTTTGTTGTTGTTTTTGTTTTTAAGAAAGAAGATATTATGGTATGTTTATTTACCAATAGCAGTAATCTAGTAGCGAGTGAAAAATTGATGATGTAAGAGAGAAAAGAGACAAATGCCGGAACGATGGCCTTGAGCAGATAAAAGAGGATGCAATTCAGTGTACAAGTTGAAAGATTAATCCTAGAACTGTGGAGAATTCACCCAGACTACAGGAGGAAAGAAAGTCTGTAGTGACTAATTAATGGCAGATGTGATCTTGGGGGATTGTAGGGTTCTCTTCTGATTCCTTCTATTTTCTCACTGAAATAGGAAACAAAGTCTAGACTAGGTTATGTTGTAATAACAAGCAGCCTCTGTATTGTAGCCCTTTATCATATCGAAGCCTTGTTTCTTGGTAAATGTCTACTGCGATGAGCCCCGGGATGCTGCTTTAACTCATCCAGGAAGGTAGGGGGCGCTCTGTGCTCCTCTGTGGCTCAGACGGTAGAGGGGGCGGTTTGAAGCGGCATTTGCCTCTTAAAGCCTGTCCTTGAAAGTGACAGACCCTTTTCCATGTCATTGGCCAGAAGAAGAAACACCACCATATCTAACTTTAAAGTGGGGCTCTGGAGTGTAATCTTACCATGCTTCTTGAAGGAAAGGAAGCCAGGGTATCTGTGTGTGGAGGAGGAGGCACTGGGCGGTTATGGAGAGTGAAGGCATAAAATAATTGTTTTGGAGAGTGGGACAACAGAACTAAGTATGACTAAGCACCAAAAGAATGCCAAGGACAGTGGGGCATGTATTAAAAAGGGTTAGGAAGATGGACTCAAAGCTATTTTTGTAGTGCTAGATGGTGCTAAATGTTGGAAGGATCAGAGACCAAGTAGTCAGATTCCCTAGAGGAAAACAAAACCCAACAAAAGTCCAGTGGGAAAAGAAAGATGACGATATTTGATTTGCAGGATATAATGAGGACCATTCTAGAGATGGGACTGCAAGCCAGATGGTAGATGTGAGGTTCAACCTGTAGTGTTTCTTTCTGAGTGGACTTTTCCTCTTCTTTTGCCAACGGTGCCTTGATTTCATTTATGCAGGCTTTATTTAGTCTTCGTGGGTGGCTCCACTTGTATTTGTCACTTGCTCTACAAAACACATATGAGTTCTCTTTCCTTTGTGTAGTGAGCTGTAAAGAATTCTTCCAGTTGCCCAAGTTATCAGGAGTTAGAAGATATTAAGTTGATAAGAAATTATGAATTGCATAGATGTAGTTTCTGAGAGGCCCTATTGTAAAGATGATAATGGATTTTTGAAGGGGGTTTATTATCCAAAAATAAGTTGTTACGACAATTCAAAAAGTACTGTCAACTTGTTGCTTTTCTAAGTTCCAAAAATGGATCAGGACTTGTAACAGGGCTTGTTCCTTGCTTGTCATCAAAAATACCAAGAAGAAAGTGACTAATGGCCTCCCAAGGATGTCTGCCTGCTAATCTCCAGAGCCTGTGAATATGTTATATTACGCGGCAAAGGGGAATGCAACATGTGGAATTTAGTTTGCTAATCAGCTAGATTTAAAATAGGGAGATCTTATTGGGTTATCTAGATAGGACAAATGTAATCACAAGGGTCCCTGAATGTGGAAGAGGAAGACAAGATTAAGTATGAGAGTGATGCCATATGAGAAAAGATTCAGCTAGCCATTGCTGGCTTTGGAGATTGAAGGAGGTCATGAGCCAAGGAACAAGGACAGTCTCTACAAGGTAGAAAAGGCAAAAAAAATTAGGTTTTCCTCTCAGACCCCCAGAAGGGAATGCAGCCTGGCCAACACCTTTATCTTAGCCCCATGAGACCTGCTTTGGACTTCTGACCTCCAGAGCTGTTAGATAATACATTTGTGTTGGATCAAGAGTGTTCTAAGTGTGGTAATGTGTTATGCAGCAATAGGAAACTAATAGAGTGACTAATCATATTGGATGACCTTGACCCGTTTTTACCAATTACCCTTTTGCACTTTTTTTTCCCCCTGAAGAAGGGAAATTGGCAAGGCTGTTTTTATTCTACCAAACCAATGACTTACTTCAAGGATCTGTTGGCCAGTCAGTAACATTGGGGGAAATAGGAATCAATTTGTCTCCACAGAAGGGTTGCCCATTTTAAGCAATGGGCAAGGAAAACTCTTTGGCACCGTTGACTCAAGTCCATTGGAAGATAAGATTAAATTAGCAGGCTCTCGCCAGAAGGACTCTTCCCTTGGGCTCACTATGCACTTCAGGTGAACCTGTGACTATCCTGAAGTTGTCTGCAAATTGGGTTACTTCTGAGGATTTTTCTGTCGATCAGATCCTTAAAGAAATCTGCGACCAGAATGAGAAAGTTGCTCGGGTGAGCAGCCGCGGTGCGGTACGTGATGCTCTGGTCTTGGTGTTGCAGTAAAAAAAACTTAGCAGTGGGTCTCTCCTTTGCTAGCGACATCTATTGTCACAGAGCTCACCCTGTCTTAATCTTCTCAACCTCCCTCATGATAGTACTAATCCTGCATTTCAGATGAGGAAACCACAAGACACAGAAGATGAAAAACTGGCCTCATTGTTTTTTGTAGCCAGCAAACCTTGGTAGCCAGCATTTGTAGCCAGCAAACCATGGTTCCAGAATTGTGGCTGTGGACCGTCCACCTCCAGAGCTTTCTTCCTGGGACATCCTGCTGTTCCCTGGGCAGCTGGCTATTAGTATCTGCTTCCTATCCTTGTGAATAGTAAATGATATTCTGTACCTGGAATAGAGTTTGTAAACTGTTATTTAGGTAAAGAATTGGGGAAGAGTATAGATAACAATAGATCAATGGAGAAAATTTGCCCTGAAAACAATTGTATGTATGCTTTAGGAAATGACTGAAAAGAGTAGAGACACCAAAATCCAAGTTCTTTTTTTTTTTCCCCTTAAGTTATTCAAGGAAGAAATCCTGCTTCTGCCTGCTATATCTTTACAGATTAAAAAAAGCTGATAGTCCATCTATATCAGTGGTTCTTAACCTCAGGGTGATTTTTGCCCCAAGGGAACACTTGGCAATGTTTGGAGACATTTTTGGTTGTCATAAAGTGGGGGGTCACATCTAGTGGGCAGAGGCCAGGACTGTTGTTAAAATTCCTACAAGCACAAGACAGCCTCCCACAACAAAGAACTATCTGGCACAAAGTGTCACTAGTGTTGAGGCAAAGAAGCCACAGTCTCTATGGACAAAAAGAAAATGCTGGCAATTACATCCTTTATATTGTTGGTAAAGTATCAGTGACAGAAAACCTATGTTATGTTTATATTAAAATGAATTAGGAAATAAAGTAAATAACCAAGTTTCACATGTAACCCCTCTTGTTTTCAGTGGCGTAGCAAAGCTCCAGAGCTGGACCCTGACAGAGTCTCTAGACAGATAAGGGGAGTTAGAGGAAGGTTTTGATCATTTATATAACCCAGCGAAAACAGAGCAACTCAGCTCACAGACTATTAATGTGGAAGAGTAAGTCTGGGAGGGAAGGAACGTTACAAAAGAAATGTTTCTTCAAGACAAAGAGATTGGATTTTTTCTATTTTGCCCCTTATCTTACCTGTGCCATCTGGATTACAGAGCGAGGGATTTCTACACATAGAAAGACAACATTCCTATTTTATTTTGTTTAACATTATCTGAGTTAATAATTCCTTACATCGGTTTTCTAGTAATCCCTCAAATCTTCTCCACAGATGTCCATCTTCAGTGACTAAATGTTTTCATAATTGGACAGGAATCTTCAGCTGCCCTATCACCCCCATCCTAATCCTACGGAAAAGTCTCCAACTTAAAAATTCTTTAACTTGGGGCACCTGGGTGGCTCAGTCGGTTAAGCCTCTGCCTTTGGCTCAAGTCATGATCTCAGGGTCCTAGGATCGAGCCCCGCATTGGGCTCCCTGCTCAGTGGAGAGCCTGCTTCTCCTTCTCCCTCTGCCTGCAGCTCTGCCCACTTGTGCTATCTCTCTGTCAAATAAATAAATAAAATATTTTAAAAAATACTTTAACTTAAGAAGTACATATCTGAGCTCATGGAATATTTCTCAGTTATTTTTATCATGATGGTGATACAGGACAGGAAGATTCTTTGGGGTAGACACTGTCTGGTCCATCTCTTCTCCTCAGAACCTAAAACCTAGCATGACGTCCCCCTAGACATGGTGATGAGGAAAAGGTGGTGGGAGGAGGTGGAGAAGGGAAACCCATTCGGGGCTAGCATCACCTTGCCCAAAGGTGTTAGTAGAGTGACAAAATCAGGAGCTTAAAATACCAGCTTGATGAACAAAACGAATCTCTGGAAGATGGATCCCAACTTCTAGCAGAAGGGGTGCCGTTGGTCCAAGGCCTCCAGTTTTGGCCTAAAGCAAGAGGATTCAGGATTGGAAGACACATGTGCCCCTCTTCTCTGGCGCCCAGGGGAGGCAGGGGAGGCCGGGAGCTGGGGAGCGAGCGGTCAGGCTGCCAGGAGGTCCGTCCTGTCTCCGAGACCATGGTCCGTTGACCACCAGAATCCCCCAGGGCAGCACATCTATTCTGCTCTTTCTGCTCTTCCTCCTCTCTCTTAAGAGGAGCGTGTAACCCCTCCTCAAACCCGAGCAGCAGTGGGCCCGTGTGTGCCGTCAGCTGTTTGCAATTCTCTCCCAGGCCCACTCTCCCCCAATAAACGACACATTGTAGAAGGTGTTTTACAGCTCCACGTGTTAATAGAACCTAACACAGCAATCACAGCGAAAACACAAGATCACCCAATAGGAGCCAGACAAATAGGAAGTCATCTATAAAAGAGGGAGCTGGCCTGCCTTCTTCTAAAATTCTAAGCTATGAAGCACCATTTCCTCAAGGCTGAAGGATATGCTGCTTTGTACACAGGCTCTTCTATGACGGGAATTAGCTTGTCTTCCTAGATTCTACTATAAACAAGTGAATGAATGAAAATGGGATCATTGAATCTGCTTTTCGCGTCTGTCCTGGGGATTCAGGATGGAATGTCTGCAGAGCACTGTAGGACTCCTCAATATCATTATATTTAGAACATAATAATCGTGGATACATAGTTGCAGACTGCACTATCAGGTATTTTTTCTTCAGACTTTCATTAATGATGAACATTTTCTTCTTCTTTTGAGGTGGGGAAAACAATTCTGAATGGAGATCAAGGTCTCGGTTTAACTGGCAAGTGTCAAAAATTGATGCATCATCCTTTGTTACTTGGTGATTAATGTTCATTAATTGCCGACAGTTTGCTGTTGAGCTAATTTATGAGCACAGAGAGGGTCTATTAATGTAGAAGTCACAAGCAAAATAGTCAAGTGCTGTTGAATAGATCTGTGGAGACTGTCCATCGCCATATTCAGGATGGGTGAGAGAGAAAGGTGTGGGAACAGGCAACGCGTCCCCACCTTCTCAGTAAAGACAAGCAGGAATAAAGGCTTCTTGGAGGCTCCTTTGGCAATTATTTCCTCAATATTTACATCGTCACCACCTGTGGTATTAGAAAATGACCACTAGGTGACACCATTTCACCAGCATTCTTTTTCATCAGCAGGAGGAAGCCCGTGGGTAGCGCCTTTCTGGATCTTGGAATACATTTACTGTTCTGTGTTTGCTAATTTTGACTTAGAGAAAGCTTTCTGCTCCCTCCACACTTCCTGGATTTGCCTATCTTTCTTCTTTCTTGTGTTTTTCTTTGAATCTTGGGAATCTGAGTCAATACCTAGGGACAGGTACGTTGATGGCCCCCATGGTGCTAATAATCGTAACAGAAAACTTGAAGTAGAGAAACAGATAGTGACCTTTTATGGAAGGCTTATTATGTGGTAAGGGCTTCCCAGGTATTATTTACGAGACTCTCAGCAACTCTGTAGGCTTGTCTTCATTTTATGAACAAAGAAATAAGGTTCAGAGAACTGAAGCAACTTTCCCCAGGATACGCAACAAGGAGGTAAAGAGGCACAGCATGAATCCAAGTTTATGTAATGTCAGGGCATTACTGATCTCTGGACCATTCACAGAACTTGAATATTGGGTACGTGAGGAAAAAAAACCAGGAGTCCAGTCTTTGTGAAGTTCATAATCTAAAAGAGGATATATAGTAAAAATAAAGGGGTGATAAAAGTAAAAATAAAAGAAATTGAGCAAATTATTTGTAACACGCACACACACACATACACTATATATATATATCTATGCATGTGTGTGTGTGTGTGCACGCGCCATATATATATAGCATTTATAAGACCATAAATTTATAAAGGGTAGTGGGATTACCAGGAACACTTATCAGGTATCAGAGTCAAGAAGACAGCCTGAAGTTGATTCTTCTTTTGGAGTAGAATATTCCTGTAGGGGACAGTTCTGAAGACAGGAGTGATAAGGGCAGGATGGAGACCAGTTATTCTTGGATTTAACTCTCAAACTCATGAATCCTTATTGTTAATGTGTTGTGTTTTGTTTTGTTTTTTTCCATGACAGTCGAATTTGCTCTACGTCCTCAGAGATGATGTCTCAGTTAGAGCTCTATACACAGGTGAAGGAGACCTAAGTAAAATGTTTTGAAGGTTAAGAAATCCAAATATTCCAGGTTATTTATCCTACAGAACCATGACAGCAGCAAGAGCCAGGAATCTCATAATACTAGACTAAGTGAATGTTTCTCTGCGGGGGGCTGGGCATCCCACCTGGGACCTTGCATATATCACTGAATTTAATCTTAACACAGCCCCATAAGATGTGCATTAAATTAGTATTTCCCCAGGATGTCAAGCTTAGGCAGGTTGTGTAATTCACCAGAAAGCCCCCAGCTAGCAAGTGGTGAAGCTGGGATTCCATCCAAATTGGCAGATCAAAGAACCCAGCTTTTAACCTTTAAATACACTGCTTCCATTTAACGTGCTACATGGCAGTGAGCAAATGCTCTGGCCATGGTAATCCTAACTTAAATTTGATTTATACGTTTCAAAGAACTTGCGAGTATGTTACTGGATTTGAGGCTAGCAACAATCCAGTGAGAAAGACAGCTTAGATTTTCTTACCATGCCTTTCCCTCCCACTCCCCTTCCTCCTCCTGCTGACACGCATGACTCCACCCGAGTTTAGTAACCCGGCTTAAGTCACAGAGCTACTAAGTGGCAGACCCGGACTCAAACCCAAAGTTCTCATCCTTAGCCCATTGCCTTTCTCCTGCAATAGCAATACCCCTTTATAGTAAATAATGCATTTTTAGGTAAAAGTTCTGCCATTGGCATTCAGAATACATTATGTCCAAGAACTTTTGCTTAAAGTCAAGCATGCTATTTAAGAAAAACTGTATGAACATCAAATCATACATAAAGGTATATATTTTAAACCACTTAAAACTCCCTACAAAGGACAAAGAATCTAAAATGCATTTTCAAATATTTTACATGAATGATTTGAGAGACATGTGCAGTGATTCATGTAACTATTTAGAGTCAACATCTGCGTTTTTTGTATGTCATATAGAAACTTGTGCTTTATTAACACAAACAGAACACAAAAGAGGCATAAAGATAAGAACTCTGTTCACATACAGCCTAAAAGATCACAGTGAGTGTTTATACAGTCCCAATCTTCCCGGTACCCTCTAAGCTGTAAAGTTCTGGGACCTCAGGTCAGGGGAGAGTGGCTCAAAGGAAAGGGCCTGAGGGTAGTCGACAATGAGTATGGAGTGAACATTGGAAGGATATGACATAGTCACTGTACCACTCTGGACCCTGGCTCCTCACCTGTCACAGGAGGACCTCCAAGCACCAGAAGACCTCTAAGATCCCTATAATACCAAGGAATATTTCTTAATCTGAGTAACATTTGGAGATTTGTTTTATTCAGCAGAAAAGCCAGAATTTTTAAGAATGGCCCAGACTGAGAAGTAGATTACGAATTTTTCCATTACTCTTCATTATTTTTCATTTATTTTTTTAATGGAGAATTTTTTCTTTATTGAGAAACTTAAGACTTGAGTATATCAAATAAAACCAGTTTCTGGGGGGAGGGGGGAATCAAAACCCACAATAGAAAAAAAGAAGTTAACATTGTCTGCACCACAGCAGAACCCAGAGAATGTATTCTTTTAATCGAAAAATTCCAGGCACTCTATAAAAATATGGGTTGCTTCACAAGTTTGGCTGTCATCCTTGCAGGGGGACGATGCTAGTCTTCTCTGTATCATTCCAGTTTGGGTATATGTGCTGCCGAGGCGAGCACGCATGACCCTTCTTTAAACGTGATTTCGTAGATGCGGAGAAACCACCTGGACATAGACAACCCAGGTTTTATTTTCAGAGCACCCACCTGCCGCGTGGTTCCGCTAAAGCAGGCAGGACGGATGCACAAGGTCAGGTTCTTTGCCATTGGTGGTAGAAAAAGTGATCGAACGCTGCTCAAAAGGAAATGCTCAGGGACACACAGAGTCCCCGCACTTGCTGGTTCCTCGGTCGCTGGCTCACACTGGCTACTGGTGAGAGGTGGCGCTCTTCACCAGCAGATCGCCGAGGTAAGCTGCGGGCCGGGCCGGAGGCTTGCCACTTCGTTACATCCCTCTAATGGGCTGCAGATGTGCCATACAAACAAATGTGGAATGCATGGATATCCTAAAAGTGATTGTCAAGGCATCACGTTCCCTTGGATGGCAAACTTCATTCAGCATTAAAAGAAGAGAAAGGGAAGAAGGAGGAGGAGGAGAAGAAGAGGAAGAAGGGCAGGAGTGGGGGAAGAGAGAGAAATCTGCACAAACTTCTGGTGTTTCCAGAAATGTTTGTGTTCCCTTGGGGGCCAGCCTTAAGCTAACTGGAAAAATGTGGGTTCTGGATTAGTGTGACAAGGAGGTGAGGCTGGCTTAGCTTTTGATTCTGCAGGTAGAAGAGATTGGGTTTTTTAGGATCGGTTAGCCAGAGCTTTGGGCTTCTAGGTATTAACATTCATAGAGTGCTTTAGAGAAGAAGACCAAGTCTGGGAGACTTTCAAAGGTAAAAGTGATATTCTTAGTTTAAAAAAAAAAAAAATAGGGCTCTCTGCTCAGCAGGGAGCCTGCTTCCCTTCCTCTCTCTCTGCCTGCCTCTCTGCCTACTTGTGATCTCTGTCAAATAAATGGAATCTTAAAAAAAAAAAAAATATATATATATATATATATATATATAGAGAGAGAGAGAGAGAGAGAGAGAGAACTGTAAATAGAAATTAACAACTTAGGGTTTCATAAACTGTGGTTCAAATTTAACACAGAACTCCCAGAAAACAAGGCACATGGCTCTGGTCCCCTGGTTTGAACTGATGGTATGACAGGATGCATCCTTCCCTTTGTACCTTTCAGGTAATGAATCTTTGTGGTCATGAAATAAGGGTTGGAATTTTTCCTTGGCCTTGCAGCCAAGCTGGTTCCCACTCTGTTAGCCTCCCAGGCCTGGTCAACTATTTAGCCTACGTACAAGTATCTCCAGGTCATGCTTGAATTCCTCCAAAGATGGAGAACTCACTGTCTCTCATGATGGCCCACCTTGGACAGTGCTTCTTATTAGGTCATTCTATTTATACTAAAATGAAATTTGCTTAGCTGAGGTTATTTTTTTTAATTCATAAAACAAAACAATACTTCAGAGAACATTTTGGAGCATCTGCCACATGTCAGACCCTGTTAGGCCTTAGGAGTAAAATGATGAGAAGAGGGGCGCCTGGGTGGCTCAGTGGGTTAAGCCTCTGCCTTTGGCTCAGGTCATGATCTCAGGGTCCTGGGATTGAGCCCTGCATCGGGTTCTCTGCTCAGCAGGGAGCCTGCTTCCCTCTCTCTCTGCCTACTTGTGATCTCTCTCTCTATCAAAAAAATTTGATAAAATTTTTTTTTAAGATTTTATATATTTATTTGACAGAGAGAGCGATCACAAGTAAGCCAAGAGGCAGGCAGAGAGAGAGGGGGAAGCAGGCTCCCTGAGCAGGGAGCCTGACTCGGGGCTCAATCCCAGGACCCTGAGATCACTATCTGAGCCGAAGGCAGAGGCTTAACCCACTGAGCTACTCAGGAGCCCCAAAATCTTAAACAAACAAACAAAACGATGAGAAGATTACATATAGTTTAGCTGGTCTTGTGGGATTTCTAGTCCAGTTTGATGGATCTCAATTTTCTCTATCCTAATATTCCCAAGAAATAGGTCATAGTCCTGTGGACAACAGTGGCACTCTACAGAATCAACACCTGCTGAATTTGGTGTGTAGATGCTTTTCTAGCAAGTGAGTCTCCCTCCAGGCTGGTAATCCTCAGCATCTCAGCAGAGAAAGGGACTGTAACCTGAAGAGGTCCCTACGTGACTCTACTTACCACCACACCCCCATTTAAGAACCACAACCTCTCAACAGGATGTCAGATCAAACATCTGAAGAAAACTGTTATATATCTTTCTTCCCACCATTATCATGTCTTCTGGCTAAACACACCACAGAATTCAAACTATGATTATTGTATTCTTGAAGAAAAGATTGGCTCAAAGAACACCATCGAGAGCAGCTGTAAAGGCATCCACATCTGTGCAAAGTGGAACTGAATCCATCAGGCCAAACCAACAGCTGAGGAGGAATAGAGGTGATGAGCAGGGAGAAACCTGAGCTTTGTGGAGTTCCTTGTAGATGTGGTCTTTCCAAGAGAACATAGTCTGCAATGACCAGCCAAAAGTGTGGGGGACATGGAGAAGAGGAGGGGTAAGTGCACCTAACTCCCCTACCTTCTTGTCTTCCTTCATCCTAAGATTGTTCCTTGATGGGGGTTAGATACCAGGTGGAAGAAAGCATCCTCTGTACCATGGCAAAGTTCAGATTTAGAGACAGAGAGATAGAGAGAAGCAGGGAAAGATGGGGGTGGGGGGGAGAGGAAGAAGAGGAAGGAAATATAAGCTAAGATAAAAATCATTCCAGCTTATGTAGCTGGAATGCTTATAATGTAAAGAGACAGCTGCATTAAGGGTTAGACCCCACTGCCTGATTAACATCATTTGATCTTCTGCTATTGAAAAGACCCTGTGTATTTTCAAAGGCAGTGGGCTTCTTAAATAAAACCAGGAGTCTGGGTTAGCAGGGAGCTGTTAAAAAATAGCTCACTTTTCGTTTAGTAATCTCTTTGTCCTACCTGCTTCACAATCTTCAGTTTTCTTCTTTGTATTATTAGGGCGTTGCCCCTAAATCTGAAAATTGGGGTCCTGGGAAGTTTGATATGACAAAAATAAACACAAAAAAATCATGATGACCTAAATTGGTCAGATCAGATTTTCTTCCCACGAATATCATCCTGGGGAGCTTCCTTTTTGGTTTTGCTCTGAGTTTATTTTTTTTTATCCTTTACTCTCCATGGCCAGCAATCACCACACAGACTCAGTGAGAGAGATTATTAGCACATCATTATACAATGCCATTTTCATGTTTTACTTTCTATCTGGTTAATCTGCTTTTCTTTTTGTAAGTTTCAAGTGAGACTGGAACTCTTACTGATGTCGAGATCAATTGTCAGAAAGTCAGAATTTTCCACTAGCCAACTTGCAGCACAATATCGGTGGGAGGAATCAGAGCATCTCCACACCCATGCTGTCATCCCAGGGTGGCCAGGCACAGAGGTGGGAGGGCCTCTGGTCATTTGAGAGGACCAAGCAGTCGTCATAACTAGTTCAGTCTATGTGGCCCATTCAGCTCTTGGCATTGCTGCCAAGCCAGCCAACAAAGGAGCATTGTAATCCTGACAGTTTCCCAGCATTGACTGGACAGGCGCAGACCACCAACCAGCTCCCTTCGCTTCTACTGTTCCCAAGTGAGACCATGAATGGAAAAAAGTCAGTGGCAAAAATCCCACATCCTGCTGAAGTTGGTGTGTAGATGCTTTGCTAGCAAGTGAGACTCCCTCCAGGCTGGTAATCTTCATACCTGTTTCCTTTTTCTGTTTTGTTTGTTTGTTTTTAAATATAGTTAGCTTGAATGGTAATGCATAATCCTCATTGATGCCTACCAAAAAAAAATTAGGTTTTGAGTTTTGAAAAATAAGCATATGGAGTGCAATAATATGGAGAATGGGAAGTGTGACAAAAATAAAATATCATAAATGTAAAAAAGGTAAACTGAGATAAGCTTCTAAGTTAAGAAGCTAGTGGTAGGAGCTACTATGATTCTTAAGAAATTGAATTTGGGGGGTGTCTGGGTGGCTCAGTGGATTAAGCCTCTGCCTTCGGCTCAGGTCATGGTCTCAGGGTCCTGGGATCGAGCCCCGCATCGGGCTCTCTGCTCAGCAGGGAGCCTGCTTCCACTTCCTCCTCTCTCTCTGCCTGCCTCTCTGCCTACTTGGGATCTCTGTCAAATAAATAAGTAAAATCTTTAAAAAAAAAAAAAAGAAAGAAAGAAATTGAATTTGGGAGCACCAGAATATGGTTTTCAGGTAGAAAATGGAATCATTTTAACTCATTTTAACATTCTGAATATGCATCCCAAAGCTGCCCTCTCCGTACACCAAGCCAAGGACATCTCCAACTCTGATTTTAAAAATTGCACTAAGTAAAGTAAAATATTTAAGAACAGTGTAAATTCAGAGATAGTTATCGTGTACTTGTTACTGATTGAAAGTCAGGAAGTTTAACAATCAGATGAAATGATTTTTTAATACATTTCAACGGTAAATGTAGCATAATTTTATTTATTTAAATTGCTTTTTTAAAATAAGTGCAGATTACAGTGATGGGATGCCATGTTTACTTACCAGTTATCAAATATTCAAATGACAGTGCTTCATGCTGCTGGTAGCAGAGGTGAAATGAAAATATAGTGTTTAAACCGGATCCACAGTTTTAGAAAGCAATTTAGGAAAAACTTAGTAGTACTCTGTCTCTTTGATTCAGTTATCCTACTTCTTAAAATACATTTATGTGTTAAAAAATATGTATATATATTTATGTGTTTATGTATTAAATACACATATGGATAATATTATACTAAAGGCAAAATAAGAAAATAAATATAGTATTATTCATCAGAGCAAAAATAAAAACAAAAACAAAGAACAGGAAAAAACAAAGTCCCCAAACAAAATGAGAACAATAGAGTTACTTTATAAGTAAATTGTTAGCTCTAAGTAAAGGTACAGGAGAAGATACTATGTCACTATTAAAATTGATGTTTCCAAAGATTCTTAATAATATGGGAGAATGCTTATATGAATGTTAGGTGAAAAGAGAAGCTGTAATTGAGTAATTGGTAACGATCTAAGGATACAAAAGTACACTAACACACTGATGGTCAATTGTCTTGTTTGGCAAGATTATGGTTGGTGTTTCCCTGTACATTTCCATATTTTCAAAATTATTACCAAAGAACGTATGCCATATTTTGTAATCATTAAAAAATTGTATTTAAAAAAAAAAAAACTTTCTTCTACTGCAAAAAGACTACTAAAACTTCTAAATGTCCATCTCCTTTATGCTTAAGGGTTATTTACCTGAACACAATACGAATGAGAATCAATACCTTGACATGTTACCAGGAAGTTCTGCTGAGACAAATTTTGATGCTGATTAGATTGACTTTCCCTTTCTTTATTTTCTTCTTGAGCCACCCCTAAAAATGTACAATAGGTAAAGCAACATAACTTGGAGTTATTCTTCTCCTGTGACCCCAGTACTGCCTCTGGGCTTGTCTGAGTTGGCTTATCATGGAGAGAATGCTGAGTCCTGCACTGTGATAGAACAATCCAGAATATCCAGCATGCCAGAACCTGTGCCCCGGGGGAATAAGGCCCTTAGTGACAGCTGAGCCCCATGATGTCCCTCATGGAAAGTCTCACCAAATGTCACAGGTTTGAAAACTTGTGATGGTCACAGTGCTTTTTTGCTTTTATAGCCCAGGAGTTTTTCAATTTTGTTTCATAGCTAATATACAAGTCTTTTTCTACTAAACTCCAAGAAGACAGGTATCGGGTGTCTCGTGAAATCATTCATTCAGCTAGGGATTTTCAAACACAAGAACACTTGGGTTCTCTGAAGCCATGGAGCCCAGTGGTTAAGAGCATCAGCTTTGGAGCTGGACCCAGTTCCATAGCACTAGCCTTGGGCCAAGGCAGGAGGTGGAACAGTATGTGGGGATCTGAACCAGGATGCCTGTCCCTGTTCTGGCTGCTGACACTAGCAATGAGGACTAAGCAGGGTCAAAGGGCACATTTCTGTGGAGCCTGTGCTCCTTGTATCCATCCCTTTTTATGTCTTCATCCAGGTTCCAGGGACCTTAGAATTTTCTACCCAACAGCCCAAGCCTAATTCCAATCTGCACAGGCTTCTTGCCAGGCCTGTTTCTCTGAAAGTGCATTATACCACTGGGGGGATCACTTGTAGGCTCAGAGAGGGTCAAAGGACAGACTTTTGGGCTGTGTGTGCAAGGAGCATGGCCATCAGACTAGCACAGAGTCATTGCGAAAATGGAAAATGCTTAACACAGTGCCTACTATGCAGTGAATGCTTAGCAAATGTTATTTCTGAAATATTCTCTTAGTATCTTATTAGGTAATATTTTCTGTTTTGAGAGAGAGAAAGAGAGAAAAAAAAAACCATGAGAATACAAACTTCTATAGGAGAATACTATTTTAATTTTTGGTATCCAAAATGGAATCTTTTCTTTTTTTTCTTTTTATCAGTAACTTGGCTGTTATCCTGGCCCAATTCCAAAACTCTGTATTCAAGCTAATTACATTCCTCCCCCACTGGATAAATTAT
>NC_137893.1:71356971-71524268 GCF_963455335.1 Martes martes | reverse complement strand
TTTGGGGACTTTAACAGTGCCTAGTCAGCAAGCATCAATGTACTTCATATATTGAAAACTGGGTTAAGAAAAAAATTGGACTCCTTTGATTTTCCTTTGAAGTCATGTCATAAGAAGAAAGCAGCAGGCTGGTTTATCTGCCAAGAGAAAGAGCATAAAAGACAAAATGAAATGCCAGAAACTGGATTACTGGAGGGAATGAGTGCTAAGAAAATGTTAAAAAGGTTTCTTGAAAAGCAAGGATCACTTGGGAGGTGAACTTGTTCAAAGCATGCATTAACTCACCTCTTGCAAGAACAAACTGTATTACAAGGCTCTGCTCCAGCTTGTCTGATATACAGCACCTGTGGTCTCTGTAGACAACAGGCTCTGTACTTGAAAAGGATTGAGTTTAGTGCTCATGCTGTAGAGAATGATATACTGTCATGAAAGTGTTCAGATGAAATCTGGAAAAGCTAAAGAGACTTTTGAAAAGTGGATTTGGCTCCAACTCATAATCACGGTACTAACTTATTTGAGTAATTTCCTAAAAGTTTTTTTATGCTGAACTGACCAGTTTTCTACAATTTTTATCCAAGTCATACAGGGTATTTAAACATTTTGGAATTAGAATGCTGGACACAATTTGAAGAAGGTATTTATTACTCAGGATGGGCTAGGTCATGCTGCATTAACAAGCAAACCCCAAAGCTCAGTGTCTGTAAACAACCAGCATTTTTTCCCCCCACTCACAATACATGTTCGTTGTAGTCAGTGGGGGCTCTACTAATCATAGTCACTGATGGAGCAGTCATTAATTCAGTGTTGGGGGACAATGATAGAAGGAAAGTGATAGCTCTGGAGCAATTAAATGCTTGGTCTAAAGCGACATATGTTCATTTTTTTTTGTCACAATGCAATGGTCAGAACTAGTCAAAGGCCTCCATTCAACCAGCATGGACCAGGATATTCAGCCTTACCATCCCTGTGCCAGAAAGCAGAAAGTCGGGAGTATTTGGCAACTTTGACTGTCACAGACATTCTTATATTTGCATGTGTAATTATTTCATTGATGATTGTTTTGTCAACTTAATGGGGTGGGCTACATAAGAGCAGGGACTATGATGGGTTTCCCTCATTTTCCTCTATCTTGTGTCTGAAATAGTGCCTGGCCCAATGACGGGCTCAAAAAATATTTAAGTGGATGAAGCGGTCTATTGAGTCTAGTTCTTAGATAATAGAGTTTGCAAGACAAAGTGCCCCTTCTTGTTGTCAAACTCATCAGGAATGTGAGTGCTGTTTAATATTACCCTTCAAGGAGATAGAAAATCACAATTGAAAGTAATATCCCCAAATCTCTCTCTCTCTCTCTTTTTAAGATTTTATTTATTTGAGGGAGAGTGAGAGCAAACGAGAGAGAGAGAGAGAGAGAGAGCATGAGCAGTGGGGAGAAGCAGACTCCCTGCTGAGCAGGGAGCTAACTTGGGGCTTGATCCCAGAACTCTGGGATCATGACCTGAGCTGAAGGAGACGCTCAACCAACTGAGCCACCCAGGCATCTCCCAAATGTATTTTTAAAACAGATACAGTTTAGAAGGAGCTAAGACAAATTTTTTAAATGGTCACCTATTTCCTATTGTAATAGGAGAGACTTTTCTCATGCTGCATATTTGACCTTGGAGGTTTACTCTATTGGTTCATGCTAATCTAAATTATTCTGCTGTAATAAACAACCACCCACATCTTCATGGCTTACTACAACAGGGAGTTTATGTCTCTCATACTACTTGTCCAATTTTGATTATTAGGGAGGTAGGCAAAGGGGCTGTGCTCCATATAGCCGGATGAGGACTGAAATGAATGGCTGCTCCACTATATGGAAAGTTACTTGTCACTTTGCCTGAGGCAGGGACACCTAGAGAGTCCCATGCATTTTTTCCTCTGCTTTGGCTAATATGGCCTATGACACTTCTATCTAATATGTAACAGTCACTGGCCAGACTCTATCACCTGGCCTTAGCTAATGCAAGGTATTTTGAGTGCTGCAGGAGAGCAGGTGGGATGTTTGGAGGGATCCACTTTTACTCACACACAGATAATCTGGACAGAGGTAGTTGAAAGGCCTAAATATATATATAGAAGAGCCCCTTTGCAACTGTGGCAGTTTTAACCTGAATGTGGAACTCACTAGAAAACAAAAGGTATGTTGAGTCCATATGAGATAGAGTAGCTCAGTCATGGTTTGCAAAAAGTATGCATATAACTGATTTGTTGATGAATTGAAAGGAAGAATGTCAAAGATGAGACAGATTGCATTCTTAGTGTCATGTCTGGACCTAATAAATGTAGGTTGTCACTTCTGTTATGGTACAAAACAATGAAAGACTGTTTGCTATTAGGAGAAACATTCAATGACTTGATGTCAACAATCATTTCTGATATCAAGTATTAGAACAGTGTAGGAGAAAAATGATTATTTTGCTTTTCTGGATTGGTATCATATACACTAACATTTGGCGTGTATTTTAAAATATTTTGCTAGTTGTCCTGTAAACACCTTGACTTTTTGTATTATATGCCTCTTGAAATAATAATACTCCACATGTAATGAATAGGTTGCTGATAATAACTTGCCAGGTTCTAGACATTAATACTGATTGAAAGAGGTTCTCTTTGGGATTTAATTTTCTTTGTGGCAAAGAAAGTCCTGGGTTTTGTTTTGTCTTTTTTTTTTTTTTTTTAGAGGGACATTTCTCATGGAATAATGGGTCATATTAGGTTACATTGAGGAAAGTTTTGTTTACTGAGCTGTCCACATATCAGTTAAAGGAATTTCACATCTATAAATAAATAAGCTTATTTTTCCATGGTGCCAGAGAGATAATGAAACTTTTATATAAAAATATTTCTACCAGCTGAAATATCATGATTGTTATTCTCGTATTCTGCAGATACTTACAGAACCGTGTGTCTGTTTTAGAATATTGGGGTAGGTGTTTTAATTTTTCTTGCATCTTGAGAACTACTTACAACAACAATAGATTTGATTTTAATGTGTATATCTTAAGATGTCTTTGAACCAGTACTAATAAAATGAACATAACTCTGGGAAACTAATCATTGGAAAATGTAGGATTTTAATTTAAATTTAAATTGGTGCAAGATAGTATTCAAAAGGTCTTAGTACTTATCTTTCCAATTATAGTCGTGATTACCACTTGGTCCAAACCAAGCTGCATACTACCCTTTTCCATATTTCCTGACCAGGTGAAGGGCATCATCATCATCCAGATGGCCAAGTCAGAAACCTGGAGCCATCTTCTCATTCTTTTTGTCCCTCACTGTCACATGTAGTTAGTCCTGTAGTTTTCAGTCCCTAAATACCTCCTGATTCACTTCCCTCTGCCCTAGTGTTTCTTCATTAATTCAGGCTATTGTAAGCCTATTGTAAAGCCAAGCTATTCCATCTCCCTGGGGTCATCTTTCTATATTCTACAGCTGGTAATATTCCTCTAATTGAAATCTGAAATTGGGGGCGCCTGGGTGGCTCAGTGGGTTAAAGCCGCTGCCTTCGGCTCAGGTCATGATCCCGGCGTGCTGGGATCGAGCCCCGCATCAGGCTCTCTGCTCAGCAGGGAGCCTGCTTCCTCCATTCTCTCTCTGGCTGCCTCTCTGCCTACTTGTGATCTGTCTGTCAAATAAATAAATAAAATCTTAAAAAAAAAAAAAAAAAGAAATCTGAAATGGCCCCCCATCAGTCAGGATACAGTTCAAACTCCTGAGAGTTGGATCTCAATCCTCTCATGATCTCACCCTTGCCTGCCTTCTTGCCTCAATTCCTGTTGCTTGTCTACACACCATATGAACCTGAGACATTAAAAATGACTCAGTTTCCTCCCAAATACCACATTCTCTCTTGTTGGCTCTCCTTTGTAAATACTGTTTTACTATCTTCAATACAGAAACACAACCCCCAGCTCTCAGTTCATCAACTTCTCCTCATCTCTTAATTGCTAGTGACTCCTTTCAGGAGCCATTCTGTAGTTCCTGGTCAATTAGGCAGTTGACCTCTCTGCTCTCAGCATAGTCTAGTCTTCCAACATGGCATTTGTCATATATTATCAAAATTGCTGTTTTATTTCTTCACTGCATTGCTCCTTGAGGATACCAACTGTGTCTTCTTTGTTTATTCATTTTTTTATACAGAGAAAAATTTTTAAATGCAGAAAAAAGAAATGATAAAATAAATACCCACATTTCCATCTCCTGAAATAACAACTTTTGTCATGTCATTTTTTTCTTACTAGAGAAATAAAATACAACTAATCCCTATTTCTACCCTAAATCCTAATCCTCTTCTGCCCTTCTTACAAGCAAATAACATCATGGGTTTCTTGTCATTTTCTTTTCCATTAAAAATACTTTTACATACATATTATATATCTGTAGCCAATACTGTATATAGTGCATATTTTTCCAATTAAAATTTTTATACCTTTGATAAGCTGCTACTTGCAATTGTATTTTGATATTTCCTTGACATGTATAGATTTCACAGACATAATATTGAGTGAATATTGTGTGAATATACCAAGAGATAGAATGTTAAAATTTAATTTCTATCCATTTTAAGAGTGAAAATGGGATATCATTGTTACCTTCATTTGCTATTTGATTAATAATGTGATCAAGCTTTTTCCCATTGGCCAGTCAGATGTTTCTGGCTGAACATGATATTAATGTTTTTCTCCAGAGAACGAAAGGGTGAAATTCCATAGGCTTGAAGAAGTGGGACTGTTAATAAGATCCATAGGCAGGCAGCTTAGTCAGTGCCCACTTTACTGTGAAAGAGTGGCAGAAGGAGAAGACAAGGAGGGAAGATGATGCAATAAACTCAAGCTTGGAGTTTATTCTCCAATGATGGGAATTTATTAATGGGTTTTAACTAGGGGGGCAATTGCTTCAGAGCTGTGATTGAAAGAATGAGCTTGTGAAGGATGCTTTAGAGGTCAGGGCAGTAGGGACGAGAACTGGAGCAGGAAAACAACTGAGAAAAACATTGTAGTTGACCAGACAAGAAATGGTGATGGTCTGAAATGAGCAGAAGAAGTGGAGACGTGGCTGTGCTTGCCATTTATTTGGGAAATCGAATTTTAGGGATTTGGGTTAGATCAAGTATAAAGGTCGGTATTTCATGCACATAGTATAAATATTAATTATATGTATTTAAGGTATACCACTGATATTAGTTATTTTTCCTTCATTAAACTGAAAAGTAAGGTAATCAGACCCCTATTAAACATTGTCCTGTGCTTGTATACTCAGTGGTAGGACATAAAAAGCAAGCAGGTAGCCATGACTACCTGTGTTTTGTGGAGTGTGGTTATTCTTGCCAACCCTACCCTTTCCCTTCCTATCTTTCAGTCATCCTTATTTCCCCGTGCCCCAGGTGTGATTCAGCCGTCACATCTTTTTGTTGTGTTTCCTGCTGTGAGGCTGGTGCAATTCAGAGCTACTAGCAAATGCTCATGTTTTGTTTGAGGGGATCTCTTCCTGTTCATCAGGCAGTCAAGTTCTTGCTGTGGTGTCATCACTGTGTATCACCGATTTGCTAATGCCTCCTTTTTCATAGCAGATATTTCACAACTTACCTCTCCCCTTAGGAATGCACTTATATGTATTTAAACATGAAGATCATGAAAGCATCCAACTTTGAACTCCCTCTGCTACTCTCCTTTTCTCTAAATTTCTCCTTTTTTCTTTTTTCTTTCAAAATGTTGTCACTTTCTGGACACTTTTAAAGGAAAAAAGAAGCTGTGTGTTACAAATTCTGCAGGATCCAAATAACAAGTTTCTCATAGTAAAAGGCAATTTTTCTATGGAAGAAACAAAGTTTCTTTGTAGAGATGAGAATTTAAATGGATTTTTTTTTGCAATGGGAAAGGGAGATATTTTTCACCAATCTTACTGGTTTCCTTCTGAACTTCTCTAATTTAATTTTGATAGTCACTTTTGATGGCAACAGATATAGTTTAATTAAATTTTACTCCATTCCTCAGTTTTCCTGGGGGAGTACCTGTGGGTGTGTTTTTATTACAAAACAACGTAAGTTGCCTCTCTATACCTTGGGAATCACTTGACTGCATTGAATTAGGACAGAAAATAAAGGTTCATGAATATTTCAAAGTTTACTACTATCACTTTCTTACTCTTCTGTGTAGACCTACAAATTAATTAGTTGGTAGATCTGAAATATGTGTTTTTTATTATGTATTCAAAGGCTATATTATTTTTTAGTCCTTTGATATAAATCTTAATAGAGTATCTTACAAGCATAGCTTAAAAAAAAAAACTCTTGTTCTTAGCCTGTCTCATTCTTTTTAGATTTATGTCCATGATGTGCATGGTCCTGAATGTGGAATGGGTCTCTGTGAAGAAAAGTGGGTCAGATGGTTTGCTTGTGCAGATTGGGGAGAAACTGATAGCTTCCCAGGCTCTTTTGAAGGGCGCTGTTTTAAAATACGGATTAGTCAAGGTTTACGGTGCTGTTACCAGCCTGAACACTTCAAACCACTATGCAATTTTCAAGTAGTCAGTGCTTATGGCAAAATTCTGGTCCTTTGATGTCAGGACAGGAATAGACATTTTGTTGGAAAGTGAGGCAAAAATAGAGAAAAAAACATTGTATGATTCTTTTGTTTTTTGGAGGGGATTGACTTTCATAAGAATTTTTTACTCCTTTAAGATCTAGAAATCTCAGCAAAATGGTAAACCAAAACAAAACAAAACTTCAGAACCCACTTAAGGATCTGATAATAAGCTTCTAATGTTTAAAATAAAATGTTATTTGGAAATATTTTAAATAGTATAATATGAGGAATCCCTCCAGTATACATTACTCATTTCGATAATTACCGCTCATCACCTAATTTTTTTTCTCATCTGTAACCCCATTGGATTCTTTGAAGCAGTCTTGGATATTATATCATGTAATCTTCAATCTGCTAATATGTAAGTATGCCTTTCTAAAAGACAAGGATTTTTTATAAAAACATAATTCCAATACTGTTATACACTAAAAAATGAATAATTATTTCATATCATCACATAGTAAAGATCTAGTGTCTTTACTAGATAAACTAGATAAACATGTCTCTTTAATATAGTAGCTGAAATTCTTATATGAAGAAGAGTTTTCCAACATTAACTCTTTTTTTTTTTTACCCTCACATAGAGTTCACGTAGGAAAACAGGTCAAATACTTGATACTTTCTCTTTATTGCACAGGTTTTAAAAATGATGAGTTGGTTCACTAGTATTCTTTAATTGGTGACCAATTGCTTTTTGTATCTTAAAGAACTCATGGATTTTTAGCATACATGTTTCAGTGGATTACAGTTACTCTTCTTTTCAGTGCTCAAATTGTCCTATCTTTTTGTCTTTTTGTGGTAGGAGTGTCTTCAGTGTGGTTTCCTAATCTTTTCAAATCAGTGTTCTTTGATATTCTCTAAACTTTCTGATATATTAAGATGTTGCTGGATTGTCTTGCCTATTTCTTTCTCTAGTCTTAGAAATAGTCATTTCTTTGAGGAATTCTGGTTCCTTTAGTGGGAAATGATACTTAAGAAACTCCATCTGGACCTGTAGAGCTGTTGATTGTTAATCTGTCAGTAATTTCTAGGTCTTTCAGGGGATCATATGAGAAATGTATATTTTTTAATAGAGAAAATTCCTAATGAACTTCTGCTGATATATACATTTGCAATTATAGGACTTAGAGTTAACTTCTTTAAATTTTATATTTATATCTCTTTTCTCATCCACTGAAACTTTTTATTCCTAATAACTTATTTGCTTTCATGCTCTCTCTCCATATATACAGTTTCAGAATAATACCAATACTATCCCATATAATGTAGTTCTGAAATGATTTTTTAAAATATTCTAGTTACTATTTTGCGTTTCTGAAACATCTTTCTAGCCATATACAGTCAAATTACTTTTTTTCTTACTTTTTTCCTTTCCTTTTCTTTCTTTTTTTTTAGAGAGAGCAAGTGAGCCTGGGATGGGGGAGGGGGCAGGGCAGGAGGGTGGGTTGTGGGGACAGTGGGAAGAGGGAGAGGGAGAGAAAGAATCTTAAGCAGGCTCCATGCCCAGCACCAAGTTTTGCTCAGGACTTGATTCACAACCCTGAGATCATGATCTAAGCCCAAATCAAGAATCAGATGCTTAACTGGCTGAGATACCCAGGCACTCCAGAAATTACTTTTATTTTAAATTTATTTTTTAAATTTAAAATTTTTCATTTATTTTTATTGTCTTTTTAAGTAGTCTCCTTACCCAACATGGGACTTGAACTCATGACTCTGAGATTAAGAGTCCCATGCTCTTCTGACTGAGCCAGACAGGTACCACCATGTATAGTCAAATTAACTTTAAAAAAAAAATTCACTTGAAAAAGTCATTCTGTGGTTAAATCACAGACTCTAATTACAGCTTTGTTTCATATGATTTTTGCTTTAAGAAATTTTTAGATTTTCTGCATTGTATAATGATACAAAACATATTCCAAAGTCAAATCCACAGAGTAGAGTATATTCAGAGAAGATTAGACTCCCTTTCTGTCCATCCATTCTGTTTTTTCTCCCTGATGTATCACCTTTTTTTAAAAAAAAAAAATTTGCATTATCTTTTTCAGTTTTTAGGAATATATAAAAATAGTTTATTCAAACAATCCACTTAAAGTTTTTTTTCCAGTCTTCTGCTGCTGTAAGTCATCTTATAATCATTTTTAAATATTTTATATATTTATACATATATTATATATTTATATACTTAAAATATTTAAATATATTTTATATACTATATTATATATTTTATTACATATTAATATATTTATATATTATTTATATTTATTATACAGTGCATATATTTTTTATGTTTTATATATTTTCTATGTACTTGTCATTGTATCTTTAGGAGAGATTTCTTGAAGTGTGATAAGTCAGAAAAGGGGTAAACGTGGATGTAAATTAGCTAAATATTGTCAAATTCCTTCTATGAGGAAGAGTATTCTCTAGTTGTAAGACCAGTGTATGAGAGTATATGTTCTTCTCCCCACCCCATAGATTCTCCAGCAAATCATGAGCCCAAACTTTATATCCCAAAGCTTCTTTGAGGTTATGTCTAGTAGCTGGTTGGGAAGAGGAAAAGGGGAAACTCAGTATGATGAGAAGAGTCCTAGGTCACAATGAAAGACCCAGGTTCAGTTCCTGGCCTGTCAGTGACTACTTATTTGACCTTGGACAACTTAGCCAAGTTTTTCATTTGCCCTATAGATCTGTGATGAAGACTGAATCAGATGACGTTTATAGAATATGTGATAGAAGACCTTACCATGTAGTTACTCAGCATGTAGTTTTAAAAATGTAAAGCAATAGAGATTTTTAAAATACTTGGAGAGGCGCCTGGGTGGCTCAGTTGGTTGGGCAACTGCCTTCAGCTCAGCTCATGGTCCCGGAGTCCTGGGATGGAGTCCCATATCAGGCTCCCAGATCCATGGGGAGTCTGCTTCTCCCTCTGACCTCCCCTCCCATGCTCTCTCACTCTGTCTCTCTCTCAAATAAATAAATAAAATTTAAAATACTTGGAAATTTTTCTTTTTTCTTAAAGTCAAAGGAAATTAGTTTTTTATTTTTAACTTTTTAAAAACATTTACGGAATTATCAGTATTATCTATTGAATGTTTTGGGAAATTTCTAAAAGTCCCTTGGTGAGAACACATAAGGGGATATTTCTTATTGGCCAATGATGTTTGGATTGTTACTAGATACCATGATGACCTCTGGCATTACCTCCAAGGCCACAAATCCATGTGCAAACATTAATTATAATAGTTGATATGTAATGTGTTCAAAACTATATGCCAAGCACTTTTCCTGCATTAATAATTATATAGTTATAATTATCACAAAACTGTAATATAAGAGTTCTTATTATCCCCTTTTTATCTGATAAGTACACTGGGGTAAGAAAGACTCAGTACCTGCCCAAGATCATATAGCTATTATGGTTCAGTCAATATTTGAAATTGGAGCTGTGTGTGTGTGTGTGTGTGTGTGTGTGTGTGTGTTTTGTATATTTGGGTTTGAGGGAAGAAAATATTCAACGCCATAAATAGAGACCAGTTCAGTGCCTAATAGATAGTGTGGCTATATGTCCTCATTTGCCTGGGACTATGCCAGTTGATGTTTGATACTTTGATATAATTGCAATAGCACCAACTTTCATTCTCAGATGTCACTGTACTGGTGGGTAAAAAGAGGCTCTCTTTTTAGGCAAGTAACGAAGTGATTTAATATTATAGTAGTTCAAAGTGTTTAGGGGGAGCATCTTCTTTCCTAAATTAAAGAAAGACCATTGAAAACACCATCCTCCTGCTGTGTGGTCTGCTGACTTCTTTATTGTAGCTAGGAATTGATCCAACCTGCAGTTGTAGTAAACATCCCCTTAGAGCTCCAGTCCCTCTTGGGGGGCTCAGTGTGGGGTTGTAGAGAAGAAAAAGAACAGGCTGCTTTCAACACTGGTCTCTGATTCCCTCCATTTTAACAATCCACATGTTCCCAAGTTTAGATCTGTGCCTGGCACTAACTGATCACGTAATGTTTTTTGACTGATCAGTGACCCTTACTTGGTCTCTTACCATTGTGAAAGAAGTCAAGAAAGGTAGCTTAACCAGAGTACTCACCTCAGTTGAGGACTCACCTAAACATGTACTTCCATATTACTTCACTCTCTTGTTTCAGAGAAAAATGGCACTGACTACAACTGGAAACTATGTATGCAAATTTTATCACTGCATTTTTTTTTTTTAAGAAGGGGATGGGTAGGGATGGAGGGAGAGGGAGAGAGAGAACCTTTAATAGGCTCCATGCCCAGTGCAGAGCCCAGCATGGGGCTCGGTCTCATGATCGTGAGGTTGTGACCTGAGCCAAAATTAAGAGTTAGCCCCTGACCTTACTGAGCCACCCAGGTGCCCCCTACGTTTGTTTCTTAACAGAAGAGTCAGGAACCTGGGCTAAAGGGTCTATCTACCTAAGTCATTGCTTGGCTTTATTTTATTTATCCTGTAATTTTTTTATTTATGCAGGTATTGTTGAGCATTTGATCGGATAATCAGCCCCTGAGATCTTAGTCTATTTAGAGGGCACCATGGAAGCACAAGTGAGGGACTTTTAAGAGTGGACATAACCATGCAAACTTAATGGAGAAGATCAAAATGTCCACTTGATGTTAATAAAACAGGCTTAGCAATGCCAAAAGGAACACAGAGGCTGTGGAGATGTGATCTTGGGTAAATAACATTTAATTTTCTCTATGAAATATATTTCCAGTAAAAAAATAAAACACAGATGAAATATTTATTTGGGTAAATGTTTTACTAAGGAAATTTTACTTCTTAGGAAAAACCTGCTAAGCCAGTATGAGACTAAGGCATTGGACTAAAGTGTACATAAATACTACCATGAACATGAGACAGGCTCAGGCAGTAGGGAGCCCAGTCCTACGTAAGCATTACCTGGACAATGAAATAGTCAGTTGTTGGGGTTCTCATATGTTCTCAATTTAGACTGAATTAAGAGTTTTTTTTTTTATTTTTGAAATCATAGGATAGAGAAATTTGGTTCTTCACATTTATTTTCTATGTTGATGGAGATTGAATTTCATCTGAGATGAGCCAAATAAATTGAGACTGAGACATTTGGTGTAGAAAACTTAGAAATTTCTTCAGGCTAAAATTGCTCATTTAAACAAGTCTATTAGATTCAATTTAAATTAATAGGCTACCGAATAAAAATGAAATTATCCTTTCCTAGCAATTAAATGAGGAAAAAGGACAAAATTATTTTATGAAGTAATATATATTGAGTTTCCAGAACAGCAAAGAACTATTTGTCTTCATGAAAACATGTATAGAGTATAGCGATGGTGGTAGTATCTGGATTCAGGTTGCTTAAAAGTCATGATTCTCCAGAAGTTTGGATTCTGTTTGCCTCTGGTTTCTCTGATTCTGTAATATGTAGTTGAACATGCTTATTGATTCTCCAATTTTAAAAATGTAAACAAATGACTGAAAATAGGGCTCCATCCTCCAAAGTTCTAACAACTGAATGGTAGTAAAGCACACACATGTGAAACATTTGTTCTTACATTATAAAAGTTATAAAAACCAATATAAAGTATGAGGATGGAGAAATGCAGGGGAGAACCATGTGAGCTTTTGTTTTCATTTGTTTTGTTTTTTCTTAAGTGCAATCAGGCATGATGCCATTTATGCTCAGTATATAAAACATCAGTTTATAAAATGGGATTCAAATAGCTTGCCTGGGCTATGTAAGCATAGGCCTTTGAATTTGCACGGAAATACTTGATGTACATTTTTCAGCAGGGCTGCTAGAAAGCAAGACATTTTCTTCTCATGCCTCAGGTGCTCTGTGTATTAAATCTGTGCGTTGCAGAGCCGTCCTGAGGATTGCAGAGAATAGATACCAAGGGCCTGGCACATAGTACGTGCTTGTAAACTGTAACATACCGTGTTTGAGTTCACATCAGGTTTTGTTGATATTTATAAAAGTCAGCTTTCTAGATAATTTGATGAATAGAACTAAGAGTAGTTGTAAATCTATATTATTTAAACATGTTCTCTCTTTATTATGGCGCCTGTTAAAACTGAACACAAAGCTCTAGCAGCAGCCAGGATATCTCACATAACTTTGTCTCAGTGTTCTATTTACCGGGGTTCCACTGCATACAGTATGTGGTGAGCTTTTTCTGTTTTTCAGGTCCTTGGCCTGGTGCCGTTTTAGAAAAAAAAAATTATCCTCTTCGGTATTTCTTACTGGCTCCCTGAAGGAAGCAATTATTTTAATTATTGATGGTTTAACGGGGGACCATTTTATTCTAACTCATAGGAATAAAACAACAACAAATGAGATGCTTGGGAAACATCTCATAAATGTGTCTAACAAAGAAAACATACATCTTCAAATATGAATATGCATTTAGAGCCTGGCTGCATGCCAGTGCTCCTAACCAGTTGTTCTGTGCTTCAGCTTCCTGTTATAGTAGATCCTGGAAATGGAAGCTCTGGGTCCACCAGCTAGAGGTAATAGCACCCCATAGAGTTTTGCGTCTTGGAAGAAGTGGACTTCTTTGTGGTGCAGCGATGAAATATTTATCAGTTTGCCTTAAGCCAAGCACATCGGAAAAGACTAGTTTGTATTTTTTTGTTTTGTTTTCAAGTAGGCCCCTTCAACTCATGTCTCTTGCCTGAATCAGAGAGCTCGTTGTTCGTGGAAAAGCTTTAAGCTGAAATACTTTCATTGTGTGAATGTTTATTACCTAAAAAAAATGAGCTAAAAATGTTTTTGGGCTGCAAGTGATAACTTGTCAATATGCCGTAAGTCACAATATTATATATTGTTTATATAATGAAGAGAATTTTTCAACCAGCATGCATCCCTACATTTAAAAATTACAAAAACTACCCACAACTGAGAATGTAGGTATTATTTATTTATTTTTTAACCATTATAAAAGGGACAATTCCATTTTATTTCCTTAGTGTTGCACAGAAGAGTGTGATCCAATCAATTTAAACAAGTATAAGCATAGAGATGATCATTTAGGTTGAATTTTGATTCAAAGAGTTAATTAGGATTTGGGGTATTGCACAATCTGTCCCATGAAAGGGAAAAAAAAAATCACCTTCTTGGGATTTTTATTATTATTTTTTTCCCTGAGAAGAGCATCCTGCTGGGAAGCTTATTTTATTCTCCTAGATTTGCTTCCTTTTATTTTTTTTTTCCCCCTGACAGTGATGACTGGCTTACAAATAGAAATTTGCATCAACTAACACAGTCCCTTTTCCTTCTACTGTTGATCTCAAAATTGTTCTGCAGTTCCGAAATATGAAACACTATTGCTTTTTTTTTTTTTTTGTAAAACTTGTGCTCCCCAAAATGTAAATGGATGAAACTGCTACAGTCTATTATGGAAGCAAAAACATTTTCATATTTGCCTTACAGATTTTTTCAAAGTAAAATACAGTCATGTTTGTAACAGCACATAAAAACTCCATTTAGAATTCCCCACAATAAATGGAAGAAGATAAAGCAATCTGCTTCTTAAACAGTGAAGTAAAAAGCATGATTTAAAAAAAAAAAAAAACTCTTCCTGTTTTGTTAGGATATGAAAGTCTGTAATACTTGCTAACTTCTTTAAAAAAATTCTTTAGATGAAACTTATGGTTGGCAGTGAAATCTATTATAGAACAAAGTAAAATGATATTGGAATTACATATCTAATTAAATGATGAGCTATTTGGGAAAAGTGACCATTCAAGTTTTAATTTTCATAAGTATTTCCTCTGGGCTCATGAGGTCTATACATGTGTTTAATTTCCAGTGAACTCAAAATCCTGGAATTAGGCTCCGTTGAGTATTACCCTGGGAAATACATTCATAGTCTAGTAATTTTCTTTTATGTCCACATTATTTTAAATCAGAGCATAGATTTGCTACTGTGTTTTATGGACAGAGCACATTTATTTGTGCATTTCTTAGCTCTTTTAATATTATAGCACATAGTCTAAGATAATTGATAGGATCAGCTGTTAAAAAATTATAATATAGTGATGGAGTCTTGGCATTTATAGATTTAGGATTTACAGTTACACCTCTTTTGGTTTCAGAAATTTGTGAGAAATCTCAAAGGTGTGTAAGGCAGTTTGAAATTTGTAGGGACAGAAATCTGTGCTCTGACTTCAGTCAGTCAGCATCCAGTAAATTAGCCCAGCTGACTACCTAGTAGCAACATTGCAATATTGCATATTAAAAATCGTTTGCACCTGGCAAGGTATTGACATACCACTTTTGATAAAAATCTTTTTTTTTTTTTTTTCCAGTTCTGGGTATATGGGTATGGGACTCAGGAATTGGCATTTAAAGAGAAGTATACAAACATACAACAATACAGCATGTTTTTGTATTTAAATTTAGATAAAATGTCTGTGTTCTGTAGTATCCCATTACCTTAACTGTGTAGTGGAGAGAATGAAGAGTTGAATTCCTGATTAGCTAGGTCAGAGTAGGAAGACACAACTATGTATTTATTTTGTGTGATGACATTTCAGTTTTCCCACATGGCTTTGTCCTTTCTGTTTTCACTTCTTACTGATGGTTTTATTGTAGATACTTCACTTATGTCATCTCATTGAATATACTAGTATAAAGAGAAAAAACAACCATAACTGAGGTTGAGTCCAATTCTCAGTTATGGACAGGGCTATCTAAAAGAAGAATGGAAATTTCATTTAAGAGAGCTGAATTTTTTGGGGCACCTGGGTGGCTCATTGGGTTGAGCCTCTGCCTTCGCTGGGGTCATGATCTCAGGGTCCTGGGATCGAGTCCCGTGTCGGGCTCTCCGCTGAGCAGAGAGCCTGCTTCCTCCTCTCTCTCTCTCTCTGCCTACTTGTGATCTCTCTCTGTCAAATAAAAAAAAAAATCTTAAAAAAAAAAAGAGCTGAGTTTTTTAAGTAAAAATATTTTGAGCATCATCTGCCAAATAGATCATGGGCCCTATTTAATTTCTCTACTTGTCAATGAGAACCATCCCTGAGACACATCATGAAATCTTTCTGTGGATGAAATCACTTAACCCCAGCAGTGAGTGCTGCAGATTATTAATTTTAAATCACAACAACCACATTTCTATGCACATACATTGATCATGCTACAAAAATTCTGACCAGAAGGCTGAAGAGAAAATAGAAAAAGCCCCCTTTTTTCCATATGGAATGTCACTGACCAGCAGAAATTGGAAAAATATCCATCAAGAATTTAGATGTAATGTAGATAGGTTCTGACTTAACAATGAGTGAACAGTTATTTCTCACAAATTTCAGTAACATTGTCTTGACAGTGGTTCCTGGTGCCTCTGTGTTGCTAGGCAACTCAAAAGGGGATGGGGAATTTACAGTCAAATTTACTTGTATATGTTAGATTTTATACATACTATATTGGGAATGTATTATACACATCATTACAGGCTAGTTGTACATTTCCATTCTGTCTTTTGTGTGGGCTCCTCAGTAAATGCATGAAAGACACTCTACCTGAATCCTAGCTCTCCCTTTTTTGAAAATTAACATAACCCTAAAATATGCATTGTTATAGTTGACTGTTGTGGCTACATGGAAGAAAATATGTAGCCTTTTTTGATGTAGGATGAAGAGTTTTTCTTTTAATACAAGCTTTACTGTGTGTGTGTGTGTGTGTGTGTGTGTGTGTGTGTATGTGTGTGTGAAAGAGAGAGAGAGAAGCAATGTTTCCAAAACAAGAAATCTATGAAAGAAAGGAATAGTCTCTTAGTTCTAACTGATTCTTTTCATTTAATTACAATAATTAACAGATACAGAAGAAAACTGCATAGGCAACTTAAATCCAGTGAATTATTAAAGGTCCAAACTGTGGATATTTAAACTAAAGACTAATCAACTTGGGCTTTTTGAAAAATACTGTATGATCTTAAGAAGCTGGTGGCATAATTTCAAGTGGGTGGTACAATTATACTTGAAAGTTGGAGTGGTTTTGAGAACTACATTTTAAGAGTTAATGTTACATCAATGCCACAAACCACAGAATTACATATCTGTAACAAAAGAGCTTAAGGAATAATGCATAATGGATTGTGCTGGCTGAAACTGCTGAAAATTGATGGTCTAAATCAAAAGGAGGATTAGGAACCTTTGTGGGATGATTATACATCTGTAATTTTGTGGGAAGGGCAGGTAAGAAGAGCCAGGAATACTAGGGACTTTTATTTCAAGGAGGACTCCAAGGATTTGGGGGTATATATCATTTATTAACTTGGTTTCCAACTAGCTAAATGGTCCAAATTTGTGAAAGAAGATACTTTTAGTTTATCACACCAGGATTATGGAACCACTCCTGGACAGTAGGCCAGAGTTTACATTCTCCATGCTAAAGGAACGCTAGATGGATAGAATCTGATACATTTAGTGTCTGATACACTTTGAGTTCCTTACAGTAGTTTGGATCAATATTTAATTGAATGTTTTTGTTTGTATTATTCCCATTTGATTGAATGTATATAGTTTTATCTTTGAAACTAGAGATAAAACTGAATGTAAGTTTTGTATATTTTATCAAGATTATTTGTTTAATTTGCATTTATTATAAGAATCTAATGTAATATCTAATCTACTCTGTAGAAATTTAGAGATAATTAAAAAGTATCTTAATGGGTATAGTTTTCTGAGCAGAGAGAATGAAAGGCCTGTAAAAGTTTATCACATCAAATTGCATATAGTTAATAGAAGTTATTTTGTGGTCTTCCCACAAAAATAACTTTTCATTGATATTATATGTCAGATTACATATTATTAAGCATAATTTTATTATACTTAGCATAATACTATATATACTATAATACTTTTATTACACTTAGCATAATACTATATATACTTAAGATTTCTGTAGGATGAAGTTGAGAGGTGTTGATAAGAACTAGATATTTAGTAGAGAAATCCCATGATTCCTTAGATTTGTGAATCTTCAGTGACATATTCAATTACTTAAAGATCTGTGAATCTCAGGATTCATTATAAATAATATGGTTTAGCATTTTTTGTTATTTAATAATTTAAATCTGAGTCTCCTTTAGCTGAGTTTTTGGGCCCTATCTTTGTTTTTCATGCAGCTTTGAACTTAGTTTTCTTAAAAATTGAATTCAGATACTATTTTCATAATTATATGCTATCATCCTATTTTATTGATTATTCTCTTCTTAATTAGCCAATTTTTATGTCAGTTATGACCAGTTTTTACATAAAAATCATTTATATGGTTTAATATCTCTATCAACCAAAATAAATCATAATTAGTACACTTAGTATATACCGATTGTTTTTTTTAATGGATGGCTAAATATTACACTTTTTTCTTTACTGGTTTTAGATTTTTGATAGGCATATAGCCAAATTATACTCTTCTCTTACTTTCTGTTTATTCTTTCTATTAATCTGTATATGAATTCATTCTTTGCTAATAATATGAAAGTGAACTAAACAGATTAAGTCCTTTATGTAGCTTGTAAATCTAATGCAGTAGGCTGCCAATCAATAATTAAATAATGTAATTATATATATGGTAAGTGCTCTGAAGGAAATAAACAGAGCAATACAATAGAAAGAGATGGGCATGTCAAGAGTTGGGGAAATAAGTTCATCAGGCAGAATGATGAACAGGTGGCGAGTTCCAGAATTGGCTAGTGTGGCTAAGGTAAAGTAAGGGAGAGGAATAATATAATGGGACTCAAGTTTGGAACTGTAGACGTGAGCTTGCTATTCACCAGTTCACACCTGTGATAACAAGTTCACATTTTCCAATGTGTTTTTATGAATGACACAGCTTTCTTAGAGAAAGCACTTGCGGGGGTTTGTAATGCAGATATTTCAGTGATGGATCATGGAATCATTAAGCCAGGGAGGAGGGAGTCACAGCAGGCTGGAGATGATGGATGAGACCAAAAACCCAGATCTATCACGTGGTGCAACAGTGAGTGAACCGAAAGACAGGTGATGTGGATGCCAAGTCTAGGGGGTAGCAATGAGAGTGGATGTCTGAGATGGACAAGTGTAAAAGACGTCAATGAAGAAGTCAAAGACCTGAACGCTGGGGTATGTCACAGGTGTAGATTTTGTGGTTATCCAAGGAGAGGTAGGAAAGAAGATGTTGAACCAGCAACCGTGACTTTAATCCCTGACTGGAAGGTGGTTTTATGAATGTGATGGGGGATATAGTAGATGGTATAGCCTGATGATAGAAGCTTCAAATTAGCTGAGCTTTTTGGAGGGTGGGAACTTATTTGGTAGTAGCAAAAAGCCGCGCAGCAAAAAACCCCACAAGGTCCACATGCAACCTATTTCAAAGTCTTGTAGAGTTTTAGAAAATTCAGTTTCCAAATCAGAGGTGTGATGATAGTGGCCATTTCCTTTCAAATAAAAGCATGTCTCAGTACTCACTGACTCACAAGCACATGTGTTTCTGGGTAATTTAGCAAGAATGTAGCTCTGTGAGAGCAGGGATCATGTTTGTTTTGTGGACTGTGCATTAGTCTGGGACTAACATTGTCTTCTCAGTAAATATAAATTGGCTTAAGTAAATGGACTAAATCATAATCTCAGTTTCTTGTTTTTCTTGCTTTGATTTTAATTTGCAAGTTGGGAACAATGTAATTTTTCTCTTTTGTGGCCTTATTTCTCTCTGTTACATGCTATTATAGTATAATGCTCATATTTTGAATACTTTCTAATTATTGCCAAGTTTTAAATACTATTAATTAATATCCTGTTGACACTTCATAACATTCTGTTAATTGGCACTTAACACATTTCCCACTAAATGTATTTCAAGATATATTTATAGTTAGTGCTTATAGATACCAATTCATCATGGTTTCAATTTATGGGATCTAAATTTTCAAGTAAAACCTCATAGAATTATCAAATTCCCCACAAACATTCAAAATGTTTGTAAAACATCCGCTGAGTTTTCAGACATTTGTTTTGGAAAGGAAAAAAATACATACTGGAGGGAAAATTTTACTTTATTTTGTTTTGAATAAAAACTTCTGTAGTTGTGATTTTACTGTTCTTTTTATGTAAAAATGGTATTTCTTTCCCAGAGTTTATTCTCAGTGATTATACTGGAGCCTGAGGTTAGATTTGTTAAGGCAGCGATTTTAAGTTCTCTCTCTTTTTCTCTCCATCCTTTCTTACCTTTCCTAGTCCCTTTCCTCTCCTTCCCTCTTCCTCCCTTCCTTTCCTTCCTTTCCTTTCTTTCCTTCCTTCCTTCCTTCCCTCCTTCCTTCTTTCTTTCCATATACCTCTCACACAGTTCATAAGAGGAAGGGTGGGTAATTATTAGATTACTCTAATATCTAATCCTTAAAATTTTAAAAACAAGTTTATTAACATTATCTATTGTGCTTTGTTTACTAAGATGATATAAAAAAAAACCTTGCTTATCTTGTAGAATTTTAATACTATTATTTTACCAAACTGATGGATATTGGTAAATTTTTTTCCTCTTACTACTTTCACATATTTTTAGTAATTTAATAGTAATTACCCAGTTTTAATCAAATTCTAGCTCCTATGCTAAATTACAATATTATTATTTTGGAAACATTTTTAATTTGCTCTAGAGGTCTATAGATTGAGCGAAAGAAGTCTAAACTCAGAGTAAGAATATAAATAAAAAATACACACACACACACACACACACACATATATATATATATAAAATTTTTGTTTCTCTGCCTTTTTGTATATTTATTTCACTACCTATTAACTCTATTATTATTTCTTGTTTGGGAAGATAATATTTTCAGGTATTCCCTATTTTTATACTTTTGTTCAGAAATCAGTTTGACGTTTATTGTATTTTTAAGCAAAGTGTAGGTTAAGTATGATATAATTATCCCTAGGTTTTGGTAATAAAAAATTAAGAATTCTAAGATTGAAAAGCATCCATCAATGTCTCTTACAGCAAAGTCTACTGGTAGACATTCATCATAAAGGTTATGTTAGTATTAAATAAATCTATAAATCTATAATTAAATAACATTGTGGGGCATCTGGGTGCCTCAGTTGGTTAAGTGCCTGGCTTTTTTCCCTTTTTTTGGGGGGGGGGGGTCAGGGCTGGCGTGATCTCAGGGTCCTGCCTGGGGAAGGAGGAAGGAGCCTGCTTAAGATTCTCCCTCTTCCTCTTTGCTCCTCCCCCTTACGCACTCTCTCTTTCTTGAAACAAACAAACAACATTGGCAGCAAACATCACAGACTAGATAAGAACCAACTTATAAAATCTTTAAAATTCTTCAATTCTTCAATGAGAACCAGAGACATGTCATTTGTCGTCGTTATCACAGGTAGGAAATGGTATTGTTTGCTGCATTATGCTTCTGTACAATTTTAGAGTGCTATTTTGAATTGCTTTTCGATAGACTGTAGTATCTTTTTACCATTTGTGTCAATAGATATTTTAAGGAAGAAATGAGTGATAATCTTAACTTTATTTTGTTTAGTCTGGATCTTCAAGATTGGGCACTAGGCTATGAGATCTCTCATCTCTCCTCTGTATTCCTAATCTCTGATGAACCCTATTCACCAAGCTATCCACACCATAAGCCACTCCATGCAGCCCTCCTTTGAACACCTTCCAAATCAGCCACTACATCCTGGATGTATTGCATCTGACATCATTCTAAAACACATCCTATTCTTTCCAGTCCTACAACCAGTACCTTCATTCAGAATCTACATATTTCTTCCTGTGATTTTTGAACAACTTCTTACATCAGTCATCTGCCACCTTTTCCTTGTTCCTCCCCTTCTCTTATCACTCTTGCTTCATTCCCCTGTCGCAATCCCCTGAACTCCAATCTAAAATGTATGTTGAAGTATTCCATAAGGCCTGCATCCCCTTTACAATCTGGTGTTTCCTCATCAGGCCGGTCTAATCCTTGACACTTCTCCCACTGACACACTGTCCTCCTGGCAGGCTGAATGAACTCCTTACAGTTATTGTGCAGTGAACTTGCCATATGTTTTGTCTTCTGCCTCGCTGCTCCTAAACTTCCCAGTATTTGCATGCATAATATGTCCTCACCTTTTAAGAATTTCCTAAAATTTTCCCTGAAATTTGAATCCCTCAACAGTCACCACTTTGGGCTACCGAGTCTTTGCCTTTCTATCATGTACTACATGAATATTGCCACTGAAGACTTCAAGTGTGTGTTTCCCATCATGGGCCTGAGTAGCATACAGATGGGCTGAGAGGAAGCAGTCTAGTGGAAGGAGGCCAAGGAAACTTGTCTCTAAGATCTATATTGGCAGATCAGTGTTTTACTTAGATTATATTTATGAGAATATAAATAATCATTTATATTTACAAATTATAGGGAAGTTCATTTATATTATTATAGGGAAGTTCAGAGAGATTACTAGGGAAAAGCAGAATATGAGGGATCCTAGGCTTCTGTTGGTACTACTGTTGTTGTTTCCTACACTGTGGAGTGAGCTCTGGGAAATAGGGACTACGTCTGTCCCCTGTGTTCCCTCAGTACCACATAGTGTTTGGCAAATAGATTGCATGCCCTGTACATAGTAGGCTCTTAATACATATTAAGTGAATTGGGGATTCTAGATGATATCAATGCACCCATGTTAAATGGCTTTTAAAAAGTAATTCCTCTGTGGCATTGAAACCTATTTAAAAGACAAATGAGGGGCGCCTGGGTGGCTCAGTGGGTTAAAGCCTCTGCCTTCGGCTCAGGTCATGATCCCTGGGTCCTGGGATCGAGCCCCATATTGGGCTCTCTGCTCAGCAGGGAGCCTGCTTCCTCCTCTCTCTCTGCCTGCCCCTCTGCCTGCTTGTGATCTCTGTCTGTCAAATAAATAAATAAAATCTTAAAAAAAAATAAAAAATAAAAGACAAATGAAACCTTTTTTTTTCTCCCCAAATGACATGTCTGATCTATGCTTTTTGATGATGTGTGGCCTCAAATGGGATTAAACCAAACCACTGCCATGTACATGTAAATAATCACAAGTAGCTGGTCTAGCATTTTATTCCTTAATGGAGATTTAGTGAAAGGAACCTCTGTGGCCAGTGCTCTTCTGATGAAGGAATAAGTTAGAAATGTTAAAAGCCTGCTTTCTCCATTTTAGGCTGCCATTTTTTTCCCCTAAGAGCCACAACACATCAGGCATACCTCAGATGACTTTTTGAAATACGAGAACACAAATGTATTGTCAGTAAAATGGTCTGTGTTGATTAGTTTGTCTTTGGGGTGCAGTTGCCTCATCACTGATGGAGATGCTGCTGGTGTTTCCTGCAACCTGCTATGGTATGCGGGCTTTATTGGCTTCCCAGCAGTGATGCTGACACCGATTGGCAGATTTTATGGGCAGTTTTAAACCTAATGAAATACATCCTTGAGAAACTTCCTTCACCGTTTTAGTATCTGCACGGTGCGAAAGAAAAGAACAAACATTCACAACACAGGATAGTTCAGGACTGCAATCGCAGGAGATGATGACAACGTGCTTATTTTGCTTTTGCACATGGTGTCATTAACTGCACCATGGGACACTGATGCTGCCTCATACCCTGGTATTAATCTTTGTGCCAAAGCTTGCAGAAGCCCCGCATGCTTCCACTGACGTAAGTGTTGCTGTCCATCTTTTTGATCTTAAGAGTACGCCTTCGGGATATAAGGTAATGTGAGCCTGCTGAACTTAAAAAAAAAAAAAGAAAAAAATTAAAGTTAGTGAAAGGCAAGAGGTGTTCATTTTCTTCCAGTACTGAAAATGAAGAGTACAAAGCCACACAGGAGACAAGAGTTCTATCACTGTTGGGTTATTTACATACATTATCCAATTTAATCATAACCCTGGGAGAGTTGAAATATCGTTAGTCGTATTATACCAATGAAAGACTGAGAGGTGTGTTGGTATTTGATCCCACGTCTACAAGAATCCAAAGATACATCCTTAATTAGTACTTTAAATAGCTATCAAAGCACTTGTTTTACTAAATTTTTATTCTTTATTAAACCTGCATGCAAAAAAACCACCCCTATTTTCTACAAGCAAAGAGATGCTGGCAAAAATGTATGTTGGAGAATGTATAATCCTTTCATTTTTTTTCTACCTCTTTACATATTCCTGAAATGGTGGGATAGTCAGGATCTATGTATTGCCAGGAACTTTGGCAGGATGGGGAATTACTTTTTGGATAGAATCATTTGTAAGAATTTTCCAAATGATTCACACAGAATCAACTAAATCTTCTGGAAAACATTTTAGGGACCACAAACACATACTGTACCCAGGATGTAGTGTGCTTATTACAGTGTGGTCTGTGATTTTCCTTTGAGCATACAAAACCAAAGACCTAGATTTTTTTTTTAAAAAGGCTGATTTTAGCACTCTCACTATAAAACAGGTACTTTCCTATGAGAGTATCCTCATTCATATTGAACATATCAGTATCTTTACCAACTACAATTAAAAAAAAAAAAATCAAGCCATTGGGCCCTCCTCTGATGGTGATGGGGAACTGATTTCCCTTCAGGGTCTTTAGAGAGGGTAGATGCTAACTGTTTACCCCCAAGAAAGACTTAATATAAAAAATGTTTATAAAATGCTTGAGCCACCTAGAAATAAATTAACTATCTTCCCTCCCAGACCACAGTCTCTCAAGCAGTTAGTAATAATTTCTCTTTTTGCTCTTCTAACCACGTTGGAATTAAGGCTCAGACTCTTTAAAAACTGACTATTGTGTTTAGTTTTCCAAAAACCTCAGAATTTTGACAAATATTACACATTCTCTTCTAATTAAGATAGCTATTTTAAGAAGTCAAAATGTGCTTAATTCAAAAATCTGGGCTGAAAATAGATATTTGAACGAGTTCAGAAAAATGAAGAAATATTTTTTTTTGAAAAAGTGTGAAGTCATTAATTAAATATTTGACCTTCTGTGGCTTCTCAAATGTCCATTTTCAAAAAGATAGAAGCAGTTAGAAGGAAAAGATATGAATGTAGAGTCAGGGCAAGAGGAGAAAAGTAATTTAAATTGCCTCGATATATGTTCATAGATTGTAAATGAGGACTTCTTAAAATGTAAACCCTTGAATATGATATCTAGGCGCAGAGTGAGTCTTTCTATATACAATGCGATTCTGACCGCCTACCAGCTGTGTTCGGATTTCAGATGATGACCTTCCCTAGAAGCTTTATATGTAACTCATAAAATGCACGGCTCTGGAGAACAATTATCATGACAGGAGTGTGCTTTCTTGATTATATGGTGGGGTCCTGTTTCCTACTTCTGTTTTTGAAGGATATTAAAGGTAAGATTAAAAATGTTCCAGTTCTTCTGCTTGCCTGATGGTAACGGTGGAGGAGACCAAATTGATTCTAGTTTATGGCTCCGTGTTTCAAAGTCATTCAGCAGCACCTGTTGGCCGGCAGCTGTTGGAGATTATTGCCTGTTTCCTTGTCAGAAACAGTGTGGCAACAATAATAAATCAGATTTAAACTGGTTACTGAAGGGGTTTGTTTAAAAGACTTAAAAGTCTTTTTTATAGCTGAAGATGTTAATTCTAAGTGGTGAACCAGAATGAACCCGCATATATCTTGGTACCAACTTATATTTTCTAAATCTGGATAGTGATCACACATGCACTGAAGCCAGGACAGTTTTCTTCCAGAAATACAGCAACATCGAAAGCCTCCCTGCCAAACAGGGTTGAAAAGATGGGAAGGGTGAGGATATTTCTTTATTTTTTTCTCTTTGGTTCAGGTAAAACGGAGGATACAGCTCTGGTAATTAGAATTTCATATAGCAAATGTTCACATACATCGTGGATTTGAGGAATCAATTTTCACTAATCTAGAAAATTCTCTTCTCAAGAGAGAAGAGATTTAAAAACTTTCATGATCTATTAAAATTCAATGTGTCTTTCAATGAATAGGGAAAAGTGACTCTGAGGTCATAATGTGGAATTGATTCCTCTCTTCCTGGCATATTATGATATTTCACATTAAGGCAAACTAGAAACATTCGTGGGTGAAGAGGGAGGAGGGGAAATGTAGTTTTTTACTTTACTATTTTCATGGTAATACATACTTTATGCAATCCATTATTCCTGGTTGTCTAAATATGTGTTTTCCCTGAAGTAAAACCTCAAAAAATTCAGAAGATGTTTTGGGGTTCTTTTGGGGAGGTGAATGACCTAGAGTTCAAGTAAGCATTATATGACTTTTTATTTAGTATACTTATTTCCTATATCTTTACCTATATATACACATACATCCATATCTCTATATATTCAAATGTTCATTTTTGATATTCAGGTTTTATTTATGAGAAAAGTAGATTTATTCTTAATCTTCTTTATCTAACTGGAGAATAGCCCACCTTGCTCATTTTTACTTTGCAAACCTCCTTGCTATTCTTTTTACCTCCCTCCTACTCTTTCTTTTTATCTTTCAGTAACAGAGCCTTCAGCCATTAAGGCATATTGGTCTGTTTTCAGAAAAGTAACTGAAATTAACCACATAAATCATTTTGGTGGCAACTTGGTAGGCGCTTGGTTTACAACATCAAGTCCCTGATCTTTTGGTAAAGGGAATAAGAAATGCTACACACTTCATGAGGAGAAGCCTTTAATTTGGGAAACTTGAGGCTACTGCCATCCCCTTTCCACATGAAATTACTGTGACTTGACTTCTGTGTCTTCCCAAATATTCATAGAGTTACTTTAGGCTCCATCTCATGGGGAGGAGTTGCATTCTGTGCACCTGTGGCTTGTCCATCATTGAGTCTTTCCACTTGTAGAGAGTGACCCTACTGTGCCTGATGTCAAGACGGAGCAAAGAAAAGACATTCACAGAGATTATTCTTAATATCTCCTATTCTAAGATCACCTGTTTCTCCTACAGCTGCTTACTCCAGGACTTTTAGGGTCTGTAGGAATGTTTTGCAACAATTTTTTTAAAGATTAATTTATTTATTTGAGAGAGAGTAAGAGCATGAGCAGGGAGAAGGCAAAAAGGAGAGAAGCAGTTTCTCTGCTGTGTGTAGAAAACCCACCCCCCACCACCCCACAGCCACGCCCAGGCCAGAGATGAGACTCCATTCTGACCCTGAGATTACCACCTGAGCCATCTCTTAATTGACTGAGCCATCCAAGAGCCCTAAATCTGGTTCCTTTTTAAAAATATTTTTGGTAGGGGTGCCTGGTTGGCTCAGTCAGTTAAGTATCTGCCATCCACTCAGGGTCATGATCCCACGGTCCTGGAATCGAGTCCCACATAGGGACTTGCTCAGCAGGGAGCCTGCTCTCCCTCTACCTGCTGCTTCCCCTGCTTGTGCTCTCTCTCTCTCTGACAAATAAATAAAATCTCAAAAAAATGTGGTTTTGGTATATTTGTTACACATGCCTGGTAATTTAAGTGGTGAAGGGAGAAAGATGAGTAGACAGAATTCTAAGTGTGCTAAGGCTCTTTTACCATTCTTCCCCCCCCCCCATAAATTTTAACTTGGTAACATACAAAAATTGTAAAAACCAGAGTAGGTTTGGGGTGTCAGGGTGGCTCATTCAGTTAAGCATCTAACTCTTGATTTTGGCTCTGGTCATGAGTGATCTCAGGGTGGTGAGATGAAGCCAGGAGTCCAGCTCCAGGCTCAGTGGGGAGTCTCCTTGAGATTCTCTCTCCCTCTGCCCCTTCCCCAACTTGTGTGTACTCTTTCACTTAAAAAAAAAAAAAAAAGTGTTTTTTTTTCTGTTGTTGTTGTTTTTAAGAAAGACTAGGTTTAACGTTATTGGATACAGAAAATTTATTGAAAGGAGACAAATAAGACGATAGATTCCCCTACTATTGCTTATTTTTTTTATTCTTTTGTTCCTTCCTACCCAGAACCTGCTTGTAAATTCTCAAGATTAATTTTAGTCACTTCATGCACTTATGTACTGTACCTTGTCTTTCTGCAGAGCAAAGATAATACTGTGGTTCAAAACTCAGCTTTCCACAGTCCTTAGGGAATATGTTTTTATTATATTTTGGCAAGAACACTTAAAATTTGTGGAGCTATATTTTGCACTTTCTTGCATTCTTAAACACAGATGATAATAAATTTACCTATCTCTTGAGCTCATTCACTGTTATAGTTCTGATTTGAGTACAATGATCAGACTGCACACTGTTGGTTTATTAAGAATGTTTACCTCTGTCTACACATAATCCTAAACTCCTGTACAATCATCACCCTTAATTTGATTCTTCAAAACTGTTTTAATTTGGAGTTAATATCAGTAAAGTTGGTGTGATTATTTATGAAAAAAAAAAAAAAAAGGATTCTTCAATGGATAATACACATTTATTTACACAATAAGGAGACTTCATTTGTTTTGGGAATACTTCCTGTTTCTTAACTATCTACTGGAAATGGTCAGTTACCATTTTTATATGTCTCTAAGTTACTACACTTTCATTAGAGATAATGGATTTTTGTCTTAGCAGAAAGATACAATGGAAATAATGTTTGCTCACTGAAGAACAAGAATATACTGTAATGCTTGTTTGGTTGGTTGGTTGTTTTTTTTCATTCATCAAGATGATTGTTCATAAAGAAAAAGTAACATTCCATTGACAAAGTTATGTATTTAAGCTTATTAAATGAAATAAATGACAGTGAAAAAGTTATTTCAAACCTGCTGTGCTTGGCCCTACTAATTATGTTTTTGCCTATGGAATATAGATTTTGGAGAATTTATTTAGAATCAGTGATACACATGCTATTTTTGTGTGATAAAATATTAAATGTTTCCCTTAAATAGGAAAGTACTGGAATTCTCCTTTCCCCTTCCATGTAAACAGAGCACACTCATTCTTTAAAGAGCAGCAAATTCCCATTTCTTCTTGAAGTTTTATTTAGAGCCATCAGGCTATGGTATGAAATTCACTTTTAAAGTTAAAGCAAATATGGCCAAATGTCTCTGTCTTTCAACTTTTCTCTGGGATTAGCAATGTATCAAATAAGATTTTAATTAATAGCAAAATGTGGTAGCAAATAACTAGGTAGCTCTTAAGGTAGTCAGGGAAGATTCGGTGGAAGAACCCAGAATTGCCTGTTGCAGGAGTCAGAAGAATGCTGGTCTAGCTGGAGCATAGAAGATACGGGTTAGAGGACTAGAATGTCCCTATTCTAGACAACAAATTGTCAGAAATGTGGACAGGGCCCTGAGCATGTAGGGTTTAGGAAATCAGGAGAGACATTTGGATCTTCTTCTAAATAGGGTTTAAGTAGAGATGTGGCACACTTTTGACTTATATTTTTGAAAAATATCTTTGGCCGCCATATGGGTAATTTATTATTCAGGTACAAATTTTGAGGTAGGGAGAACAAACTGTAGGAATCCAGGTGTGATGATGGTTTACATAGGGTGGGTTTCAAGGAAATGAGAAATAGCAGACATGTTATGGGATATTTTAGCAGGTGGAGTCATCGTACTTATTGGTGAATTGAATGGAGGTGATGAGAAAAAGGGACATGGTTAATATGGTTAGGGAAGGAGAATTAAGGATAGATCCTAGATTTTGGTCTTGAGCAGTTATGTAGCTGGTGATATCATTGGATATGAGAGAATAGATTGGGAGGAGAGTAAGATTTTTAGGGAGGAAAGGCCAGGGAATAAAGAATTCTGCTTCAGCTCTATTGAATTTGAGATATCTTCTAGGCATCTAAATAGGGCACAGTCCTTGAGAAGGTGGGAGAGGTTGTGACACAGATTTTACAGACCACATGGGGAGAACTTGGTCTTTGATAGGAAGAGCATGGTTTCATCTCTAGCAACTGGAGGGAAACTAGTGTCTGGGACAGATGCTGGTAGATTGGTAGATTAGTGTTGTGAACATGAGAGGGTTTCTGTCTCTTTGTTTCTAAGTGCCTGAAAGAGTATGAGGCAAGGCCAACAGTGGAAATAAGGTCGGGTAGAGGAGTATCTTGTGCATCTGAAGAACAAGAAAATATGGATACCTCATCTATGCCTTTTCCAGTTATCTTACATTTGGCTACTGGGTGCTTTGTACCCTGGCCTGGACAACCTAGCGGAAGCTGGAGCTGTGTTTATCCCCTCTGCACTTTTACCACTTCAGTGGGCAGGTCTAATTCTAGGTTCTGCCATTTGTGGTTCATTATTCATGCATACACCAATATTTGCTGTGTCAATTTCTCAACTTCTTGAGTAGCAGAAACTGCATGTAATCATAGTGACCTTGAGTTTTTCATCATTCCATCATCTGGATTTCAGTTACATCAGAAGAGTCCATGTATAAGTGCTACCTGCCAATGAGACGTCCCGTTAGGGATACTGAGATTCTCTGAAGTTATATTTTTGGAGTACAAAGCAGAAAAAAGTACGCTTAGTCCCGTGCACACTTAACTAAATAGTTGGTCGTGGGAAAATTATTTAACCTCCCACCTTTAAAAGAAGGAATAAAAAAATCTTACTATGAAAAAGTAAAGATGTAAGGCTTATGAGATGATAAGCATTCAATGTTGTCATTAGACTCTATCCAAGTGCAAATATATCAGGTATTATATTCTGTTGGGGAGAATTATGAAGCCATAATTCTTTTAAATATAACTCAGGAATCTATTCAAATAAGAAATCACATACGATTTATTCCAAAGTAACTTTTTAAAATAACTGAGAACAACTATACTGAACTCAATATATAGATCATTTATCCATAAAAATGTAAGCATATTAAGTAAGGGTACATACATACCAATTTAGAGGTTGAAAGTGTACAGGACAGTATTTGAAAGTACAAATCAAGAACACAAATGTTAATTTATTTTGATCATATCAAATCTCCAGGGTTCTCCCTCTTCTCCCTTAAAAACATATAGGTAAGTTTAGGCTGATCAGAATTATCAGTGTCTTTGCCCTGAGATCATGAAAGTCCAGTCTAAGAATCACTGGTGACAAATGGGAGCAAAGAGAGCCAGAAAAAGGAACTTATTTATGTACCCCAAGAAAAGGAAATAAATACCACTAAATCAGTATTTGCTTCTCCCTATAGTTTATCTTTGTTACAGATTGTGAATGTATTTTTTAAAGATATATTGCTCAATGTAATGATATTCAAAGGTGTTTCACTATGAAAAACATTGAACACTTTAGATATGTAATATGAAATATCCATCTTTGATAATTATTTTTATTCACCATATTCTTGCTAACTTTAATTTGATTAAGAAATTTAATGCCCTAACACTCTGGAATTTGAAATGTTCTTTTAAAAAAAATTTTAGTATGTTGTCGAAGGATGGTATCACTTTTAATAAACATGGTATTCCTTATTGCTCCTAAATAAATCACTTCTTTTTATGTAGTCTGCACAAGGAATTAGAACTGACGCATAAAAATACAGCCTTTTACCTTTTTTTTTTTTTTTTTTTACCTTGCAAGGTTGTTTATGCATCCTGGGGCTGCTTATTTTTGCAATTGTGTGCATTGAAAAATCACCACTTGTATTTTGTAGTCTAGCTTTTGACTAGAGTGGAAATTGGGGTTGGAGACAATGGGAAGTGTGATGTTCAATGTATGACCCTGCATCCAATGGAGAAAAACCACCAGTCTTGTCTACGCTTCAGTCAGCAGGAGGTTTTCTCTCAGTTTGTTTAGAAGAACCAGATCCTGTCATCTGCATGGCATATAGTATTTGACAGAAGAATTTTCTTTTGCCCTTTTTAGCTTGAATGCTGAATGCCACAGAACTTCCGTCTCGCTGAAGAATAGTTTGAAGTATCCTCTGTGACAATGATAACAGTAAAACTAAATACAACTATAAATTATTATGAATATTAGGCTAAGAGCCATTATCTGAATGCCAAAGGGAGCCAAGAAAAGTCTCTATGATTCAGATTATACAGAAAAACATTTTAAAGACAGGTTTATAATACAAACCATTTTGGAAAACTCTTTGGCATTAGCTACTAAAGTGAATATATGCATACTCTTCATGCTGTTCATCCTGAAGTCATATACTCAAGAGAAATGTATTCTCCTCTGCATCAAATACACATCCAAGAATGCTCATAGCAGCACAGTTAAATCTAAAGCATGGAACATACCAATGACATCATAGTATGGTAAAGTATTCTGTGGTATAGTCATAGAAGGAATACCATAAAGCAGTAAAAAAGAACAAACAGAATGAGTAAATCATCAAATATATTATTGAGCAAAAGAAATCTGACATAAAAGATTACATACTGCATGATTCTGTATATGACTTAAAAGATACAATTTATCATTTTTGAAGTTAGGATAATAGTTACTTTTGGGGAGGGTGGAGATAGGAGTTGAGAGGGTGGATTCTTGGGTATGGGAAGTTCCTTCTCTTGACCTGGGTAATGCTTATAAAGGCTTTTATTTATGATAGTACATGATAATATTATGATAATACACTATATGGTACACTAATGTTTTTATTTGTGATAAGTGAAATTATATGAAGATAAATGTGTGCATTTTCCTCTGTATATTATACATACAAAATACATGCCATGTTTAATATACATAACTTACCTATTAGATATGTAACATATATACTATGTTGGTATTTAAATGTACTAATTTTAAAATATTTTTAAAAGGAGGAAAATCTCAGGCAATAAAAAAAGAGTCCATTTTCTCTTCACTGGAGATAAATAAACCAATTAATACAAGTCATATGGAGAATTTATGTATCTGTTAAAATAAACTACACTCCATTTAGATTTTTTTAATGGATCACAAACAGAACTTAGTTACATTTTAGTCCCTTTAGGAATTAAAATGGAAACTTAACTGTCTTTTCCTGAACAGTCTTCAAGTAAATTAACTGTAAGCAAATTAACATAATCTAACATTATTTTAAGGATTCTATAACTCAAGTCAGTTGAATTTTTCTTGGTTTTCATTGAGTTCAACATTTCAACTTTAAGTTAAACTATTTTATTTTGCCCTTCCTGTATGTGACACACTATGGTTTCTATATGATAAGTGTTTCTAATATGGCCTCCCAGTTAGAAAATTTTGGACATAAGAGTACTATTGATTGTAGCAAGTGAGTAAGTACGTAAGTCTATAGATTACCTACCTACTGCTCAAAAAGTGCATTATTAAAGGTAGGAGACTGGTATAAATGTGCCTGGCACCTGACAACTGAACTTGGTAATATAAATTCTAGCAAAATGTTAACGTTCAAATGCATGGTATATTACTTTTTAAAAACTATTTTTTATAATCCCTTGGGATACATCATCAGGGAGGATGATAAAGGTGATACCAAGAGCTGCCACTTACTAGGCATATGTGCCATGTGCTAGGCACATGATCCCATTATTGATAATATATTTGCTACCTATGTTTCTAAAAAGAGATAATTCAAACAAGATTTTTTTTTTCTGCCTTAGAATGGGTGACACCATTAATTAACCTAGTAATGATCATCTTTTACATTGCTTTAAGAAGCATATGCCATAACTGTCAGGGGGTTGAAAATGCCAGGAAATTAATTTTAAATTAAAATTAAACAGGAAAGTTAAATAATATTAACAAGCTTGAAGTAGAACAAAACATTTTTATCGACCAATTCCTAATTCCCTCGCAGTCATGTTCCTTTTAGGTGTCTAATGTTAATATTTTTTAACTCTATCTTCTGATACTTTGATTCATATTTCTCAATTTGTTAATTTTAGGTACCATCAGTTAACACTGTTTTTCTAAACTACAATTTAGTTTTCTTACATCAGATCTTCCTTGACTATCCTAATATAGTTATATCACAATTTTATTTTTTTAAAGATTCTATTTACTTATTTATTGGAGAAAAATGGAGGGTGAGCAAGGGAAAGGGCAGAGGGGGAGAGAGAGAATGACTCCCAAACAGGCTCCATGCTGAGAGATTATGACCTGAGCTGAAACCAAGAATATGATGCTTAACTGACTCAACCAGGTGTCCTATCATCAGTATTTATGTCTTTTGATGTAATATTCAATGTTAAAATACCTACTATTCCTGTCTTGAGAACTATCTATGTCCTGTCTTGACAGCTTATTTTTCATTTGTTTGTTTCCTGACTTTCTGATTCTTCTTGCACTTCTTGTACTATTATATGGTATCCCCCAAACGTATTTCAGGATATTATTCTAAATATCCCCACTTTTTTTTTAAGCTGTCTCTGCCCAAAGTCCTCTGTGTTTTGCTGAATTTGGGGTAATTGTTCCCTAGGCTTACTGTAGTGTTTTCCTACATTTAATTCACACCTCCCTCTTTTTTGGTTTATTTTTTTTTTTTTTCATTTGGCTGGAGCACATCCTCAAGTAGTTTCTGAAGAAATGTTGAACGGGCAATAAATTTTCTGAGTTTTTTAAAGTTTGAATAATTGTATAAAATGATAGTCACTTTTAGTTTATATACTTAGTCCTTCAAGTTTGGATAATTTTTCTGTATGTGTGTGTTTTAATATAAATTCTACCTCCATTCTATTTTTTTGAAGCTTGTATTTATCAGATTTGTCCTTCTTGTATTGTTGATCTATGTCATCTTTCCCCATTCTAATTTTACCCTATTTTTCTTTTGTTTCTCTTTTATCTATCTTCCAAAAGTTGTATTAAAACTCTATTTTAGAAATATTTGTAAGATTCCATTTTTTTTAAAGATTTTATTTATGTATTTGACAGACAGAAATCACAAGTAGGCAGAGAGAGAGATGGGAAGCAGGCTCCCTGCTGGGCAGAGAGCCCGATGCAGGGCTCCATCCCAGGACCCTGGGATCATGACCTGAGCTGAAGGCAGAGGCTTTAACCCACTGAGCCACCCAGGTGTCCCAAGATTCCATTTTTATATTACATTATTCTTCTTCTCTTTTTTAATTTCTTCAAGAATAGTAATTGGAGATTTCTTCCTTTAAGAAAAAATGCTATCATCAGTTACTTGTATAATCTTCTGTCTTTCAAATTTTTCTCCTCTTTAATCTTTTTTTTTTTAAGATTTTATTTATTTATTTGACAGACAGAGATCACAGTAGGCAGAGAGGCAGGCAGAGAGGCAGGCAGAGAGAGAGAGGAGGAAGCAGGCTCCCCACGAAGCAGAGAGCCCGATGCGGGACTTGATCCCAGGACCCTGAGATCATTACCTGAGCCAAAGGCAGAGGCTTAACCCACTGAGCCACCCAGGTGCCCTCTCCTCTTTAATCTTGATTCTTCTTTTCTATGAGATACATTTCACTATTAAAAAAAACTGCGTATATTTATTCTCTCTCTCTTTTTTAAAGATTTTTTAAATTTATTTATTTGAGGGAGAGGAGAAAGCAAGCAAGAGAGCAGGGGGAGCACAGAAGGAAAGGGAGTAGAAGGCTCAGCAAGGAGCCTGACTCAGGGCTCCATCCCAGGACCCTGGGATCATGACCTGAGCAGAAGGCAGATGCTCACCCAACTGAGTCACCCAGGTACCCTGCATATCTTTATTCTCTATTAATATTTCTCTGTGGATCTAAAATGACATGATTAAAGAGCTGATTGGATGATTGAGGAGCTGACTGAGATGACTGAGAGGAGTATGAGGAAGGACAACAGGTTGATTAGGTAGGGAGCCAGCTGTTTCTGCTAGGGCAGTGTCAGAAGCAAGAATATGTAGATTTTTTTTTTACCCTCTGGTATCATGTGGTTTCTTGAGAGAAGTAACCTCCATACCTTTCCATGGGGCAGAGATGGCTACAAGTATTTGGGGCTACAGGTGTTCTTGACCACAAATGGAAGAAGTATTCACCTATGTAGAAAATTTTTCATTCTTTTTCTCAAAATTTGTCTCTTAATAAAATAACATTTTATGAATAACTTTTATTTCACATAAGTGATCCATTGAAGAAAACTTCACGGTTTTAATTCCCCTGGTAACTCTCTGAAGTTTTGCCTTTTTGGATGTGTATTTCAATGGATAGTAGGCTTAAATCCCAGGATTTGGGAAAAATCCCAGTCTTAAAATTATAGTCCATTTGATTATGTAGAGACCTGGTTGTTATATTGCAGCATCTCACGCACTGAGCAAAATGTTGAATTATTGAGCACGTTGTATTTATTCCAAAATATTTCATCTTTGAATTGACTACTCTTCTATGCTGACTTTTCTTTGCATGAAAGTTAAAATAATTTTGGAAAGGCAAATTATTCAGATGCTGAAATCACGTTGTCATTGATTTCAAGTAGATTATAGGCTGGTAGAATTGGATATATGCTTTATGTAACATAGTTTATTTCTTAAAATTTTACAGTGCGTACAAGAAATTCTGGAAATAAAAATGTTTAAGTGCTGAGAAGCGCTTATTTTTTTTCCCCTCCTTTTGGTACAAATACACATGTATGTATATATAGTGTAGTTAAGTCTGTACCCAAAAGAATTAGCACAGCTTTGGAGAGAAAAGGTAAGAGGAAGAATGCTCTGAGCATCTCTTTGAATAGCTCAGGCAAGAACAAGTGTTATTATCCCAGGAGGAAACTGTAAGTGACTTTTTTGTAATTGGAAGTGTGTCCTGCCCTGATAAGAACTTGTGGATAAGGAAACAAGAGACCAGTAAATAGCCAAAGGGAAGAAAGAAAAGCTTGCTGTGTTCCTCCACTTAAATATATGTCATTTCTCTGGGGACTGCAGGTTTTACAAAGAGATGAGGACTAATTTGGGATGCTACTTACCTCTGTTTCCAAAAGAAAAACTTTCCTCGAGAATGTGGTTATAAGTAGGCCATGGACCAAAAATAGGCCATAAGGCATGCCAGGCAGCTTTATGAACTTCAAGGTTCTAGGAAATTTCATTCATTGGAGAGTTCCTCAGTGTTTTAAACAGTTTTAGAAAGGAAACAACAGTAAAAATTAACCATGCTAGTAGAAATATCTTCTGTAAGAAATGACTCGATGGGAGAGCCTAAGTAGTTCTGATGTTTTGTTGTCTGGATGGTTTGCTCTGGCCATTTTCTTCTCGATTTTTAGTATATAAATAAAATTTTGCAGGGCTGACAAAAGAAAATAAAGTAAGCTTGCAGGAGGCTATAAGATAGCATCATACATTTTTGAGGTTTTTAAGGCTGAGATTCTATTTTGTTTTACTTAAAAGGAATGTTATAATGTTGCACATTTTTGCTTATTCTACATTTTGCTTATTCATGAAACTCAGAAGAAATTCTGTCCATTGACAAGCTCTCATTGTGTATTCATCACCACACTAAACTCTCATTTACTCTAAAATTAAGTGTTCAATGATATGCATGTTATAAATTCATTCTCAGTTGTAAAATTTTCTTGGTGCCTTGGAAATTGAACTTTAATCACTTAGCCAGAGTCAAGCAAAAATAGTACTTTGACATACATTGTCAGCATGTTCTTAGATTTTGATAAATGTGGGCAAAATCAATAGCTAGATACAGGAGGAGAGTCCAAATAAAATCATCATACTTCAGAAGCTTTTCTTAACATAACTCAGAGCTGTAGACTTTTCCTTTGAATAATAAAACAGTTTTGATAATAGGAAAGCATCAACCCCACTCTATTCAATGAAGACGTCTTTGCCAGAGGCAAAATAATAACAAAATAAATATAATCACTAACTTTAAAACTCTGTTGCACTTAAAGGTAATGTGGGCCCTAAAATTATTTAGTGCCTCTAGTTTAGATATGTGGGAACGCTGGATCCAATGCCGATATCAGATTGGCACTTTGAATTTGAATATTCCCTATAATTGGAGTCTTCTCCATCCAGTTTCTTTCTTCTCCCGTAGTTATACTTTTAACATACACCTTATCAGCTCTTTCCTTTCAGAATTTCACTTTGCTTAATTTTTTCCCCTTTTAAAGATTAAAAAACAAAAATGTATACGTTACCCTCCTTTGCATCCATATCCACTGTCTCCTCAACTGGTGACAATCTGCCTTCAGTTTCCATCTCTCTATAAAGATCTTCTCATTAAGTTCACCCTTAATTTCTGAATCCAGTGAAGATTTTTTCCTGTCTTCCTTGAATTCTTTGTGGCATTTGTCATGTCTGAGCACTCCCTCTTTTTTGGAGGACTCTTTCCCATTGACTTCTGAGATGACATTTACTTTGAATTCTCTTCTGTCCTCTTAGGTCAATCCTTCTGGGTAATCTTTATAAGTTCCCCTGTGTAATTCTTCCATACTGAAGTTCTTCTGAATTCCAAACTTTAGCTGCTTTTCAGTTCCACAGGCTTTCTCTGTGCATTTGCAAACATCCCCTTGGCATCCGTTGCAAGTGTACTTGGGAGATTCTCAGGTCTAGACCTTCAACCTGACTTGTTGCACTTTCTGCATTACATATCTGAGTGCCAGTAAAGAAACCTGGAGACCACCCTTGAGTCTTCCTTCTCTTTTACCGCCACATATAATGAGTTCTAAATCTCATTGACTTTACCTTCTTATATTTCTTAAATTGTTCCTTTCTTCTCTGTACCTATTAGAGTACTCTTTAATCATGGCTATGTCTTGCTTGCATTGCTAGACTAGCACTCAGGTTTGCTCTTTTTCCCTAGTTTTACCAACCTCATTCAGTCATTCCTTTAATCTCCCTGCCTTTTAACATTTATTATATTGTTGTATTTATATTATATTGTATTATGTATTTGATTTTGCTTATTTGCTTGTAAGTCATGTACTTCATTATTAGCTCATTATGTAACAATTCTATATCACTATTATTTTTGTCCTTGTCATTCACTTCATATCATAGTACTGTTATAAATGCTTAATAATTTTTTTTTTTGTGACTAGGTACATGAATAAATATAGTCCAACTGTTCCAAAGCCAGATGATAATGACCAAATGAGACCTACACTTTCAGTTTGGAAGGGTTTTTTAGCAGCTACTTTAGCAACAGCCTGGGAGAAGTTCTCCATCTCTTCCTTGCATTTGCAAAGTTGATCTGTATTAAAAGCAGGGTAATTCAGAAATTTAATACAGAATTTAAATACAACCTCAGCGTTGGATCTACTAAAGAACTATATTATATACTGAGTACATGAGATAAATGAGTTAAATGATATGTAAAAACATTTAGGAAGCATGATAAATTACTAGTTTCTAGAGGAAATATAGTATGCCTAAGGCATAGATTCAATAAATTAGTGTATAGTTATAGATTTGTCTAAATAAATTCCATGTTAGGTCTTGATAGAAATGAGATAGCCAAACTTCTTTCCATTTTTTACTAGGCAGAAGTATGCTTGAAGTCCGTCAAAATGAAATCCAGGGCCATGCGGAATACTTTCTTCTGACTTGTGAAAATTTAAAAACTAATTTAGTGCTAAATACTTTTGGGATTCAAAATGTATAGAAATAAGTATTGCAATGACAGCAGTTCTCATTACACATAATGAGGGTTCATATCTGAGTGAATCTGTTGAAGAGTCTAGTTTGAATCATTAGGAAAAGGGAGAACTGAGGTGTTACAGAATGTGAAAAAGAAACGAAATGTGCACCTCTGCTATTTTTACATAAAATAGACCTTTCCCTTCCACTTACAAAAAAGCCATTTTTTCCCTCACTCCTGGATTGCTTATTTATCTGTATTGTTATTATTAATTTTTTATTATTTCTAAGAGAAGTACAAATATCCATGCACATTGTCTTTACATTTAAAAGTGTGTACTCAGACTTACTACTATATAACAAATAGAAGCTTAAATCATGAATTTTGTTTTTATTAAGGACTTTTTAAAAAAGAGTGATCTGAAAACATTACTGTTCTTTCATAAAACTAGAGAGACCGCATTTTGCTATAATATAGCTACAATTACTCTATTCATAAATAGCTTCGTTAGTAGGTCAAGGAGAAATCATCCCTAACAAGAAGAGTCCATGGAGAAAAGAGACTAACCATATCAGAATTGAAATTAAATTGAAAAAATTTAAATCAAGGAAACTATTTTTGCCTCTTTTTGGTATGATGTGCAAATTCATGCATTTTAAATGGGGAATGGGAAATTTCATAGCCGCTGAATACCAGTGATGTGTGCTCTGTGGGAAGGATGGACGCAGGTACACTATACCTGTGGCAGCCTTTGCTCATTTAAGGAAATTACATTTGAAACATTCTGACTACATTATAGAGCCACAAGAAACTTCACAGTGATATCCTTTTAGTGGAACAAAGTACTTGCTCTTTTTCAGCTCGGAATCATTTTCCAGTCTTGCTACACTTAACAGGCGGTGCAGATCCAGTCATAGAAAGGTATTTGCTGTGCACACACCTGCACACACACACACACACACGCAAAATTTTATTAATACCTGTGTACTCCTTTGTGTGTGTTACACTTACTAGAATGTGTGCTTTAATATGAATATTTACCTCATTGATAAAATACCCTTCACTTACTCTCACTGTATATGGGTTCAGGATTTCATATTTGGTATGATACAGAATAGAATGATAGGTTATGTGAAAATGAGACCATGATATCAATGATCTTTCTATAATGCAGAATGAAATAGGGGCTTTGAGCAGATAGAAAAAGTACTTATGGTAATTAAATATATTCATATTATATCAACTAAATTGGTTGAATTTCGATTTGCTTGCTAAGTTACATAACATTTTAATTAATCCAAAGACATTGTCAGGTTGCAAGTAGTACAGTGATATTTTGCATTAAGACACTTGCATAGATGTGCACTAAATTGAGCCTAACAGCAAGGATGAATGTAGCAGACTTACATTTAGAAACCAACTCCAAGAGTAGAGCTGTTTACAAGCAATTAGTATATGTGTGCTTTATTAGAGAAAGGAGAATTTATTGTGAGTGGGGATGCATTAACTCTTTCAGATATAAGGGTTCTATTTCCCAAAAAGCTGCATTCATGTAGACAGCACTTTAAGCCAGTTTTTAGCTTCCAGATGTTTTCTGATGTTGGAAAGTGAAACACTAGGGTTTGAAGTAGTTCTGGGGACACAGCCTTTCCTGTCAGGGATTCTAGCAGATGCTGATATAATTTAATATTCGTGGAAGACAGAGCAAATATAGAATAGCATCAAATTGATTTTTCAGAGTTTTCAAGCCAGATGTCCCTTGGCATTTACATGGAAGAAGTCTACTCTGTACCACGTTGCATATTTTCGTGTTCAAGTTCTCAGCCATAGTATGTAGTCATTGGTGTTTTGACAGCCATCTGCTTAGGCCTTACTTTCTCTATTCAGCCACAGCTAAAACTGAACATTTTCAAAGTGGAAAATTCCAGGTAGTCTTGATTATAAGAGAACAGAAAACTAGTATTCAATATTAGAAACAAAAAAGCGGTATGTATCTTTTGCTTAGTAATAACTCCTGTATTGAAAGAGAATGTGTTACAGCTATGAAAAAACAAATAAGCACTTTGGAAACAGATACCCTAGTTCTTATCAATAGAGTTTATTTTAATTTTGTACAAGGCTCTAGCTAGACACCAACAGAGTTACAGAAATGAGTAACTCCAGAGTGATTATTAGCCTAAGGCTGGCCTCATCTTGTACATAACAAGAACTCTATAAATATTTGCTGAGTGAATGATAAGTTAGTATGTTAGAATCCATATATAATAGTTTGTAGAAATTTTTACCAACAGCTGATAGGTTTTAATATGTGGAGTTGTACATACACACACAGATGTGTGTTTGATATGTATGTTTATATAGTGCAGGTGAATCGAAGAGTTTGATGAGAACTTTTTGAGCACTGACTGTGTACCTTTGAACACCACATGCTAGGCATTCTGAGTTTTCAAAACTAGTATGTAATATTTTGTTCTAATGTCCTGAGTATATCCACATAAACCAAATAAAATTTAAAAAATCTTTGAAATGATTAATTTTATGATATAAATTAATTGATAAAGAGTAGGGGAGGATGGGGAAATTTTTTTTATCAAGAGGATGGATTTTTAACTGATTTTGAAGGTAATGTTAAATTGAGAACTATGGATAATAAATCAGATAAGGCAATTAACATAGCCTGGGTAAGGTGGCTAGTGAGATAGTGGTTTTTCCCCCAGTTCTACTGAGATTAATTGATATACAGTACCCTATATTTCTGGTGTATGGGATAATGATTTGACTTATACATATTGTGAATTGATTACCACAATAAGTTTAGTAGATGCAAAAAAAAAAAAAGAAAAAAAATATGGCTTTGTACTTATGATGAGAACTCTTAGGATTTACTCTGTTAACAGCTTTCACCTACACCGTGTAGCAGTGTTAACTATAGTCCTCAGCGTTAGTACTGATGTAATCTTAGAGAGGTAGTGTTTTCAGATTAAGATAATGAAATCTTTGACTAGAGCATGGAATTTTAACTGAGAATAATGAGACAAATTCAGAATAGATTTAGATAGGGAAGGGGGTTAGGGTCAAATTATGGGATACTTGGAATACCTAGATGAAACATTTGTATTTAACTGAAGAGTCAAGTGAGAGGTATCAAGGGATCCAGAGAGGGCCAAGAACGTAAAGAAAGTGGACTTGAATTTTGAGATTGTCGCCAGCTCAGTGTAGATTAAGGTCTACAGTATCTTCAGACCTTCATCTGACCATAATGCACAGGAATCTAACAACTAATGATCATTTCTACCCTGATTAAAAATGGGGCTTTAAACTGCATCAATACTGATCGAAGATAATGTGAATTTAGAGCAGTTTTGAAAAACAAGGATTAAACCTGATAATTAGAAGTTGAAAGAGAAGGATTTATCTCAGCTCCCTCTAAAACAATAGGCACGCACACACTCACATACAAAATACCATGAATTACTCACATTTTAAATGACATACTATTTCTATTGCTCTTTGCAGTGTAATTTTTTCTGATTCATATTGAAAACCAGACTTTTATGTTGTAGTCATGCATTAATTGATCTATTTATCAAATATTTCTTGAACACTTTGAGTCCATCATTATATTAAGCAGATATATTATTAAACAAGTTTTCAATTTAGTTTAGAGAAAGACAGTAAACAAATATTATTATGAGTGTCTAGAAATCCTAAGGCCCTAAATCCGTCTATCAGTTTCATAAGCATGATTTACAAGCTTACTTCATTACTGACAGGGTAGACAAAATATATATCGCTAAAGAGTAACACTTTGCTGGGCATGCTTGCAGTCGCCAAGAAAATATATAGCATTCTGAAAATGTTGTTTAAATTTCTTGTTTCAACATGTTTGGGACTAGTTAATGTTTACAGTTTTGTGAGTGAATAAATCTATATACTGAAAACATTTCATTCAATAAGTTGACCTTTTTGAGTTTTGAATAAATTTTGGAGCCCGAGGGAAAAAATATGGTCCTTAAATTTAATTTTCTATGTGTGTCTAAGTTTAAGCGCCTTGTATTATCAACTCTTTATTATTATTATCATATTTTCAATAAATGAATTACCTTTTGAAATATTCTACTCTTCCCAGTAACTTCTAGCCATCAACCACTCTGGTGACAATCTCGAGATTCAGTGTTAATAATGAAAAATGACCAACCTTTGGCTGTCTTGACATGACTGAATCCACCAAATATATATTTCCCTTCCAAAATAATCCAGGATATATTATCTAGATATGATTTTAGGTGATACAGTATGTTGTTACATTTATCAGTAGTAAAAAATGGTAAAAATTTGTTAGATGAAAGGAGAGAACAATAACTTAGAGAAATGAGCAGATACCAATCAGAAGTTCCATCGATAAAACTGAAGAGCAATTTACTTTGAAAGCAAAAATCTCATGACACTAAAATGAGATGACGAAAAAATTACACTGTGTGCAAGTGTGGAGAAAAAAACAGCTTGTGATACTGTAGTGATCTGAGAGCTCATTATGTATCAGCAATGAAGAGTGCTAACTACCTTGCAATTAAAATACTAGAGTATAAGTAAGAGTGTGTCATGTGTGGTGGCATATAAAAACTCAGAAGTGGATGGAATTTTAGTAGAGTGATCCTCTTGAAAAAGGAAACTGATTAGGCATATTTAATTAGAGAACGGTTACACAGCCACCTTCTGTAATATCTTTTTAACAAGAATGTCTCATTTTGGATATTATGCTTATAATAAGATTGATACTCCAAAGACCAGTCTACCCCAGATGCTTGTAGGGATGTTCTCCTTCAACCTCAATAATGTGTATCCCAGAGCCCATCAGTTTCCCTTTGTCAATTTGACAGCCAGTCAGGATTGGGAACTTAGTACGTTTTGATGTAGACAACTAGTAGCCACTGCAAGTTATAAAGAGTCATAGTAATACCTCTCTTCTCTATTTGTGTCCCCAACTCACTGATTCCAGTGAAGATGGTACACTTTTTAAAGATCTGGAAATAGTTGCAATGGTGTTTATTCTGGGGGGAACTCTAATGAAAATTATAAACGTTAAAGGTGACTAAACTTATTACATAGCGTAAACTTGATGATGAGGAGCTGTTTCCTTACTGCCTGTTAATAATTGGAAAAAAGAGACATGCTCCCAAATAGACGAGTTGTGAGAAAAACTGGGGGTGGGGTGGGGGAAAGACCCCCAAAAATCAAGGGAAATTTTTTTGAAATCTTTAGTGAGTGGTAGAAAGCAGTTTTTCAGAAATTTTTGAGTTTTTGAAAATCTCAAGTTGATGTTTAGGAATGGCATGGTCACTTTTTTCTTAGACCAATCAATTGTAGAGTCTTCTCGCCTCTACCCATTGACTCAGAAGTGCTTGCCTGCTGAAGACGACCTCTGACTCTAGGCTAGAATAAGAGTTTTTCTTTTTGCAAGCTGTTGACTCAGAATCAGATCCTTTCTCTAATACCCTTATCTTTAATTTCATCATCTCCCAACCCAGATTCCAGGTCCTTATCTAGGTATGCAAAATAAAGATTAGCTTAATCTGATTTCTCTGGACTCACTTCCGCCATTCTCTTAGCTCCATCTCTGGACTTGACTTCCCGCCAGACTGCCTTTGAATATCTCTGAAATTTTCTTCTTGTTGCCTGCTGTCACCCCCTACTTCTGTTTTTTTATTTATCATATCCAATATGGAAATGTTTCTAATAAACCTTGTGTAGAAATTCTATCATATAATTCTCTTGCAGTGGTTTGAAGCTCTGTGAAGAGAGGGGTCGTGCATGTGTTTTTTATTCTTGTATAATTACTGCCTAGCTGAGTGCCTTATGCAGTTGGAAGCATTCAATGAATATGTGTTACATACAGTTAAAGAACTGGAATTGAGTTTGAAAAACACATCTTCCTTACCTAGGGAATTAATTATCATTACTGATCTTCCATTATTTTATCTATAAAATTGAGCTAATATTGCCTATCCTATATCTTAGAGTTTCTTGAGATTAAGGAGATAAGTGAAAATATTTTGTAATGGACAGTGCTACACATATATTATGATCAGTGAATTGCATGGCTCAAACGAACATTAATGGTACACACCCCGTGACAAAGGCGCATGGTTTTTGTTTTTGTTTTAGATCAGATGTTCTAGAACAAATATACTAACTCCATGCAGAATTTCTAAGAAAGAAGTTAGAATTGGTATGACTAAATCAATTTACAGAATCTCATTCATTAGTGAGACTCATTAATTTTAGGAATATAAACAGCACCCATTTGATGTCAATAATTCTAGTTGTCTCTGAGAATAAAAAAGATTAATAAATTATAGTCGTTGTCTTCAAGGAACTTAGCATTTAGTGGTCATTGAATGTTGATAAAGTAGTAAAAAAATTTTTGACAAAAACCTCCTTGTATCTGAGAGTTTATATGTGCTTGGTAAATAGAAAGTATTATTAGCAACACTATGCTAAATGACTGTAAAATGCTGATTTTTCACTTCAAGTATTTACAAGAGCAAACAGAATATTTGTGAGTTTTCCTGCATATTTATGTGTGTGTTCAAACAGCTGCTAGAGAACAAAGTGTTTTGCTATAAACACTGTCAAACCTCACTTCAAAAAAAATTTGTCTATAAAACAAGTATTTCCATAGATATACTGAAGCTGCATAGAATTTGCTTTTAAAGCATAAAACAGAATTAGATGCTTGAGTCAGCTGTGGAGTATTTTTTTATGCAACTCTCATTCTAATTCTTCACCCTGCAGAGCAGGCTGAGACCTGGCACAATTTGAAAGTGATAATGCAGTATGAAACTTACAGGGGCAGTCCAGTGGTAGGTGTAATGTTAACACTGTATTTATTAGAACAGCCCATTTTTATCCTCCAAAATTTTGTTTTGTTTTGTTTTGTTTTTGTTGTTGTTTTAATAGGAAAGTATTGGGGGGATGGGTGGGTGGAGATAGGGTTTTGGGAACTACATCAATCAATCAGTGTAACTCCTAAACCAAAAATTTACACACTGAACCAACCTAATCCCAGTGAGAAATCAAAGTGACTTATAACAAAACACAAAAGACGGTTTTGTTTATTCTCTAAAACAGAAGCTGAGAAACTACCCAGAGGTAGGGATTTGAGTTTAGGAAAACAATTAACAAAATAAACTGTAAAGGAATATTGGTTTTAGCCCTTGATGCTAACGTTATCTCTGTGTTGTCAAATCACCAAAACAATGAAAGAACTAAATCTGTGTGGGTGTTTTGTTTTGTTTTGCTTTGTTTTGTGGGGGTTTTTCCCCCCTTTGGTATGTTGTTTGTTTTGCTTTTTTCATGATTTATTCTTTTTATATTTTGACAAAATGAAGTTTTTCACTTCTTCAGAAGAGGCACGCTCTGTATGCCCTAAATTCTAAGGTGGATTTTTCCTAGGGCAGTATTTTGGAGCACTTTTATGTGTCTGGCCCTGGTTGGATTCTGAGAATATGATGATAAACAAAGTAAACAAAGCAAACATAGCTTCTTCTGTCAGGGAGCTTCTGTTCCAGGAAGAGAGATAGACCTTGGATAAATAATCATTACATAACATTACAAAATGTGATCAGTGCTAGAGAGGAAAAGTAAGGCGTAATCAGGGATTTTAATGGGGGTTTGGAAAGGGTTAGCAAAGATCTCAGAGAAGTAAGCGATCAGGAGGAAAGACTCATGAAAGATAGGAGGTATGAAGAGTAGAGGAAAGTTAAGGAGCAGGGATATCTAGGCAAAGCCCTGAGGGAGGAAAAAGCAGAACCTTGTCTAGAAACTGACCAAAGACAGTTTTCCTTGAATGTAGTAAGAGGAGATTGTAAACCAGGATAACTTTGATTTTTAAACCTAAATTATAATCCATTAAAAGATTTTTAAGATGGGGCACCTGGGTGGCTCAGTGGGTTAAAGCCTCTGCCCTTGGCTCAGGTCATGATCCCAGGGTCCTGGGATCAAGCCCCACATGGGGCTGTCTGCTCTGCGGGAAGCCTGCTTCTCCCTCTCTGTCCTTGCCTGCCTCTCTGCCTACTTGTGATCTCTGTCTGTCAAATAAATAAATAAAATCTTAAAAAAAAAGATTTTTAAGAGCAGTGACTTAATCACATTTGCGCCTTTAGAAAAAATCGTTTGTTAAAAACAGGTCAAAAAAAGGCAGAGGGTAATAAACAGGAGTCCACTTGAGAGGTTCTTGCCGAAGTCCAGATGTTAAAAATGCTGTAACGTGGCCCCAAGTGTTGGTAGTAGCACTAGAGAGCAGATATATGGGAAATTAATTTTGGAGTTCCAGTAGTATTTGGTGGTAGAGTGGTGGCAACAGTGGTTTCTAGCTTTCTGTAAGAGGCACCAGGTAGGTAACGGAGGATGTGCTCAGCTAGAGAGAATTTAGGAGTAGCCAGTTGGGGGCAGGGCCGGGTCAGGGAGGAGGAGGCAGGCTATGGGGATCCTGGTAGTGCTGGAGCATAAGAAATCATGAGCTCTGCTTTGGGTAAAGTTTGAGATGTTTGTAAGATGTCCAAGGAAGGTATCAACCCAGCATTTGGATAAGGAGGCCTGGAGCTTCAAAAAGGTATCTGACTTGGAGATAAAACTTGGGAGTTGTTTGACTCTGCAGATAGTATGTAAATGGCTTCCAAGCAGATGAGATTATTTGGGGAAGAGAACAAAATGAGAAAAGAATACAGGATCAAGCCCTGAGGAACTCTTATACTTATTAATAAAAACAAATAAAAAGAACAAAGCAAATGAATGTTAACTTCTCTTTCATTTTTTTTCCTAAGTCTTTTAAACCAGGGGGAACACAACGTAGAAGAGTGGTTTTTTTGTGTGTGTGTGTGTTTTTAAATTTCTTTTCAGCCTAATAGTATTCATTGTTTTTGCACCACACCCAGTGCTCCATGCAATCCGTGCTCTCCCTAATACCCAACCACCTGGTTCCCTCAACCTCCCCCCCCCCCCCCTTCAAAACCCTCAGGTTGTTTTTCAGAGTCCATAGTCTCTCATGGTTCACCTCCCCTTCCAATTTCCCTCAACTCCCTTCTCCTCTCCATCTCCCCTTGTCCTCCATGTTATTTTTTAATCTGTTTGGGGGCACCTGGGTGACTCAGTGGGTTAAAGCCTCTGCCTTTGGCTCAGGTCCTGATCCCAGGGTCCTGGGATGAAGCCCCATGGGCTCTCTGCTCAGCAGGGAGCCTGCTTCCCTCTCTCTCTCTGCCTGCCTCTGCTACTTGTGATCTCTCTCTCTGTCAAATAAATAAATAAAATCTTTAAAAAAATAAATAAAATATCTGTTTCATCATTGGAGATAAGAAATTGTCTAGCAATACTTAAAGAGCAGGGTCCGTGAGGAACAGTGTCTTTCCTGCTGCCATTGTATGCATCAAAGCTTACATGAGCCCCTTCTGATATTTTTGTTTGAGGGATGCAATGCAAGCTTATGCCCCTTGCATAGCAATTAGCTTCGAGATTTATCATATTTTTATTTTTACATTTTGAATGGTTAACCACAGATAGACACAAAGTTTTTGATTTGTTTTCAGTGGTACAAACACCTCTATTAATGGATAATTGCCAATTTAAGGCACTCCATTTCATTTTCAGTGACTTAAAAGTGTTTTTGCATTTCCTTTTTTTGCCTTTTTGCTTCTCATTTTGAGTTTGCAGGCAGACCTGCCAAAGAGACATCTAGTTTATAGGTTTGGTTTTGTAAGCCAGGCAAAGGAGAGCAGATACTGAACATATGTTCCACTGATATTGATGAAGTGAGGTTGGAAGAAGTTGGAAGCAGTCTATTTCTCCCCAACTGCCACCCCCTCAAGGAATATTTTGGGTATCCTTATGGTAGAACATTCTAAATAAGTATCCTAGCTATAATAATTATTTTTCATTATAGGATTTTGAAAACCTTTAGTATGAGTCAGGATTGTTCTACAAGTAGAACACTAAAAAACAAAACAAAGTAGTTTGTAGATTCTAATTTTACGTGGATAGTGGATAAGACTTCCATGCAAAGTGAAAGGACTAGAAATTTTGTGATCAGAGCAGTCCACTGGATACTCGGTAAGGATGGAAATGGGAGTAGCAGGAACCTGTATTTTGGGGAAGTGAATTAAAAATGAGATAAAGAATCTTTTCAATCTAGCCTGAGAATGATGGTTTGCTAAATGTGATTTTTGTTGTTGTTGTTGTTGTTCTGTACTTTAAGAAGTCTTTATTGATCAGAGGTAGTGTGTTCAACTTTAATTTACCAGGCATAGGATAGTAGAGTTGGTTTTGAAAAAAACTGTTTGGAGGAGTTTGAAGAAGTTTGGGTACAAATGCCTTACTTGAGGTCATTGTCATGGAGACACATTGTTATGTCCCTTCCTGGTGTATCTGTTAGTATTCTTACCGGAGATCTGGGTTACAATGGCAGTTATTATCTTGTGTATGCATAAGCTTTAGGTTATGGCAAATTCATGATATGATCCTATTTTAATAAGATATAAATGATACCCTTGTGAGGAATTTAATAAAATCTTACAGTGCTTGTCAGGGCCAAGTTCATAATGGCCCTCATAGTCCTTATTCTAGTAAGAATATTTGCTACATAGAGTGATATTGTTACTCTACAAGCAAAACGGGCTTAAGAGCCATTGGAGTACATATGGTTACATTTGGTTTATTTTATTTCCGATGATAATGAAAATACTTACATTTTCATCTTAATCTTTTTAGAAGGAAGGGAGTACACAATTTTTAAAATTCATTCCACATAGGATCATGTACTCTTTTCTTATTTAAAAAGAAGAAAGGAGACCAAACCAACTCAGAAGTCTCCAAAAATATTCTTTTATTTTGGAAGCTGGAAAGGGCAGAACTAAGCAACAGTACAAGACAAATTTGAAAGGCCTATAAATGTGAGTCTGGACTAGAACACATGCTCTCCATGTTTCTTCTTTTCTTTTTCTTTCTCCGCCCCCCCCCCACCCCACCCCGAACCACTGGATTTAGCATTATTATTATTTTTTTTTTTCCCAGCTTACAAACATTGTTGTGTCTGGATGGCTATTAGTTCAAATTGGACTGATTTTCTAGTTCTCTAAAACTCTTCATCTGCATCATGTATCAAGAGCATTGAGTTACTTCCTGTAGTGCACAGCTGGAAATCATTCTCTTAGGCAACATTTTGTTTTATCCCATTTTTGTTTTATACCAGTGTGTTCCCACACACCCACGTAGCTCAGAATTTCAACAGACAAGTATCTCCTTTTCTTCCTTGATGCCTCTTAGAACATTTTAAATTGGCAGGTTCTCTTTTGTCTTTCAAATACTGAACCACTTGCAAACAGCTCTGTTTGCTTGCATGAATATTTTTAACAAAGCTCTACAGACCTGAAAGACTTAAATGGAAAGTTAGAGACATTCAGTTTCCTCTTACTCTTTGAGAGGTGATAGGGGCTTGGCATGAACAAGCGGGAGAAATACAATGTACTAAGATTAAAATGATTAAAAGGGGAAGGAGAGAGAGACACGTAATGTATTGTTGTAAATAATATGTGATGATTTTTTAAAGTTACTGAGAAATTGACTATATTATATTAAAGAGAAGTCATTGACTAAATGACTTTTCCATAGCAAATTTCTACATACCATCTGTTATTAATTATGTTAGTGAGGGTCTTTGCAAGCTGGACTATAGATGTTAACAAGAGGCATGATTTGAGAAATTAAAATACATATATTATGAATGCCAAAATATAAACATATATATCAATATCTCTGAGTAGTAATAACAAACTGTCATATGCAAGGCACAGACAATGAAGACAACTACAACACAATGTTCATTTAGTTTAATATTTAGGCTGATGAAAAAAAGAAATACAATTTAGAAATTATTTTTGCCAGACTATATTAGAAAGATTTCCTTTAAAAACATGACTTAGGTTATCATCATTTTAAAGTGATGGTTTACCAAACTTTACACAGTTCAAGGTAATCAAAAAGGAGCACATGAAGAAGAAAAAACAAACAAGAAAAAACCTTCCACTGTGAAGCAGAATTTTTAAAGTGACCACTTCAAATTATGGTCATTGTATAAGCATTGGGTCCTTGTGTAAATAATTGTGATGGTTGTCACTACTATTGTTCCTTCACATTTTGTCCTAAAGATGTTTAAGTGAAGCGACTGCCTATGTATCTATTTAGTTAGTTACGATAAAATTACCCTCTTGATCTTTGTATATGTGCACACTTGCGTGTGTATTTATGTACATTTGTGGGTGTAGGAGAATGTATAAACATAATGTAGGGTCTTTGTATCCATGTGGCTTCTTGACCAGAAGCAGCAGAAATCACCACACTGTTTAACTTAGGCTGAAATATATTTATCACATAACTTGCAGAACTGTTGGAATGTTCTCAACACAAGGCTTGAGAGATGGTGTTTATCAAGGCCATTTCCAGGTTTCACTGCCTACATGATCTAGTCAGGGTCTTTTTACAGACATTGCCCTTAACCCCTTCCTTCTCCACCACCACTGGTACTTTTATCTCAGTCACTGTTACCTTATTTTTCTTATTCCCCAACCCTGTTCTTCAAGGGCTCGATATGTAAAGTCCCAGGCTGAAGTCATGTGCACGTGCCCCAGCTGCTAAAGGAAGGGAAGAAGAAAGATCTCCTCTACTTCCACTTCCTTATTAGGAGGGTACTGCATACCCTCTGTACTAAATACAGTGGCATTTACTTAGGAGTGGAAAAAGAGGCTGGTTGTTGGACAGGCAAGAAATGATAGATACTCGGTATTTTCAGATCGCTTGGGTTCTTTGCATTATTTCACTGAGCTAGAGTGCCAAAACAAAGTCTTACATTTCTACCGAATCAAGGAGCTGATCAGTTTAATGGCTTTGGTTTGCCAGATTTCTTTCTAGAAAGATTACACAACCGTATCTGTTTCTTTTTATTCTATACATTTAAATTTGAGTGTTGTTACAGTCCAGTGTTCTCTCTACACTCAATGATGTTATAGAGTAGAAATCCATTTTGTAAAGGATATTAAAGTTTCAGTACGATGCGGGTTGTAAGAAAATAGCAACTAAGTACTGTGTAGACACCAAGAAGGAAACGAATTCTCTGTGGCAAAGTCAGGAAACACTTCCACAGAGCAGGGATATTTGAGCTGCGTCATGAAAGATGAGTGGATGACCCTCCTACAGAAAAAGTTATTGTAGAAGGGGCGAGATAATGGATGACATCATGCGTGGCAAAGAATTTTCAAAGCACCTGATATAGTTGTAAAGAGTAAGGTGTCAGTACACTTGACACATACAAATAAGTTTAGAGAGGTAGGTAGGGGCCTGACTATAAATGTCTGGAGGACTAAGGAGTGGCTCCTCTACTCTAGGCAACATAGAGGTCTTGAAAAAAAAAAAAAAGGTGATGTGGTCAGACTTAATTTTTAGGAAGATAATTTTCATGACACCATGGAAGATGAACAGAAGTGGAGTTATACAGAAAGACTAGTTAGTGGGCCTCTACTGTAGTAGAGGTAAGATCAGATAGGCGATTCTTATATAAAAGTATAGACAGACAGATGAAGAGAGAGAATGTTAAACTGGAGACAAAAAAAAAAAAAGTAAAAAAATAAATTGGAAGCAGAAATCTTAGCATGGTGAGAAGTAAGACATATTTGTTCTCAAAGTACCCTTTAACATTTTCTGGTTTCTGTGAAATAACATTAAAGCTGGCTTATGTTCACCTTTTGAGTGAGAATGGCAGAAAACTGGGGGATAAAGATAACTGAATCAGTTAGTAATATTTTTGTGGTTGGGCTTCATGGAGTCAGCCAGTAATGGAGATGAGCATGTGGAATGGGTGGATGATTTGAATTTTTTTTTTAAGATTTTATTTATTAATTTGACAGAGAGTGAGCGAGAGAGGGAACACCAGCAAGGGGAGTGTGAGAGGGAGAAGGAGGCTTCCCGCTGAGCAGGGAGCCCAATGCGGGTCTTGATCCCAGGACCCTGGGATGGTGACCTGAGCCGAAGGCAGAGGCTTAATGGCTGAGCCACCCAGGCGCCCCTGAAATTTTTTTTTTTTAAAGAGTTTATTCAATTATTCATTTTTTTGACAGAGGGAGGATGAGAGCACAGCAGGGGGAGTGGCAGGTAGAAGGAGAGAGAGAAGCAGGCTTTCTGCTGAGCGGGGATGTGGGACTTGATCCCAGCATCCTGGGATCATGACCTGAACCAAAGACAGACGCTTAACTGACTGAGCCACCCAGGTGCCCCGATTTGAACTTTTTAAAAAAAGAAGATACAAGTGACCAGAGGAACTGATTCATAAGTAGCAGTTAGAAGCCAGGAAGACGATACTTTTCCTCTCCCAGTGGTTCTAGGGATCCACCAGGGAGATCGACAGAGTGTCACTGTCAGAGGGAATCAAGGCTTCAATTACAATACAAAGGCTGAAGAAGTGTTTTCTTAAAACAGAGAAATTTGGGAATAAATGTCAGGATTTACAAAACCAAGATGGAAGTTGGCCTGTGAGCATGCATATGGACGGGAAAAGGACAACTGGATAGCACCAAACTGAGGAATGGTGTTGGAGGTGGAAGGAATTTTCATTTAGAGGAGGGAGGGGAGTGCGGCCAGTGGGTCTCATTAATTCCAATTCATTTGGGATTACAGTAACTGGGTTTGAAAATTAGCAGTGACATTTAGGTTCTGGGAATTATTTTCTTCATTCATAAGATTTAAATTCTTACGAGGCTTCTTTGAACTGAATTCTTTTTGCTACCAGATAACAGCCTTCCAGTTCTTCCCTAGAGAAATGTCACCGACAGCCACAGAAACCAGTCTGAACCACGCCACACAGCAGATCGCTTACTAGCACGGTGAATGCATTCCTCTCCAGCTCACTTGTAGTTCTTCAAAAGACAACACTATGTATTAAATATGATTTGAAGTCAAAGTTCTTCATTTTTATGAACTAAAAGCTGGAAGGATTAGAAATCTGTACAAGGAAGACAGTCACCTGCTGACTGCTGGCCTGCTGGGGTCTTGGAGATGCTTTCAGCTGTTTGGCTGATACTATGCTTTGCTCTTGCTTGTTTCCACTGATTCTGACAGGGATTGAAAAGAGAACTTTCCTCTGTGGTATCCAGAAAACGTTGCCACATTTGATTTAAGAGGTGTCAGTTTAAAATGTTATTGTTACTGGTATTGACAATTTATAAAAGGCAAATAAATGATATAAATCATATATATATGTATGTATATCTAAGTATATGTGTACATGTATAGATGGTTCTATATAGGTATTTACATATACACATATATAGGCACATGTAATACTTCTATAGATTCTTTGCCAAATTTTATTAAAATTTCCTCACATACAGAGAAGTTGAAAGAATCGTATAATAAACAGTTATATACTCAGCATCTAGATTCTAAAATTAGTATCTCGCTATATTTACTTTATTATACATCTGTCCATCTGTACATAACTGTCCGTCTTATATTTTGATTCCTTGCAAACGTCGTGCCTCAACTCTTCATCATGAATATCATTAACTAGAATCCAGTATTGGTTTACTTTCTTTTTTAAGCTAAAACTTAAACAGTGAAATGAATAAGTCCTTGTTGGGTGTAGCATGCACTGATTGAGAGTAACCTTCAATAAGCTTCAACAGTTGTGCACGCTTGTATAATATATTACCATCACCCCAGAAATGGTCTTATGCCTCTTTCCATCAGTCACTGCCCCTCAAATCAACCAGGTTTCTCTATTTTATTTTCCCATTAGATTAGATTTGTCTGTTCTAAAAAGTCAAATAAATGAATAATAGAACATACACTCTTTTTTGGTAAAGCTTCTTTTATTTGGCATAATGCTTTTGAGAGTCATGGTGTTGTTTTATGTATCAGTAGTTCGCTCTACTTTAATGCTGAATAGTATCCCATTGTGTGAATAAATCACAGATTTTTGTATCCGTTCTCCCATTGATAAAAACCTGAGCTGTTTCCAGACTTGGTTATTATAATAAGAACTTCCATGAACATTTTGCATATGTCTTTTTCATGGACATGTACTGTTATTTCTCTTAGGATTTTACCTAAGTGTGGAATGTGGGGTCAAGAGGTAGGTCTTGGTTTAAATTTATTAAAAAAACCAAAACCAAAACAAAAAATTTTTCTTTTCTAATGTAGTTGTACTAATTTACACTCCCAGTAGCAATGAGGTGGTGTTCTAGTTGCTCCACAAACTTTCAAACCTTTGAAGCTGTCGGTCTTTTTAATAATCTGCCACTTACTGTAAAGCATAAGAACCTTGGAAATATATAGGTCTACTTACCACGATCTCTCCATCCACCATAACTTTATTACAATTGTCATCTGTACTACATTAACATACATTGTAACCCTCACTGCCCCCTGCAATATTTTAATTTTTTCTTTAAACATTAAAATGTACTTAAAGAGTTAGGAAAAAGTCACTTTATATTCAAGTTTGTTTACACTATTATTTCTTTCATCTCCCATTTACTATTAATCTCATGCTATGATTTTTTTTAAATATTCTAGATACTACATTTTTCAGTTCTAGGAAAAAAATATATGTATGTATGTATATATGTATGTATATATACATATATATATAGTAGTTTCTATTCCTCTACTGGGATTCCCTATTTGTCTTTTCATTATAACCATTTTTTTGTGTGCCTTTGATCATAGGTTTAAAGGAGCTTAAAAATATTTGTATGCTAACTCCAACATTGGGTTGATATCAGTGTTAGTCTTTATTTATTGCTTTTCTTTAAATATGGGTAGTATTTTATTGTTTCTTTGTATGTATAATTTTTTTTTTAAATACAGTCTGGACATTTGTGAATGATACATTGTAAAAACTCAAGATTCTGTTATGTTTTTCTGAAGAATAGTCCTCCATTTTTTATTTTTGTGTTATATCAGTTAGCTAACTTGTGTGGATTCAAACACTAAACTGTAGTCTCTCCTGTGGAATGCAGCTAATGTAGATCTGTGTTTTGTTCTTTTCGCCCAACTTGGAGCATAGGCTGGGCCAAATTCAGTTCTGATATTAGTGAAGGATTTGGGAAGAGATTATATACATGTTTTTGGTTACTTTATATGGTTTTCTCTTTTCCAGAATTTTTTTCTCAGTTTATTGCAGCTATTGTTGTTCTTAGTTCTGTTCTCTGGTTTTTCAAGATTGTTCAGAAAAAGATAGATCAGAGGAACTGTGGAATTCTAGTTGAGTTTTCACCACTGTGCCTGGTGCAGTCTGAAACACATTCAATATCTTCCTTTTTCTAAGCATACGTATCCCTCCCACCTTACCTGTTTTGGGTGGTTCTCCATTGTTTTCAGATATTTGGGGTTTTTTAAAAAATATATTTTGTTCAGAATTCATAGCTATAATCTGTGAAGGGTTTGATTCACTGGGAGCCACTCCACAATTATTAAAAGTAGAACCTCTATATGTAGGTTTTAAAAGTGCTTCTGCCCTCTGAAACCAGGGTGTGGGATTTTGAGGTTACAAATCAGCGCAGTTATGCATATGTGTATGAACACACCATAGTATTTAGACTAGCAAATATAGTATAAAAACATCCAGGTGAAAATTTGGTGAGTTTTCTAAATATTTGCCATATTGTAAAAAAATTTCTATTTTTCACATGCTATAATTTAGCTTTCTCTAGATTATTTATTAAATATCTATATTATATAACAGAATATATATTATTTCCTGTATAGTGATCATAATCTAATCTCAAATAAAATATATAATAATATAGGGAGAATAAATGTTATTTCTTTTCTTTTTTTTTTTTTTCAAAGATTTGTTTATTTATTTGACAGAGAGACAGTGAGAGAGGGAACACAAGTTGTGGGAGTGGGAGAGGGAGAAGCAGGCTTCCTGCTGAGCAGGGAGGCTGGTGCAGAGCTCCATCCCAGGACCCTGGGATCATGACCTGAGCTGAAGGCAGAGGCTTTATGACTGAGCCACCCAGGTGCCCCTAAATGTTATTTGTTTTTGTTCAGACTTTTTTTGTTATGCCACAAATCCAACTAAATTTACTTAGTTTAGATACTATTCAGAAAGAAAATGTCAGTCGTAATCGTATGGGTAATGATGACTGGCTTTTATGTCATTAACATTACATGACCTCAAATTGAATTAAGAGGCTCTAAGTCAATACTCTATAAAGGTTCACTATCTATTTGTAGTTCATTTACACTCACAGTGTTTACATACTCTTAACCAAGCAACCCACACTGAATATAGCAATAAATATTGCTCTGCCGCTTTTGAAAGGGAATAAATAGGTACAGCTTAATAGATTTAACATATAATGAAAATGGGCTGCAATCTATAATACAACCTGCTGAAGATTCAATAAAAACTCAGCTATTGACTGACTCTTCAAATTAGTTGTTAGCAACTAATTGGATACCTTCCCTGACCGATATAAATTACTGATTTAAAAAAAAAATAAACAGCAATATAGCTGATAAAATTTCAAAAGGCAACTGTACCTTGGCCACAAAATAGGGCAATTAAATTGAAAAGCTTAATTTTGAGTATGTGATCAATAAGTTTAACAAACAAGTCAATGGAAAGAACTGAAAGATAATAAATGTAAATTTTATTAATATCTTTGTTTATGAGTAGAAGAGTCTATGAAGCAACAAAGGGGTGGCAACGGGGCAAGTTGTTTCTTCTATTAAATATGTAAGCTGATAAGCTGAGGACCAGGTTTTGGCTCTTCTTCATGCCCTGAGAAGAATAAGTCTTCTATGTTAAAGGGCTGAGTTCAGATCTTAATTATCAATCTTACTAATTCGTATATTTTTTTATAGATTTTATTTATTTATTTGACAGACAGAGATCACAAGCAGGCAGAGAGGCAGGCAGAGAGAGAGGAGGAAGCAGGCTCCCTGCTGAGCGGAGAGCCCGATGTGGGGCTCGATCCCAGGACCCTGGGATCATGACCTGAGTCTAAGGCAGAGGCTTTAACCCACTGAGCCACCCAGGCGCCCCACTAATTCGTATTTTTGTGAGAATTGTTTATCTTCTCTGAACTGCACTTTCTTCATTTGTAAAATGAGACTGATAAGATCTATACAATGGGGTGACTGAGCAATTAAGTCCTATCACTTAATGACTGTGAAATAGCTTGAATCAGTGTTACTTCTCTACCTGTGATTCTTTTATACCCATGTCATTTCGCTCACATTTTATTCATTTAATTCTGTGTGGTAATCGGGGCATAATCCAATTCTGTATTTTCAGACATCACAATCACAATATGCAATAGAAAATTTTCACCCACCATCTTTCCTTTCTGGCCCCCTCCCATGATTACTCAGACCTGAGAATGTGCAGGTCGAGCCAGCTCAAATCAGGCCCCACACAGGCTGCACCAAAGCAGGGTATGGGGAGTCTTACACATACCTGTGAAACGGACTCATGTTCAGGGTCAAAGCTGGAACTAGACAGAGTTGAGGAAGGGAGGAGACAAAGATCACAGAACAAAACTGACGGTGTCCTGGGGCATTAGAGTTGGATGGCCACTGCCTGATATGCCTTTTGTATAAGTAAATTGGCTTTGGAGTACTTATAGAAGGGGTTGAAGTACTTAAACTTATTCTGCAGGCCAGCAAGACCAGAGGTTGAGTTTTGTCCTGAAAACAGGATGCCTGGCATATGTCTTCCTTCTAATTATCTATTTTGTTCTACACTATACACTAAAAGCCTGGGAAAAAAATCCCACTAAAACAAATTACTAACAGTGACCAATAGGCAGTGAATTGTTTTGATGTATATGTGAACCATTATGTATACTCTGTGTAATCTATATGTGTCGAGATCTGTAGCCCTATCTGTATCTGTATATCTATATACCTGAATCTGTATCTATCTCTAAACAATCACCTAATCTAACAGGTTAAAACAACTATAGGGGTGCCTGGGTGTCTCAGTGGGTTAAGCCTCTGCCTTCGGCTCAGGTCATGATCTCAGGGTCCTGGGATGGAGCCCCGCATTGGGCTCTCTGCTCAGCGGGGAGCCTGCTTCTCCCCTGCCCCCCTGCCTGCTTCTCTGCCTGCTTGTGATCTCTGTCTGTCAAATAAATAAATAAAATCTTAAAAAAAAAAAAAAAAACCTATAAAGTCAATGACTCCATTAGTTACTCAAAATTCACATAAGCTTTCAGAAACAAGTCCATACTCCTATGCTGTTCCCTCTGCCTTCTGTGTTCACTCTTCTTTTCTTCCTTTTCTCTACCAGATGAACTACTATTTCCCCTTTGAGATTCAGCTCAGATCACTTCTCGCAATAAGCCTATCTTAATAGTATTTTCATTCTCAAATCTTTTATGGTATCCAGTATATCATGCTCAGTGCGTATTTGGTGAAATAATAATTGTAGAGTTAAATGCAAAATGGTGATGAATGACAGAAGAGAAAGACAAACTTTCTTTAATTGTGTATCTCTTTCCAATCTAGAGAATAAAATAATGCTTTGGGAATGATCACATTATTTTAAAATTTGTAATGTGGTGAACCTCACAAAATTGAGGTAGTTTCCAATAAGCCTGCTATATAAGTAAAACTAAAAAATAAAGATAATAAATAACATTTGTATTTACAGTACTTTACCATTTAGAAAACACTCTATATTTCCTCATGAAATATGTAACAGTATCTTTATGAATGGCTAATATTTTTCTGACCTGTGATCATCTGATCATATTAGGGGTAATCATGTCACATTGGTAGACTGTCTCATTGAGTGGGGTCAGAGCATACAGATGAGGAAAATGAGGGAGTTGGAGAAATAAACTTATCAGGAAGAATGAATACAATAGTGACTGCAGTTGAGTAAAAAAGTAAGTTCTGTCTCTAAAGTCAAGAGAAACAAAAGTAAAAATGAACTATTGAGACTTCAGCACAGCAAAGGAAACAGTCAAAAAACTGAAAAACAACTTACAATGGGAGAAGATATTTGCAAATGACATAACAGATAAAGGACTAGTATCCAAGATCTGTAAAGAACTTCTCAAACTCACACCCAAAAGCAAATAATCCAGTCGAGAAATAGGCAGAAGACATGAACAGACACTTCTCCAAAAAAGACATACAAATGACCAAGAGACATGAAAAAATGCTCTGCATCACTTGCCATCAGGGAAGTGCAAATCAAAACCACAAAGAGATATTACCTTATACCAATTAGAATGGCCAACACCAATAAGACAAGGAATAACAAATGTTGGCAAGGATGTGGAGAAAGGGGAACACTCTTACACTGTTGGTGGGAATACAACCTGGTACAGCCACTTTGGAAAACAGTATGGAGGTTCCTCAAGACATTTATAATAGAGCTACCCTATGACCCAGCAATTTCACTACTGGGTACTTATCCCAAAGACACAGATGTAGTGAAAAGAAGGGGCACATACACCCCAATGTTCATAGCAGCCATGTCCACAATAGCCAAACTGTGGAAGGAGCCAAGATGTCTTTCAACAGATGGATGGGTAAAGATGATGTGGTTCGTATATACAATGGAGTTTTGCTTAGCCATCAGAAAGGATAAATGCCTACCATTTGCACTGACATGGATAGAACTGGAGGAGATTATGCTAAGTGAAATAAGTCAAGCAGAGAAAGACAGTTATTATATGGTTTCACTAATATGTGAAATATAAGGAATAATGCAGAGGACCATAGGAGAGGGAGGGAAAATTGAATGGGAAGAAATCACAGAGAAAGACAAACCATAAGAGACTTTGAACTCTGAGAAAGAAACTGAGGGTTGTAGAAGGGAGGGGCATGGGGGGTTGGGGTAACTGGGTGATGGCCATTAAGCAGGACACATGATCTGAAGAGCACAGGGTGTTATATGCAATTAATGAATCATTGAACACTACATCAAAAGCTGGTGATATACTGTACGTTGTCTAATCGAACATAATAAAAACATCTCTTAAAAAGGTTCTGAACATCTGGCAAACATGGAAAAATTGGAAACCCCAAGTAACTATTAGCAGAAGAAAAGCACAAGTCAGGAGGGCCGGGAGGGCAGGGCATGGAAAGATTGGAGCAGCAGAATCAGACGGATTTTAGAGACTGGACAAGTGTGTGAAGGAGGGAAGAGAGAGGTTGTTTGGAGTCAACTTTTGGGGATACCCTGAGAGTGACTGAGATGATAATTGTGGTCTTGCATGGTCTTTCGAATTCACTTACCTCTTTGAAGCTTTGAAAGTGATTACAAAAGAGATCAAAATATTTAAAAATCTTTTATATTTGATGTGCTGTTATTTCTTTCAGTGCAGTTCTAAGATCAACCAGGACCACAAGTTAACACTATATTTATGTAGTTTCATATGATATAGTAGAGAACATGCAGTATAGTGATTAAGAGGATAGACTCTGGAGCAAGATTTTTGGGGGTCAGATCACAGCTCTGCTATTTGCTACCTGCAACCCTGGGCAAGTTACTGAACATCTCAATAAAATAAGGGTATTTATAGCATGTAATTCATAAGGATATCTTTTGTGCAAATTAGTCCAGGGAGATAGAGTGCTAGAACAGTGCCTGCAGAATATTTCCTGAAACATTATAAACATTCAATAATACCTATGGTGATGATGAGGATGAGGATACAGATAAAGCAAAGAATATTTATGTGGCCAGTATTTATAATCCATTCATTTTACAAATATATTAGGTATTTACTCTGTACCTAGGATGTGCTGAGGTTTGAAGGTAGGAAAGAAAACACTTATGAACTCAAAACCCTGGGGATCTCAGTAACACATGAGGACATAAGATTTAGTCAATAAAGAACTCTCTATCAGGGGTTAAATTAATGTAGACCTACTTGGCATGTGTATAGAGCAGAGACCCCCTAGATGGGTAGCATGTTCCTTATACAAATTGAGTCAAATTATCTTTAATCTCAAATGTACTTTCTCCAAGACAAGTTTTTCAGTTAGAGAGGCTTCTGATAAATGTCTTTAATATATTGTCATTGAAAAGAGATCCATAAAATACAAATACTAGTCATGTATGAAGCAAAATTGACATTGAGTTGTAGAAAGTAAAGACCCTTGTTCATATGGAATGAAGGGACTTCTCAACTCTACACCAAGTGGGTCTCTGTGATTTTATCTGAGCAGGCTTAAACTTCTACTGTATCTAAGAAATAAGTGGTAGTATGATCATGGACTACTATACTTATTGTTTCTGATAATATATTGCTATATAATATGGCCTTATAGCACAGAAGACAGTAAAGAATGGTTTTCCAAAATCTTTTCATCATTTGCTCTTTTCTCCAGTTTGGATATAAAGAAATTATAACAACCATTTAATGCTAAATAATAATTAGAGCATAAAAATGACCACAAAAACATAAATGCAACTTGTACAAAATCTTTACATAGGATTATAGTTTACTACTAGTTATAAAATAGCTGAGATGGGAGATGGATCTTTTGCCGATAACGTGAACAAGTTTTTTTTTTTTTTTTTTTTTTAAAGTGTGTGTTAGAGATGGGCCTTTCTTCCTAATTAAGTATTAGAGGTTAAAAATTAAGAAAATAGGTTTAGATTTTATATTTTAGACCCAAAAAGAAATGTTCATTTGAGAACACATGCTATTTGTATAGAGTATGTAATTAATTAAGACAAATATTCAATTACCACTGATTATTTAATTTTTAATTAATGTTCTGAAAAATATCCTATCCTAGCTTCATCTTAAAATGCAGCAAAATCATAACCATGTTGTTTCTGGCCCACAAATCTTCATTTGTTCTTCTTTTCCAGGTTTATTCCCTGCTGTCCTGAATCTTGCTTCTAACGCACTTATCACCACAAATGCAACATGTGGAGAAAAAGGACCTGAAATGTATTGCAAATTGGTAGAGCATGTCCCTGGGCAGCCCGTGAGGAACCCCCAGTGTCGAATCTGCAATCAAAACAGCAGCAATCCAAACCGTATGTATTTTAGTATATATTTGCATGACACTGGCTAGGCTCTGTAATTGAGAGATTTTGAGTTGAAGTAGCCTTAAAGTCAAGGGTTTGTGGTCTCCCAAATTCCTAGAATTTTTCTTCCATTGGGAAATGCTTTATACTCCTTCTCTATCATCTGACAAACATTGCCAGAGTTCTTTATATGTACCAGGTGCATTGCTTGAGGAAAGTTTTCTAGCTGAAGACCTGTGTCAGTCATTAAGTTCACTGCTTCCAGAATAGTATGTGGATGTGTTATTAATGAAAACTTTAGTCATTCATGGGTCACTTATGTGCTAGGTACTCCGGTGAAGATCCAGCAGGAATAAGGTATGGTCCTTCCCTTCAATTAATGAAGTCATGGGCAAAAAGTACAAAGTAAAGAATCAGTATAGGGGCCTGAAGGAGAGACAGAAGTGTCACAAATTCAGTCCTGGTACAAATGAAGGCTAACCAAAAGAAGGGTTTTGTCTAGAGGTTGGAACCAGATTATGGAGGTTCTTAAACACTACAAGTGGAGTGTTTTAAGGACAGGTGTCATACAAAGCCCTCTTGCTGGCTTCTGTGAACTACATGAATATCTCAGATTCATTTATGTATTTTTTCAGCAAGCATTTGAACACCTGCTACTAGCAATGCATTGTATTGAAGCATCATGGTAAATCATACAAAGCCTTTGACTTAACAGACTTAGAGGGGAAATAGGAGAAGCAGAAAAGTAAAGGGAATGTTAAGGGAACATGAGAGAGGTTATTTAACTATTCCTGGGAGAAACTGACCCATGTACTGAAAAAATAAGAGTAAGATGAAAAGTATAAAAGAGGAGATGAAAAGAGGGGAGGAGTCAAGATGGCGGAGAAGTAGCAGGCTGAGACGACATCAGGTAGCAAGAGATCAGCTAGATAGCTTATCTAACCATTGAGAACACCTACAAATCCAATGGGAAATCGAAGAGAAGAAGAGCAATTCTAGAAACTGAAAATCGATCACTTTCTGAAAGGTAGGACCTGCGGAGAAGTGATCCAAAGGGACGGGAAGACAAACCGCGGGGGGAGGGGCCAGCTCCCGGCAAGTGGGGGAGCAACGGAGCACTAAATCAGGACTTTTAAAAGTCTGCTCCACGGAGGGACATTGCTCCAGAAGGTAAACCGGGGGGAAGCCCAGGCGGGGCCAGCGTAACCCCAGGTCCTGCGAGGTCATAGAAGGACTGGGGGTGTCTGAGTGTCGTAGAGCTCACAGGTATTAGAGTGGGGAAGCCGGCTACAGCAACAAAGCCGAGGAGTGAGCTCTCAGCTCGGGGCTACCTTGAGCTGGTCACAGGCTGGTTGGGCTCGAAGTGCAGCCGGAGGCCACGGAGACAGAAGCGACTGGGGGTTTTCTCCTAGTGTGAGCAATTGAGCGCTTTCCTCCAGGCACGACCGCAGGCCAGGGAGGCGGGGCAGTTGGGCACTTTTCTCTGAGGGTGCACTGAGGAGCGGGACCCCGAACTCTCGGCTCCTCCAGGCCGGAGATTGGGAGGCCACCATCTTCATTCCCATCATCCAGAACTCTACAGAAAGCGCTCAGGGAACAAAAGCTCCCGAAAGCAAACCTGAGCGGATTACTTAGCCCGGCCCCTGGCAAGGGTGGTGCAATTCCACCTGGGGCAAAGACACTTGAGAATCACTACAACAGGCCCCTCCCCCAGAAGATCAACAAGAAACCCAGCCAAGACCAACTTCACTCACCAAGAACAGCGGAATTCTAGAGGAGGAGAAAGCAAATCTTATCTGGACAAAATGACAAGGCGGAAAAACTCACCACAAAAAGAAGAACAAGAGGCAGTACCGAAGGCTGGGGACCTAATCAATATGGACATTGGTAACATGACAGATCTAGAGTTCAGAATGACAATTCTCAAGGTTCTAGCCAGGCTCGAAAAAGGCATGGAAGATATTAGAGAAACCCTCTCCGGAGAGATAAAAGCCCTTTCTGGAGAAATAAAAGAACTAAAATCTAACCAAGTTGAAATCAAAAAAGCTATTAATGAGGTGCAATCAAAAATGGAAGCTCTTACTGTTAGGATAAATGAGGCAGAAGAAAGAATTAGTGACATAGAAGACCAAATGACAGAGAATAAAGAAGCTGAGCAAAAGAGAGACAAACAAATACTGGACCACGAGGAGAGAATTCGAGAGATAAGTGACACCATAAGACGACACAACATTAGAATAATTGGGATTCCAGAACAAGAAAGAGAGAGGGGGGCAGAAGGTATACTGGAGACAATTATTGGAGAGAATTTCCCTAATATGGCAAAGGGAATAAACATCAAAATCCAGGAGATGCTAAGAACGCCCCTCAAAATCAATAAAAATAGGTCCACACCTCATCACCTGATAGTAAAATTTACAAGTCTTAGCGACAAAGAGAAAATCCTGAAAGCAGCCCGGGAAAAGAAGTCGGTAACATACAAGGGTAAAAACATTAGATTAGCAGCAGACCTATCCACAGAGACCTGGCAGGCCAGAAAGAACTGGCATGATATATTCAGAGCACTAAACGAGAAAAACATGCAGCCAAGAATACTATATCCGGCTAGGCTATCATTGAAAATAGAGGCAGAGATAAAAAGCTTCCAGGACAAACAAAAGCTGAAAGAATTTGCAAACACCAAACCAGCTCTACAGGAAATATTGAAAGGGGTCCTCTAAGCAAAGAGAGACCCTAAAAGTAGATCAGAAAGAAACAGAGACAATATACAGTAACAGTCACCTTACAGGCAATACAATGGCACTAAATTCATATCTCTCCATAGTTACCCTGAATGTTAATGGGCTAAATGCCCTAATCAAAAGACACAGGGTATCCAAATGGATTAAAAAAAAAAAAAAAACATCAATATGCTGCCTACAAGAAACTCATTTAGACCCGAAGACACCTCCAGATTTAAAGTGAGGGGGTGGAAAACAATGTACCATGCTAATGGACATCAGAAGAAAGCTGGGGTGGCCATCCTTATATCAGATCAATTAGATTTTAAGCCAAAGACTATAATAAGAGATGAGGAAGGACACTATATCATACTCAAAGGGTCTGTCCAACAAAAAGATCTAACAATCTTAAATATCTATGCCCCTAACATGGGAGCAGCCAACTATATAAACCAATTAATAACAAAATCAAAGAAATACATTGACAGTAATACAATAATAGCAGGGGACTTTAACACTCCCCTCACTGAAATGGACAGATCATCTAAGCAAAAGATCAACAAGGAAATAAAGGCCTTAAATGACACACTGGCTGAGATGGACATCACAGATATTCAGAACAGATATTCAGAACATTCCATCCCAAAGCAACAGAATATACATTCTTCTCTAGTGCACATGGAACATTCTCCAGAATAGACCACATCCTGGGTCATAAATGAGGTCTCAACTGGTATCAAAAGATTGGGATCATTCCCTGCATATTTTCAGACCACAATGCTCTGAAGCTAGAACTCAATCACAAGAGGAAATTTGGAAAGAATGCAAATACATGGAGAGTAAACAGCATCCTTCTAAAAAATGAATGGGTCAACCAGGAAATTAAAAAAGAATTGAAAAAAATCATGGAAACAAATTATAATGAAAACACAACGGTTCAAAATCTGTGGGACACAACAAAGGCAGTCCTGAGAGGAAAATATATAGCTGTACAAGCCTTTCTCAAGAAACAAGAAAGGTCTCAAATACACAACCTAACCCTACACCTAAAGGAGCTGGAGAAAAAACAACAAAAAAAGCCTAAACCCAGCAGGAGAAGAGAAGTCATAAAGATCAGAGCAGAAATCAATGAAATAGAAACTAAAAAAAAAATAGATGAAATCAATGAAACTAGAAGCTGGTTCTTTGAAAGAATTAATAAGATTAACAAACCCCTGGCCAGACTTATCAAAAAGAAAAGAGAAAGGATGCAAATAAATAAAATCATGAACGAAAGAGGAGAGATCACAACCAACACCAAAGAAATACAAACAATTATAAGAACATACTATGAGCAACTCTATGCCAACAAATTCAACAATCTGGAAGAAATGGATACATTTCTAGAGACATATAAACTACCACAACTGAACCAGGAAGAAAAAGAAAACCTGAAAAGACCCATAACCGGTAAGGAGATTGAAACAGTCATCAAAAATCTCCAAACAAAAAAAAGTCCAGGACCAGATGGCTTCCCAGGGGAATTCTACCAAACATTTAAAGAAGAATTAATTCCTATTCTCCTGAAACCGTTTCAAAAAATAGAAGTGGAAGGAAAACTTCCAAACTCATTTTATGAGGCCAGCATCACCTTGATCCCAAAACCAGACAAGGATCCCATCAAAAAAGAGAATTACAGACCAATATCCTTGATGAACACAGATGCGAAAATTCTCACCAAAATACTGGCCACTGGGATCCAACAGTACATTAAAAGGATTATTCACCACGACCAAGTGGGATTTATTCCAGGGTTGCAAGGTTGGTTCAACGTCCACAAATCCATCAATGTGATACAATACATTAATAAAAGAAAGAGTAAGAACCATATGATACTCTCAATAGATGCTGAAAAAGCATTTGACAAAGAGCAGCATCCCTTCCTGATTAAAACTCTTCAAAGTGTAGGGATAGAGGGCACATACCTCAATATTATCAAAGCCATCTATGAAGAACCCACTGCAAATATCATTCTCAATGGAGAAAAACTGAAAGCTTTTCCGCTAAGGTCAGGAACACGGCAAGGATGTCCGTTATCACCACTGCTGTTCAACATAGTACTAGAAGTCCTAGCCTCAGCAATCAGACAACAAAAAGAAATTAAAGGCATCCAAATCAGCAAAGAAGAAGTCAAACTATCACTCTTTGCAGATGATATGATACTATATGTGGAAAACCCAAAAGGCTCCACTCCAAAACTGCTAGAACTTGTATAGGAATTCAGTAAAGTGTCAGGATATAAAGTCAATGCACAGAAATCAGTTGCATTTCTTTACACTAACAAGACAGAAGAAAGAGAAATTGAGGAGTCAGTCCCTTTTACAATTACACCCAAAACTATAAGATACTAGAAATAAACCTAACCAAAGAGGCAAAGAATCTATACTCAGAAAACTATAAAGTACTCATGAAAGAAATTGAGGGAGACACAAAGACATGGAAAAATGTTCCATACTCACGGATTCGAAGAACAAATATTGTGAAAATTCTATTCTTCCTAAAGCAATCTACGCATTTAATGCAATCCCTATCAAAATCCCATCCATTTTTTTCAAAGAAATGGAACAAATAATCCTAAAATTTATATGGAACCAGAAAAGACCTCAAATAGCGAAAGGAATATTGAAAAAGAAAGCCAAAGTCAGTGGCATCACAATTCCAGACTTCAAGCTCTATTACAAAGCTGTCATCATCAACACAGTATGGTACTGGCATAAAAACAGACATATAGACCAATGGAACAGAATAGAGAGCCCAGAAATAGACCCTCAACTCTATGGTCAACTAATCTTCGACAAAGCAGTAAGAAATGTCCAAGGGAAAAAAGATAGCCTCTTCAACAAATGGTGCTGGGAAAATTGGACATCCACATGCAGAAAAATGAAACTGGACCATTTCCTTACACCACACACAAAAATAGACTCAAAATGGTTGAAGGACCTCGATGTGAGAAAGGAATCCATCAAAATCCTTGAGGAGAACGCAGGTAGCAACCTCTTTGACCTCAACCGCAGCAACTTCTTCCTAGGAACATCGCCAAAGGCAACAGAAGCAAGGGCAAAAATGAACTACTGGGATTTCATCAAGATCAAAAGCTTTTGCACAGCAAAGGAAACAGTTAACAAAACCAAAAGACAACTGACAGAATGGGAGAAGATATTTGCAAATGACATATCAGATAAAGGGCTAGTATCCAAAATCTATAAAGAGCTTAGCAAACTCAGTACCCAACGAACAAATAATCCAATCAAGAAATGGGCAAAGGACATGAACAGACATTTCTGCAAAGAAGACATCCAGAAGGCCAACAGACACATGAAAAACTGCTCCACATCACTCGGCATCAGGGAAATACAAATCAAAACCACAATGAGATACCACCTCACACCAGTTAGAATGGCTAAAATTAACAAGTCAAGAAATGACAGATGCTAGTGAGGATGCGGAGAGAGGGGAACCCTCCTACATTGTTGGTCGGAATGCAAGCTGGTGCAACCACTCTGGAAAACTGAAAATAGAGCTACCCTATGACCCAGCGATTGCACTACTGGGTATATATATCCTAAAGATACAAACGTGGTGCTCCGAAGGGGCACATGCACCCAAATGTTTATAGCAGCAATGTCCACAATAGCCAAACTATGGAAAGAACCTAGATGTCCATCAACAGATGAATGGATAAAGAAGAGGTGGTATATATACACAATGGAATACTATGCAGCCATCAAAAGAAATGAAATCTTGCCATTTGCGACGACTTGGATGGAACTAGAGGGCATTATGCTTAGTGAAATAAGTCAATCGGAGAAAGACAACTATCATATGATCTCCCTAATATGAGGAAGTGGAGATGCAATGTGGGCAGGTTGGGGGGAGTAGGAAAAGAAAAAATGAAAGAAGATGGGATTGGGAAGGAGACAAACCTAAAAGACTCAACCTCAAAAAACAGACTGAGGGTTGCTGGGGGGAGGGGGGACGGGAGAGGGTGGTGGGGAAATGGACATTGGGGAGGGTATGTGCTATGATGAGTGCTGTGAAATGTGTAAACCTGGCGATTCACAGACCTGTACCCCTGGGGATAAAAATACATTATATGTTTATTAACATAAATAAATTAATTAATTTAAAAAAGAAGAAGAAAAAAACCAAAAGTATAAAAGAAAAAGCACGTGCAAGTCTTGGAGGTATGGAACCACAGGATACATTCAGTTAATTATGAGTAATTTGATTTAACAGGTAAAGAACTTATATGGAGAAGGGGAAGATGTTGTGCAAGAATTCTAGAGATAGAGATTGATTTAGAGATACACATTGGGAAATTATCAAATATATATATTGGGAAGGTTAGTAATGTAAATACGTAATGTCAATGAGGTGAGTTATAATGGGGATAAAACTTCACAAGTATATTGTTTTAAAATTTGCTTAGTTTCCTTCTCTTTTTAAGTTGCAAAACAATAAAATGAAGGAAGCTTTCTCTCACAATCTACATTTTTTTAATCTCAAAACAAAGTTGGAACGTATTGTGCATTCTTTATCAGAACGGGTTAAAGGGAAGAATGCATAGTCACCTCTCTGTTGTATAATTAAGAGATGCTGGAAATACTTTATTTGGAGAATTGGGGCCTTTGTGATTAAAGTTGGTGGTCCTGTGTATCAAAATATTAAAACAAAAAGGTTAAGAAAAAGATGGTGACCATCAGAAAACTTCCTTGCCTTTTAACAGCTCTGGTTATTTCTGTGATGTAGATTATTATGATATGGGCGTAGGAGTGGGGAATGATGGAACACATCTTACCTGTCTGCTTATTTCTTAGAACAGTAAGTATAAAGGAACTAGTTCAAAGCCCTGTGGAAATATCAAAAGCTAAGGGAGGTAGGTTAAGTGGAATCTAGAAAGTCAATAAATAAAGAGAAACAGAATCCAAGGAAGGAAGTCAGAAGATTCAGGTACCATGGATGTGAGGAAGGAAAGAATTATCAGGAAGAATGTGTAATCTGCAATGTTAACTGCTTCCAAGAAATTGAGTAAGAAAAGTGTAATATAGATTTTCCTTGATTTTGACAATATGGGAACCTTGTGAAAGCTGTCAGTGGATTGATGGTGGCAAGTCACACCACAGAGTTGATAAATGAGTGGTAAAGAGGAAAGAAAGGATTATAGGAATAGTCCTTCAAATATCCTTGATGTGAAAGAGAATGGAGGACTTTGACAGAGGAACATGTAGTATATTGAAGGTTTTCAGAGTCAGGAGGCATTTGAGCAAGTTTCAGTGCCAAAAGGAAAGGCCAGGAAAGTTGAGGATAAAGTTGAGGATAAAAGTGGGGTGGTAGTTCTCCGGAGGTAAAAACAGATGAGTCACTAACCAGGTGGAAAGTCTTAAATTAGGAGACACATACCTTTTAACTGATCAAATCAGAAAGAGGGAGGATGAGTAGAAGCAAATAGAAGGAAGTATTTAGGAGGGAATTCTTATTTAATGCTCTTTATTTTCTCATTAAGATATGTGTTTGGGTCTTCTGTTAAGGAAAGAAGTAAAATTTTTATTAACTGCTTTCAGGGAATAGGAGAATTGCTGAGCCATGATGAGAATAACGTTAAGAATTCCATATGGGGTAAAATGGAGGAATCAAATATTTGTACTGAGCCTCATGGAGTTTTACAGAGAAAGTGGAATGGAAGGATAAGGTGGCAAGAAAATGGAAGCAAAGGCCAGAAGATAAGTGAATTGAAGGATTATGAGATTTAGGTTCATTAGGGAAGAAAATGAAGCTTGATACAGTGAAACTGCCGTTGGTTTAGACTGGTAACCTTGATGATTTCATGAGGAATGTGAGAAACCCTGGAGGCATGGAAATGGTCAGGATGGGGTGGGAGTGGTAGGCAGGTGATTGGGAGTGTGCCTGCGTGTGTTTAGGATGAGCTGGGTAGAGAGGGCGAGTTAAAGTATCTAAAATTTTGTGTGTGTGTACGTGTGTGTGTGTGTGTGTGTGTGTGTATGTATATATATATATATATGTATATATATGTATGTATGTAAATAAATAGCAATACACATCTTTATAGTTCCTGCCTATAAGTACAATGTTAGAATAGATAAGGCTTGGATATAAAAAGCAATTAAACAAATATAAACTCAGGTCTTGTGTACCTAGTGGTTACATATTATAAGTGATGTAGGATTTCCGAGAAGGAAAACATTAGTGGGAACTGAAGTATCAAGAGAGGTTTCCAAGAAGGTGGTGAGACTTAGTTGGGCATTAAAATGCCTAATTGCCTAAGATTAGAGGGAAAGGTATTCCAGGAAAGAAGAAAGACAAGAAACTACGTACAGTCACGAGACAGAATAGAAAGCAGATGCAAAGATTGGGGTGGAAAATAATTGAATGAAGACTCTTGGCTGGAAAAGTGGATGAGATGCATTTGCCAAACTGAGTCCAAGAGCGACTCTGTCACTTCCCCCTTCAGTCTTGTGTCTCAGTGGAAGACATCCGCATTTAGGCAAGCCCATCCCATAGCTTTATATTGAGACAAAGGTGAACAGAATATTTTAGTAACTAAGCAAGCTGTAAAGGAGGTAGTCTTTTTACTTCCTCATTTTCATTTACCTGAAGTGTCCTTTAAACTTACAGTCTGGATTTACTTCGTGTGATTAATTTTAAGGTACCAACTTCATTACATTTCGAAGTCCTGTTTTGAAACTAGAAATTTAGAAAGAACAATACCCTATAAGATTAAGCAACTAGCAGTAAACTACATGAATATATTTTAAGAGAAGTTGGAGCAACAGATGATAAAGTTTTACAAATTCATTGAACAGCTAGAATAAATCTGGCAGGCCTGTACTCAATTGCCATAAAGAGAAAAGGAAACTTGAACTTCCTGTTAATAGATTGTGCTTCCCAATTAAAAACTAGCAGTTTGAAAGATTTACCTAATCAATGATTCCCTTGCCAATTTTCTGATGCAGTTAGCCCTTAAATTGACTTGTGTAGCTATCCCTGTTGAGGATGTTATAAGTTTCTACCTCATTCTAAATAAGGGAAGTATGCCAACAATTAATCAGTATTTGCAAATTAATTATGATTAAACTTTCATAATGGGGATTATGGTTAATTGTTGATTCATCTCCCAGTCTTCATTTTCGTGACTAATTCTCATATCAATTTGACCTGAGGTGGCAGATATCAAAATTTCTAATTATATAGCTTCTCTCAGAATTACCTAAGAGCCACAAATTTGATTTGGAAATGTGGTTTTGTGTGTGTTTTTCGATCACATATTAAACCCACAGTCTGTAAAGAAGATTCCTGAGGATGTTTGGGGAATGTAGGCTGTGATATTTATTTTTCTTCAGAAGCAATGCCAGAAATATTTCACTCATGGTTCTGACTTATAATGTGCCAATTTCAGCACCACTGATACCACAAGGGCATTTATCTGATATTTGGTTTTGCTTATGGTATTTGCTGTTGTTATAAAGACCTGACACCTTTCCTAGCTTCAACAGAACAAGTGCCAATTATTAAATACATTCAGCAATTTTACTTTTCAATAATGAGATAGGATGCCCCATCTCAGTGGACTGCGAATATGAGAAGACTTGATACAAAACAAAATCCATCCAGTTACTTAGCTGAACTAAATAATTTATCAATAAAAATAGAATATTTTTGTCTTGTCCTGTGCTCTCATATTCCCATAAGTAACTCAAGGACATAAGCCTCTATGTTTTTAATTAAACAAGTCATAACAGGCTATTGTAATAAAACTATTATAGTCAAAGTATTTGCTCTAAAAATGGCAGATTTAATGAATATGCAGTTTTGAATAAAAATTTTTCTTTTGAAGATGATTTCATTTATTACGAAATTCCTATTGCATTGAGTACTTCATTTTGCTTGATTTTGTTGTTCTTTTCAAAGTTTTTATTAAATGCATTTCAGCTCTAATTAAGATTCAGAACAGTGTACATTTTGAACAGATGTATAATTTATTTTATGTATATGCATAATGGTTAGAATATTAATAGCTGTAATGTTCCTCTGGTAACCATGTTAGTTTAAAGTTCTCATCCAAGGTATGTTTACTGGTCCATGGAAAAATGAGAAAGTGAGAAATTCTGAATTTTTAATGACAACAATGAACACATTTTAAAGGACTGTTCATTTAGAAATTATGTTTCTTTAAAGCTTTTTTTGGTCAGTTGTTCATTATTTGATGAAATAATAGTGACGGTGTATTAAATGACACTGAAGTAGACTGAAGGTTACTGTGACTTGCATCATTGAAGAGCCGGGACTCATATCAATTCCACAAATCTCTCATCTACATTTTTTCAATTTTTTTCTGAAAATTAACCTGGGAATCACTGCTTTGGAGTGGAGTTTTGTTATCCCTATTTCAGAAATTGCACACACAATTTAAATGAGTTGCCATGGTTAAACACCAAATGGTGGAGCCAGGAGTAACATCTAGCTCCTCATCCTCCAAGTCTCCATATTCTAGATCTCATGCTTTTTTCATCACCTTTATCATCAGAGTACATGTCTACATTACTACATCATGTAGGCAAAGGGAGGGTCCATTATTATTGCTTGTAGTGATATGGTTTGCTCATTATTTGAAGTATTCCTTCCATTTACAAGAAAGATTGTGTTCTAATCTAGAAGGTTACTCTTAGGCCATTTATTTGAAACATCTCCCCAGAGAAGTAGTGTCAAAAAGTTCTCAAGACTGACACCCCAAGGCATATGTAATCCGTAATGTACAGAAGTGTAGCAGGGAAGCTAGCCTCCACTTTGTGTACATTTCTGTGGTTAAATATATTGGCTTTCAAGTGAGAATTTAGGAAGTTAAGTAGTTTAGTGCAGCCCTTGGGATAGAAATAAGAACATCTCCATCCACCTCCAATCCTGCCATCCTCACCTGTGAATGAGCTGGGCCTATTTAGAAGAGAAGAAGAAAAAAACCAAAAACTAAAATGGAATTTTTGTGTTACTTGGAAAATGAGAACAGATTTCAGACAAGAACCCATGACTAAGAACCAAAACAGAATGAGGGCTTTGGCACTTTAGGGATAATGGCTGCTATTGTGAGATGCACAGCGCTAAGTTGGAGGAAATGTGAGGTTTGAGGAGTGTAGGAAGGAAAAGGATGTCAAGAAAAGACTACAGGAGTGGGGTGGGCTGGGATGGCATGATTGTCCACCCTCCTGTAATCTATCTCCAGTCTTCCTTTTAATTTGCACACTGAGTTCTGTTCTCATCTACCTGGAGTAAAGGTGAGGGAAGATCCACGTTTTGTTGGTAGGACAGAGTTTCGTGTGCTATTCTCTCTGTTCTCCATTGAGTTAGTGATGATGGGGATGGGCAAATGCTAGATGGGAGGTTTGGAGTATCTTTCATTTTATATAAATATATATTTAAAGATTTACTTATTTATGAGAGAGACAGCATAGAAATGTGAGCAGGAGGAGGAGCCAAGGGAGAAGGAGAGAGAGGATCTGAAGCAGGCTCCTGGCTGAACATGTGGGGCTTGATCTCACAGCCCTGAGATCATGACCTGAGCCAAAAGCAAGAGTTGGATGCTCAACAGACTGAACCACCAGGCACCCCGTCTTTCATTATATTTTTAAATAGTGGTTAGAAGTTGGCCAGTAAAGGGCTGACTGCAAAAAGTCTCATAGGATGGATTTGACAGCATTTTATATTAAACCCATATAACCCCAGAGTGCCCAAGTCTTGGTAATAATGAATGTGTCAGAAGGATAAATCTTCAAGTACCTTTCAACCACAATTCAGGATTTTATGTTTTGTTCACGAAGTGGATGGCTTACTAGAGCTGCCTCAGTCAGTAGAGCTTTGCTTCTTTGAATGACTGACACATCCATTAGATCTCAATATTATTTCTTCACACTTAATTTCTGTAGTAATCTTTAAAGTTCCCTATTTGAATTGATGACCAGAGTGTTGAGCACTTATTCTCTTACAGCCTAACTAGGCATTTCATGCTACCTTATAGAGTGCTGTGGAAAAGTTGGCATTAATGAAATCTGTTGAAGATGTGAATTGCTCTCTCTTTATATTATTTTGATGTTTGATATTCACATGATGATGCTCTCAACTTAGTTTTTACTTTTTTTTTAAAGAAATAGCTATAAATTCATTATATGATTTTTTTTTTGTCCTTTCACATATTGCTGCTGATTCAAAAGAGAGACACCCGATTACAAATGCTATTGATGGAAAGAACACTTGGTGGCAGAGTCCCAGTATTAAGAATGGAATTGAATACCATTATGTGACAATTACACTGGATTTACAGCAGGTATAGTGCCTTTTTTTAATTATTGTTTTTAAATCATTTTCCACTTTTAAAGTTGTATCTTGAATTTACTATTTGTTTAGTTAGTGGTTCTTGGGTGAAAGGATACTTTTCTTATTGCCCTCTGTTATTAATATGAGGCACAAAGGGGCCTCTTCCTTTAAGATACTGTTATTTAGAAATAGATGACATTCATTTCTAAAGCACAAGGAAAATGAGTTCCCATGAAGAGTTTAGAACTGAATTAGGAGCTGATTCTGTTTTGACTAATGAGAGTGAATGATGAAAATACAGATCAACAAAATTTTACATAAAGAAAATATATTGGTGCCATTTTTAACTTTTAAAATAACACAACGTTCCTGTTCTGCTCATGGTGTGTGCACTGAAAGGTTCTTGGATAACAGGGCTCTTGAGTAAATTGCCTCTTATTACTGAGAGTTGAACAAGCTGTGACAGTTGATTCTTAAATTAAACTTGGGCCACTAAACGAGGTAACAAGCCTTGTAGTTGTACAAAATTGATGTTGAAGTTATTAGAGTTTGTGTGGCAGAGGCCTGGGTGCCTTCTACACTTAATTTCTTTCTTCTTTCCATTCACAATATTCAGGTCAGGCTGAACTTACTAATCAAGAATTACCATCACCCCAAATTATTTAGGCTTGAAAATTGGATGGAATCTGGTAAAATGTTCCCATATTTTGCTGTTATTCCAAACACAAAAGCTAATTTAATTGACTGAGGGCTGAGACTGGGGGCGTTTAACTTGGATGACTTCTGTATCTTAGCCTGTTTCTCCTTCCCTGGAATCAGTGTAGGAAAGGCTCTCAGTCATTCCTTCCATTCCCAGTGGAGTCAGAGCAGCAAAACATTGTAGGGTTAGTGAAGGCAGAATGGCCAAGATAGTTAGTGATAGATACTTTGTATAGGTTGTAGATGTTGAGACTCCGCTGGTGGTCATAGTGAAGGGAGGCACCAGCCAATGGGCTTAGTCACATTTCCAGGGGACCAGATAGGCACCAATCATTTCACATATGGATGCTATTTGTCATCAACAGGAGTACAGTCTCCCCCCACCACCCCTCCTTCCCACCCTCCCCGCCACAGTTTGAGTCCATTTTTTGCCAGGGTAGACACACTCAGGAACTACAAATTGCTGGCTGGTGAGTCTCACAGGATACCATCCTCTCACCCATCTAGGACAACTCAGGACCTTACCAAGGTGACAGCAGAGCTCAGGGATGCAGCTATATTGCCAGCTGGCATGGATTCATGTCTACTCATTCTAACAGTTAATGTCAGCCTTGAGTTAATGGCATTTCTCAGGAAGTCTGTGTACTATCAGGGAATAACAGGGCAAACTACAGCACTGATCAATCATGCATTAGGTCAATGAAGAGTTGTGCATGAATACCCTCAGGATCCTACCCTCAAAACGCGCTTCATCCCTCTTCTGATAAAGACAGCTTGGCCCTTTATCAGTCACCAAGCTTCTCCTTGTTCATGTGGTTATTGAAATTCAGCCTTCCCAATCAGAAGTAAGTCTGCTGTCTGTTGCCTTGTGTCATGTTCTGGGATAGGGAATTAATAAATAGTGATGGTCAATTTCTCTAGTTAACTCTCAACTTAACTCTTTAAATTGCACATGGAGCAAGAGTCAACTATTATAATTTTCTCAAATCACTTACATTACTCTTTGATCTCAACCACAGTAGTATATATTTATTAAACTTAACATCATTTTTTCCTTCTAATTTAAAACTGGGTGGCCCAATTAGAAGCTTTTGTTAAATCATTTCTATCCACATATCTATAATTTTTTAGCATTTTCGTTTTAAAAATTTCTTATTTAAATTCAATTTAATTAACATAGCCTGTAATATTAGTTTCAGACATAGAATTTAGTGATTCATAAGTTGTATACAACACACAGTACTCATTATTGCAAGTGCCCTCCTTACTGTCCGTCATGCAATTGCTCCATCCCCCCCCACCTCCCTTCTAGCAACCCTCCATTTGTTTCCTGTAATTAAGAGTCTCATGATTTGCCTCCTTCTCTGTTTTCATCTTACCTTATTTTTCCTTCTCTTCCCCTATATTCATCTGTTCTGTTTCTTAAATTCCACATGAGTGAAATCATATGGTATTTGTCTTTCTCTGACTGACTTATTTCACTTAGCATAATACCCTCTAGTTCAGTCCATGTCATGGCAAATGGCAAGATTTCATTCTTTTTGATGGTTGAGTAATATTCCTGTGTGTGTGTGTGTGTGTGTGTGTGTGTGTATCTCCACTCATCTGTTGATGGATATCCGGGCTCTTTCCATATTTTGGTTATTGTGAATATTGCTGCTATAATATTGGGGTGCCCCTTCAAATCATTATGTTTGTATCCTTTAGATATATACCCAATAGTACAATTGCTGGGTCATAGGGTAGCTCTAATTTTAACATTTTGAGGACTCTCCATACTGTTTTCTAGAGTGGCTATACCAGTTTGCATTCCCATTGAGAGGATTCCCCTTTCTCCACATCCTTGCCAATATCTTTTGTTTCCTAGCTTGTTAATTTTAGCCATTCTGACAGGTGTGAGGTGATACCTCATTGTGGTTTTGATTCATGTTTCCCTGATGGTGAGTGATGTTGAGTGTGTTTCATGTGTCTGTTGTCCATTTGTATGTTTTTGGAGAACTGTCTATTAATGTCTTCTGCCCATTTCTTGGCTGGATTTTGTTGTTATTGTTGTTGTTATTTTGAGTGTTGAGTTTTCTAAGTTCATTATAGATTTTGGACACTAGCCCTTTATCTGATAAGACATTTGGAAATGTCTTCTCCTGGTCCATAGGTTGCCTTTCAGTTTTGTTGACTGTTTCTTTTGCTGTGCAGAGGCTTTTTATCTTGTTGAAGTCCTAATAGTTAATTTTTGCATTCATTTCTCTTGCCTTTGGAGGTGTGTCTAGCAAGAAGTTGCTTCTACCAAGGTCACAGAGGTTGTTGCCTGCATTCTCCTCTAGAATTTTGATGGTTTCCTGTCTCACATTTAGGTCTTTCATCCATTTTAAGTCTATTTTAATGTATGGTGTAAGGAAATTGTCCAGTTTCATTCTTCTCCGTGTGACTGTCCAATTTTCCCAACACCATTTGTTGAAATGACTTTTTGCAATTGGATATTCTTTCTTGCTTTGTTGAAGATGAGTTGACTATAAAGTTGAGGGTCCATTTCTGGGTTCTCTATTCTGTTCCATTGATCTATGTGTCTATTTTCGTGTCAGTACTGTACTGTCTTGATGATTACAGCTTTGTTTTTTTGGAGGGGGCGTTTTTATCCCTCCGCCCCTTGACTGTCTTATCCTATTTATTTATTTATTTGTTTGTTTTAATTTTTTTATTGTGTTATGTTAGTCACCATACAATACATCATTAGTTTTTGATGTAGTATTCCATGATTCATTGTTTACTTATAACACCCAGTGCTCCATGCAATCCGCACCGTCCTTGACACCCATCACTGGGCTCACCCATTCCCCCAACCTTCTCCCTTCTAAAACTCAGTTTCCCAGAGCCCATAGTCTTTCATGGTTCATCTCCCACTCTGATTTCTCCCCCTTCATTTTCCCCTTTTTCTGATGTCCTCCATGCTATTTCTTATGTTTCACAAATAAGTGAAACCATATGATAATTGACTTTCTCTGTTTGAATTATTCCACTTAACATAATATCCTCCAGTCCCATCCAAGCTGATGCAAAAGTTGTGATATAACTTAAAGTCTGGAATGGTGATTCCTCTAGCTTTGGTTTTCTTTTTCAACATTACTTTGGCTATTTGGGGTTTATTCTGGTTCCATACAAATTTTGGGATTGTTTGTTCCAGCTCTGTGAAAAACGTTGATGGTATTTTGATAGGGATTGAGTTGAATGTGTGGATTGCTTTGGGTAGTTTAGACATTTTAGATATTTGTTCTTCCAGTCCCTGAGCATGGAATGCTTTTCCATTTCTTTGTATCTTCCTCAATTTCTTTTTTATGTATTCTGTAGTTTTCAGAGTATAGATCTTTTTTACCTCTTTAAGTTTATTCCTAGGTATCTTATTTTTGGTGGAGTTATAAATGGAATCGATTCCCTTATGTCTCTTTCTGTTCCCTATGTCACTATGTATAGAAATGCAACTCTCTTCCATGCATTGATACGATATCCTGCCACTTTGCTGAATTCAGTTAATGAGTTCTAACAATATGTTGGTGGAGACTTTCAGGTTTTCTACATAGAGTGTCATGTCGTCTGCAAAGAATGAAAGTTTTGACTTCCTCCTTGCTGGTTTGGATGCCTTTAATTTCTTTTTGTTGTCTAATTGTTGAGCCAGGACTTCTAGTACTATGTTGAACAACAGTGGTGAGAGTGGACATCCCTGTTATATTCATGACCTTAGGAGAAAAGTTCTCAGTTTTTCCTCATTGAGAATGATATTTGCTGTGGATTTTTTTGTGTATGGCTTTTATGCTATTGGGGAATGTTCCCTCTATCCCTACATGGCAGAGAGTTTTTATCAAGAAAGGATGCTGTATTCTGTCAAATACTTTCCTGCACCTATTGAGAGTATCATATGGTTCTTGTCCTTTCTTTTATTGATGTAACATATTACATTGATCGATTTGCAAATGTTGTACCACCCTTGCAGCCCAGGAATAAATCCTACTTGGTCATGGTGAATAATCTTTTTAATGTGCTGTTGATTCTCATTAACTAATATCTTGGTGAGAATCTATGTTCATTAGGGATACTGGTCTATCATTTTTCTTTTTACTGGAGTCTTTGGTTTTGAAACTAAGGTAATTAATGCTGACCTCATAGAATGAGTTTGGAAGTTTTCCTTTCATCATTGTTTTCTGAAATAGTTTCAGAAGAATAGGTATTAATTCTTCTTTCAGTGTTTCAAATTATTAATTCAGTTTTATTTATCATTATTAATTCAATAGATCAGAGTCTACCTGAAAGCCCATTTTACACTGAAGCCATTTATATTTTCCTAGGTTTGCTTTGCATTCCCCACTCATGCATTCTTAAATGGTATCTAAAGAGTTATGTGGATTTTTTTTCCTAGTTACTCTTCTTCCTGTTTAGTTTAATAGCCTTAAGATGAGTGAATAATCCAAGACATCTTTTATAGTTCAGTCTTCATAGCAAGTTGTAGGTTTCTATTTATAAGACAGTACTATCTAACTCCAAAGTCTAGAGTACACCTAGTGTAAGTGGTACATCTCCTATATCTCAGGGTGGCACCACTGCCCAATGTCCTCATTTACTTTGGCCCCTGCCTACTTCCTGCAAATCAACCTACTGTATGTTCAAGAGAAAGGCAGCCCAATTTGCAAAACTCAATAAATCTTTATTTTTATTTGACTCACAATTTTAATTTAGTCAGTGTTTTGATGATGTAAAACATTAAGAAGGTTTTGTGATATTTTTATAATGGAATTCCTCAAGGAGGAAGAGCTTTAAACCTCTTATTTGGTCTTAGGTTTTGGAGTAACAAACTGGAATGTGTTCCTAGAACTTATTTAGCTAAGGACAAAGTTGCAGGCAGGCATATTTCAGTGCATTGACAATAGAGAAAATGTGGACATCCTTATTATTTATTTACTTCTCAGAAAAATCTTAAAAGGGCAGCTGGAATTATGATCCTTATTTAATAGTTAAAGAACACTTAGGCTTAGAAAAGTCAAGTGACTTGGCCTTTTTACAAAGCCTTTTTCAGGTGGGGCTGAGAGTTCAACCTAGGGTGTCTGAATCCAGACCCTGAACTATACCAGATTTTCCTGAACTGGCATCTGAAGACTAGCTTAGGGAGGTCAAGAGAACTTTTGGTATATAATGTTAAGGAGTCTATACATTGTTTGGATTCTAGAAATACCACACTATAATCTCTTGGCTTTTGTGAGAGAGTACAACCAACAACTATTTTGTTGTAAAACAGGAGACTAGAGTTTTCATTTTCTTGTATATTTTAGTATGCCCCTAAAGTGGCATAACTTCTGTCTTTTCCACCTATACCATGAAAGATTAATAGGTTATTCAGCATAAAATGAGCTATTACTCTACCAGGAGTCAAGGACAGCAGTTTTATAATGAATAGGTAAATATCACTAAATGTTTGTTTGTTGTTGATTCAGCAAGAGAGCTGGCCACTCCTTAGTTCTCCTTTTCATTGTGAGCTGTATGATTTCAGCCAGTGCCAGTTTTGTTATTGTTGATATATGCTTGGCTCCTCTGTGAAATAGTTTCATTTTATTTTATTTTTAATATTCATTCATATATTCACTCATTCATTTAAATTCAAGTTAGTTAACATATAGTACAGTACTGGTTTCAGAGGAAAATTAAGTGATTCATCACTTACATAACACAGCCAGTGCTCATCCCAACAAGTGCCCTCCTTAATGCCCATCATCCATTTAGTGCATACCTCCTATTTTCCTCCCCTCCAACAGCCCTCACTTTGTTCTCTCTAGTTAAACTTCTCTTATGGTTTGCCTCCCTCTCTGCTTTTATCTCATTTTATTTTACCTTCTCTTCCCTATGCTCATCTGTTTTGTTTCTTAAACTCTACATATGAGTGAAATCATATATTTGTATTTCTCTGAGTGACTTATTTCCCTTAGGATAATACACTCCAGTCCCAACCATGTTGTTGCAAATGTGAAGATTTCATTCTTTTTGATGGCCCAGTAATATTCTACTGTATATTTATAACACATATGTTTTATCCATTCATCAGTCTGTGGACATTTAGGCTTTTTCCATAATTTGGCTATTGTTGACAGTGACTTTATAAACTTTGGGGGCATGTACCCCTTCGAGTCAGCATTTTTATATCATTTGGATATATACCCAGTAGTACAATTGCTAGGGCATAAGGTAGCTCTATTTTTTAACCTTCTGCAGAAACTCCATACTGTTTTTTTGAGTGGCTGAACCACTTTGCATTCCCACCTACAGTTCAAGAGGGTTCCCCTTTCTCTACATCCTTGCCAACAACTGTTGTTTTCTGAGTTTTTTTATTTTAGCCAACTAACTATCAGGTGAGGTGGTATCTCATTGTGGTTTTGATTTGTATTTCCCTAATGATGAGTGATGGTAAGCATTTTTTCATGTGTCTCTTAGTCATTTGTAGGTCCTCCTTGCAGAAATGTCTTTGTGTGTCTTCTGCCCATTTCTTCACTGGATTTTTTTTGGGAAGTTGATTTTGATGAGTTCTTTACAGATTCTGGATACCAGCCCTTACCTGATACATCATCTTCAAATAACTTCTCCCGTTCCATAGGTTGCCTTTTAGTTCTATTGATTGTTTCCTCTGCTGTGCAGAAGCTTTTTATCTTGATGAAGTTCTAATAGTTCATTTTTGCTTTAATTTCCCTGCCTCCGGAGATGTATCTAGTGAGAAGTTGCTGCAGCTGAGGTCACAGAGGTTGCTGCCTATGTTCTCTTCTAGGATTTTGATGGTTTCCTGTCTTGCATTTAGGTCTTTCATCCATTTCAAATTTGTTCTTGAGTATAGTATAAGAAAGTAGTCCAGTTTCATTCTTCTGCATGTGGCTGTTCAGTTTTCCCAAAACCATTTGTTGAAGAGATTGTCTTTTTTTCAACTGAATAAGTCTTTCCTGCTCTTTGGAAGATTAGTTGACCAAAGAGTTGAGGATCCATTTCTGGGTTCTTTAATCTGTTCCACTAATCTATGTGTCTGGTTTTGTGCCAGTACCATACTGTCTTGATGATTACAGCTTTGTAATACAGCTTCAAGACTGGGATTGCAGTATCTCTCACTTTGCTTTTCTTTTTCAAGATTGCTTCGGCTATTTGGGGTCTTTTGTGGTCCCACACAAATTTAAGGATTGTTGGTTCTAGTTCTGTGAAAAATGCTGGTGTTATTTTGATTGCGATTGCATTGAATATGTAGATTGCTTTGGGTAATAGAGACATTTTAATAATATTTGTTCTTCCAATTCATGAGCATGGAATGTTTTTTCATTTCTTTGTGTCCTCTTCAATTTCTTTCATAAGTGTTCTTATGAAAATCTTATGTTCTTATATAAAATCTTATGTTCTTATATAAAATCTTATGTTCTTATATAAAATCTTTTACTTCTTTGATTAGGTTTATTCCTAGGTATCTTATGGTTTTGGTGCAATTATAAATGGGATCAATTGCTTAATTTCTGTTTCTGCTGCTTCATTATTGGTGTATAGAAATGCAACAGATTTTCTGTACATTAATTTATATCCTGCAACTTTGCTGAATTAATATATCAGTTACAGTTTTGATGGAGTCTCTCAGGTTTTCTACACAGAGTATCATGTTGTCTGCAAAAAGTGAATGTTTGACTTCTTCCTTGCTGGTTTGGATGTATTTTATTTCTTTTTGCTGTCTGAATGATGAGGCTAGGACTTCCAACACTATGTTGAACAATAGTGGTGAAAGCAGACATCCCTGTCACGTTCCTGACCTTAGGGGAAAAGCTCTCAATTTTTCCCCATTGAGGGTGGTATTTGGTGTAGGTCTTTTGTATATGTTCTTTGTGATGGTGAGGTATGTTCCTTCTGTCCCTACTTTTTTTTTTTTTTTTGAGAGTTTTTATTAAGAAAATATGCTGCATTCTGTCAAATATTCTTTCTGTATCTACTGAGAGGATCATATGGTTCTTATCCTTTCTTTTATTAATGCGGTATATTACATTGATTGATTTGCATAGATTGAACCACTCCTCAAGCCCAGGAATGACCCACTTGATCATGCTGAATAATACTTTTAATATATTATTGAAGTTGATTAGCTAGTATCTTGAGAAATTTTGCATTGGTATTCATCAGGGATAATGATCTGTAATTCTAGTTTTTTTTTTAAGATTTTAAAATTTTATTTATTTATTTGACAGACAGAGATCACAAGTAGGCAGAGAGGCAGGCAGAGAAAGAGGAGGAAGCAGGCTCCCTGCTTAACCCTTAACCCACTGAGACACCCAGGCACCCCTGTAATTCTCCTTTAGTGGGGTCCTTTTTTGGAATCAGGGAAATGCTAGGCACAGAGAATGGGCTTGAGACTTTTACTTCCATTTCCATTTTTTTGCAACAGTTTCAGAAGAATAGGTATTAATTCTTCTAATTCTTCTTTAAATGTTGTTAGAATTTCCCTGGGAAACCAGCCAGTCCTGGACTCTTGTTAGTTGGGAGATTTTTTATTACTGATTTAATTTCTTTGCTGCTTATGGATCTGTTCAGATTTTCTATTTCATCCTGTTTTAGTTTTAGTAGTTTATATGTTTCTAGTAATTTATCCATTTCTTCTAGATTGCCCTGTTTGTTGGAACATAATTGTTCATAATACTTTCCTATAATTGTATTTCTGTGGTGTTTGTTGTGATCTCTCCTCTTTCATTCATGATTTTGTTTGGGCCCTTTCTCTTTTCTCTTGATAAGTCTGGCAGGGATTTACTAATTTTGTTAATTCTTTCAAAGAACCAGCTCTTAGTTTTGTTGATCTGTTCTACTGTTTTTGTTTTTTTTAAATTTCTGTATCTTTTATTTCTGTTCTAATCTTAATTATTTCCCTTCTCCTGCTGGTTTTAGGCTTTATTTACTGTTCTTTTTCCAGCTCCTTGAGGTGTAAGCTTAGGTTGTGTATTTGAGACTTTTCTTGCTTCTTGAAGAGGGGCTGTATTGCTATATATGTCCCTCCTATCACCATTTTCTTGCATCTCAAAGGTATTGGACTGTCGTGTTTTCATTTTCATTTGCTTCCATATATATTTTTTAAATTTCTTTACTTTCTTGGTTGACCCATTCATTCTTTAGCAGGGCGTTCTTTAATCTCCATGTATCTGTGGTCTTTCCTAATTTTTTCTTGTAGTTGACTTCAAGTTTCATAGCATTGTGGTCTGAAAATATGCATGGTATGATCATAGTCTTTTTGTACCAGTTAAGACCTGATTTGTGAGACAGTATGTGATTTTTCTGGAGAATGTTCCATTTGTACTCAAAAAGAACATGTATTTTGCTGCTTTAGGGTAAAATGCTCTGACTGCATCTGTTAAGTCCATCTAGTGTAGTGTGTCATTCAAAACCATTGTTTCCTTTTTGATCTTTTGCTTAGATGATTTTCAGTTGCTGTGAGTGGGGTGTTAAAGTCCCCTACTATTATTATAACATTATCAATGGGTTTCTTTAAGTTTGTTATTAGTTGGTTTATATATTTTGCTGCTCTCAAGTTGGCATAAATATTTATAATTGTTAGATCTTCTTGTTAGATACACCCCTTTATTATGATATAGTACCCTCTTCATCTCTTTATTATAGTCTTTGGTTTAAAATCCAGTTTGTCTGATATAAGTATGGCTACTCCAGATTTTTTTTTTTTTTTTATGTCCATGAACATGATAGATGGTTCTCCACCCCCTCACTTTGAATTGGACATGTTTTGGGGTCTAAAATGTATCTCTTGTAAGCAGCATATCAAGGGGTCTTGTGTGTTTAATGCATTCCGATACCCTATGTCTTTTAATTGGAGCATTTAGTTCATTTACATTCAGAGTAATTATTGATAGGTATTAATTTAGTGCCATTGTATTACCTGTGAAGCTGCTATTCCTGTAGATTGTCTCTGTTCCTTGTTAGTCTTTGTTGTTTTGAGCTTCTCTTTCTTACTCAGAGTCCCCTCTAATATTTCTTGCAGAGGCTGGTTAAGTGTTCTCAAACTCCTTTAGTTTTTCTTGTCTTAGAAACTATCTCTCCTTCCATTCTGCATGATAGCCTTGCTGGATAAAGTATTCTTGGCTGCATATTTTTTCCATTTAGCACATTGAATATATTGTGCCACATTCTTTTGGCCTGCCATTCTCCTTGGACAAGTCTGCTGGTAACCATATGTTCGTACTCTTATAGGTTAAGGACCTTTTGTCCCTACCTGCTTTCAGAATTATCCCTTTATCTTTGTATTTTGTAAGTTTCACTATGATATGTCTTGGTGTTGGCCTATTTATGCTGATTTTTGAGGGGAGTTCTCTATGCCTCTTAGACTTGAGTGCCTGTTTCCTTCCCCAGATTAGGGATGTTCTCAGCTATAATTTGTACGAATAGACCTCTGGCTTCTTTTTCCCCATGTTTCTTCTGGAACTCTTAAGATACAGATATTATTACATTTGTGCAATTGCTGAGTTCCCTGAGTCTATATGATCTAATAGTTTCCTTTCCTTCTTTTTTAAAGCTTTATTATTTTCCATAATCTTATCTCTTATATCACCATTTGTTCCTCTGCTCCTTCCATCCTCATTGTAATCACATCCAATTGATTTTGCATCTCACTTACAGTATTTTTTATTTCAGGCTGACTAGTTTTTAGGTCTTTTATTTCTACAGCCAGGATTTCTCTGGGTTTTCTATGCTTCTTTCAAGCCCAGCTAGTATTCTTATGACTATAATTCTAAATTCTTGTTCAGATATATTGCTTATATCTCTTTGAGCAAATCCCTAGCTGTGAGAATTCCTCCATCTTGTCATTATGTCTAGGTTTCTGGCTTTTGTGTGCTGTGAAAGTTTGTTATATTTCCTGCTCCTATTGTAATACTATTTTAAGAAGGGGTCCTACACTGTCCAGGGCCTGGTACTTCAGGAAGTATGTTTGGTGTATGCTGTGTGCACTCTGCTGCTGTGTTTTGGCTGCTCTTTCTCACAGTCAGTCCTCTGCAGAATTCCTCCTTCCTTGCAGTGGGGAGTGTTTAGACCTTTAACTAGGTGTGCTTTGATTTCTTTGTTATGATAAGCCAGGTTTTAAAAAAAAAAAAAGAAAAGAAAAGAAAAGAAAAGAAAGAAGCAGCAGCAGCCTGATCTGAGAAAAGGAAAAGGAACAAAAAGAGTGAACAAATGGACAAGCAAAAAACTTTAAGTCTGATTCCAAAGAAAAACAAAGAAAGGAGTAAAAAATAAAACAACAGAAAAAAAAGCATGATCCAAAAAATGAGAAAAAGAAACAAACCAACATATGAGCGAGAAACTATAAGCCTGATTCCAAAGGGAGAAAAAAATAATTAAAAAGAAAAAATGCAAAATACCAACAGAAAGCAAGCAAGCAAGCAAGCTGGTTATAGTTCTACCAAAACTGAAGCTGATGCTTTGGAGCATCAGTAGACTTGGTACATTCGGTGGTGCCTGTGTTGGTCTTCTGGGGATGAGGCCTGCTGAAGTGCCTCATAGTCAGAACTGCCCTGGTAAATATGCCCTTGCCGGGCATAGGGAGATGGGGTTTTGTATAAGTGACTCCAGCCTCCCCTGGAGATGTTATATTTTCTCTGAATTCCAGCTGTGCAGCCCTGAGGGGTGGTGGTGTTGGTGGAAGATGGCATCACCCTGCCCTCTCATTGCCGGGGAGGGAAACTTGTGGCCAGGGAGGGGAACTTGCAACGACCAGTGCTCAGGAGGCCCTCATAGAAAAGCAAACAGTCTTCCTTTCCCTATCCAAGGCTTTTGTCAGCTCCCTGCCATCAAACTGTCTGTGCCCACGTTATTGGTTCACCCAGTGCCACAGTTCTCTTGTGTTTTCTTTCTGAACGATGCCTGGGATTCCAAACAATAAATCTGAAAGGATCTAGCAAGGTGTAGACACACTCCCCTCCCCCAGCAATGTACCAGGCACTGTTCTGTCCCAGAAGAGCAGTCACGTGGTCACCCAGGTGCCTGATCTATGGTGATGCATAGCAAAAAGCTGCAACTAGGTTATTTGCCTTTGCGTGTGCCCTGTCCCTGCTGTAGAACTGTCACTCAGTGCCACCTGGCAGGTTTTTGTCCTTGGAGAGGCAAAATACCCTCTTCCAAATGTACTCCAGAAAGGGAAACATTCTTTCCCAGTGTGAACTGCGGGATCCCCACACCATGGTGTTGTTGGGTCCACAATGTTGGGTCCCCCAATAATGGGTCCATGGTAAAGGAGCGACACTGATAGAAAGCGAAGGTCAAGCAAAGCTTTATTTCCCGCCAAGCATCAAGAATCAGACCTACCGTCAAAGAGACCTGTCTGGGCCACCCCTTACAGAGAGAAGGGCCCCTCCCTGCTTTCCAGGCTAACTTTTATAGAGCAAAGGCCATGTGGTTGGGCCTGGCCACACACAAGCGGCTAATTGAATTACAATTCACCCCACAGTAGCTATGGAAACTAGCCTATCATTTTGGTAGCTAGGAGACAGTATGCGCCCCCACTGATTGAATGTCTCCACCTGACCTGACCCACCCTTGTATTTGGGCTGTTACCTGGGACTGGTTTCCCTGGACTTGCTTTTAAGTAAGTTCCCCTGGTGGGGGCAGGGTCAATTTAAGTTTTACTGCATAAACAACAAAATGGCTGTTCAACCGAGGTGGGGCCGCTCTGGCTAAATAGACCCTTACAGTGTCTTGCAGGAACCCTATGTGCTGCTCTGTCTCCCATTTTCTCCCTCTATCCCTGACTTGTCTCCAAGGAAATGGCTCCCTCCTTACCCTCACAGCACCGCTGCTTTTCTCTTCCCCAAATTACATCCCTGAACCTCACATTTGACACATTCTCTCCCTCTAGTTGTACAGACTGTGTTCTTAATCTTCAGATCAGTTTCCTAGCTGTTCAAAATGATTTGATACTGATTTGGCTGGGTTTGGAGGATGAGGCAAGCCCTGGGTCCCCCTACTACTATGCTGTCTTAAGCTGACCATAAACACTTCTTAATAAAATTATTATTTTAAAAATAAACAGCCACCATTGAATTTTCTTGATCAAATCTTTATAGATTACACTGGGAAATTCCTTTTACATTTTAACATTCTAGATGAGCACTAAAAAAGAAAAATAATAATAATTTATTGGGAAGATAATGGCTATTTATTTTATACATAGGTTGTTTTCAGATTTTTATTACTGAGGGATTATAAACTTTTCCCAATTCTGTTATTTACTCACAGCCTATCTGTGATTTAATCATGCTGCACCCCAGGTCCTAGATTAGCATAATAAATATTACAATATCATGACAAGAAATTTGAAGTGATGCTAACAGCAAAATAGCAGCAAAAAAATTGTGTATTGTGAGGTCCTAGTATCAGCATAAACTTGAAGAGAAACTTAACTGCACCAATTTGTATGCAAAAGTCCATATGATGGCGAAGAAAAATGTACAGTAATTTAGAAGACAATAATGAGGACTTGAAGTTTAATAGGTTATCCAAAATATCCACTTTTAGGTCCTTTCCAACCAGATTTTTACTGCAATATGTTTTATATCTGATCTCAGTTTATGACTTAAAAAAAATGGCCATTTTCTCTCCCTTTGATTTATTTAGGAAGAAAGCTGATTATTAGGAAGAAAGTGGCAAGTGGGATCAGATACAGAGGGGCACCTTTATGATAGACTTTGTTAACATAAATTGAGGTCATTTTCATTCCTGGGTAATCCAGGTATGTCATGAAATTAGTTATGCCCATGTGTAGGAACCTCCTTCACTTGAAGAAAACAATTCACTGCTCTTCCTGGACTATCCCCCAAAACTAAAAATGCATTTATCAAGAAAGATTGTTTTACAGCTACAGAGATCTTGACCTAAATATTTTACTCCTTTATTTTATAGAGACATATTTAGTGAGTTATATTAACAATGTTAAATGAGGCCTGGAAGGCGGTTGAATTAGCATTTCTATGCAAATACCGTTCTTTTAGAATCCATGTGAGTAGCATAGAAACATATTCTCTAAACCGTTAATGAAATGCTTGAACACTTTTGTAATAATAAAGCATGAAATATATTGAAGTATTTCAATACTTTCAATTTTTTCATATACTCAGTATTTGTTGTTTAAACATAAGAAGGATGGGGACCCTGGGTGGCTCAGTCAGTTAAGCAGCCAACTTTTGATTTTGACTCAAGAATTGTGATCTCAGGGTCCTGGGATTGAGCCCTGTATTAGGCTCCCTGCTTAACAGGGAGTTTGCTCGAGGATTCTGCTCCTCCCCTGCTCATGCTATTTCTCTCTCTCTCTCTCTCTCAAAATAAAAATAAATCTTTCAAAAAAGAGACATAATAACGATTATCAGATTTTCAACCTCAAAGGAAGATTGTTATTCTTTCATTGCATGTTCTTTCCTGACACTCTTCTTTCTCATTCCTGTTAAAAGAATCTGTTGTTCTGTAGCTTAGAGAACATTAGCTCTGCCTATTAAAGCATGCAAGAAAGAAAAAGTGTGATAGATATAGTTCATAGTTCATTATTCAGGAGGTTGAAAAGTGTGTAAATGATGTACAGTTAATATGTCATTATCTAAATAAGCAAAGGAAACATACACATATAATATCTTACAAAACATACAAAATTTAAATAGTGTTAAATATTGTTAAATAGTGTTAAATAGTGTTGAAATTGCTTCTATTCAACACAGTCTATTTGACGTAAGCGTTTCCTCCTGGAGACAGATCTCTACAAAGGCATTAGCCCACGGAGTGGTCATCAGATGTTTATTTCCCACTGTATACTCCCACTCCATTTTGAGTCCTTGAAGTCAGAGGTTTCTGTTTATTCTCTCGTGGAGCTTGGCATTTAGCAAGAACTCAGGAGATTGGATAAAAGAATTGTCCATGACTGTTCTTCAAATCACTGAAGTTTTTCTTAGTAGTGTTTGGGTCACTGCTAAATTGATGAATATAAAACTAACTGTAGAAGAGATTATAATCTATGCATTCAAGATGTCCTACTTGGATACATCTTGTTTAGAATAACAGAATATAATTAAAATCACTGTTCTTTACTTACTTCGGTTTTTTTTTCCTTTTAAGATCATTGATTCAATGTCACAAGTAGGATCTATGGTTAATTAGAAAATGTATTCTTCCTCTAAATAAATTTGTGCTGACCTTTTAATCATTAATGAAGGTGACAACCATCTTTAGTGTCTATATTGTGTAGAACATTAGTTATAATTGTCTTTGCTTTAGTCTACACTCAACACTATAGTCACATTGATCTTATTAGTGCAAAATCAGGTTTTATTACTTCTTCCACTAAAGCCTCTAATGTCTTTCCATCCCGTGCAATGAGAAGAGCATAATGACTCATGAGGATTTACAGGATCTTTATTCTACCCCATTTCATCTCTGGACTCATCTCCCCTCTTCAGTTGCCCTGCTGGTGTTCTATCAGGTCTTAAGGGTTTCTTTGTACTAATTGTTCCTGCCTCAGGGCCTTTGTACTTATGGTACCTCTGTCTGGAATAATTTTCCCCAATTTACATTTAACCTTTTTCCTTACTTTCAGTTATTATTCAGGTGCCACCTTCTTAGTGTGAACCTCTCTGATAATACTATTTAAAATTGCAAACTCCTCTCCACTTCCTAACCCACTTCCTTGCTGTATTTTTCTCCTCCATAAAATATATTGCAGCCTAACTTACTATGTATATGTTACTATTGATGTCTAATGTTGTTTACCTCACCTTCCTAAATATAATTTTCATGGGAGTGGATATATTTGTTGTTGTATTTTTTTTTTAATTGCCATGTTCTAAGCATTTAGAATAGTGCCTAGCATATGAGGTACTCAATAAATTTATGCTAAATGAATAAAGGATTAATTGAACAGTGCAAAACAACCTATGTGGTAAGAAACTTATTAAAGCTAAAAATTAAAGGGGGAGGTAATCCCATTGTGATATTATGATAAAATATGCTATATATTTTTTAATCTGTGAATTTTTCTTTAAGTCTCATACTGAATAACACCAAGTAAATTTTCTCACTAATCCTTTTCCCATATTCTAAACTTCAGTCGCATTTGTCATTCTGTATGACTTTACCATGTTTATAGCTTTTTGTAGGAAAAGCAGGTTTTAATCAATTTAACTCTTCTATTGTAACAGAAAAGTCTAGGGCTGAGGTTATTTAAATTGATATTTTGTTATTTCTTAGTGAAAAAGAAAAAGTGGATGTAAAAAGGGGGAAAAAAATCTACCGTGATGCTATGTAAGTGAGAGTATAGACATAGGATATATGTATTTTGATATAAAATGCTGACCAGATAAATTCTAGCAACATCATGGTAATGGGACTTTTTGGAGATACAAATCTTATTTCAAGTAGTCTTAAGCTGACTGCCCTGGAAAATGGTTCTTGAGACTAGGGAATAAGAGACTTGTTTATTTAAAAACAGAAATAATAATACATAAGAGAAATATCTGTTAAAAATCTGTGGGAAAAAATATGTTAAAATTTTAAAATCATACTAATTCTGTTATGGAAAGGCTGAACAGCACTGCCTAAAATAGACTGAATGTGGGCACTTTTTCACAGCTTTCTGATGGTTTCCACACATAAAACACAACTGCATTTCATCATGTTGGTCTATACTGTGTATTCTCTCATTTTATTCCCAGAGTCTAAGTTTTATATATATAGATAGATATATAGATATATATATGTGTGTGTGTGTATATATGTATATCTATATATCTATCTATATATAATATATATATGGCTTTACTTTATGTATATATAAAGTCTATTTGATGTGCTTTACATACATATACTTTATATATAAATATATAATATGTTAAAAATTATATATATGTATTATATATATTATGCCTATATATGTTTATATATTACATACACATATATTGTATTTTTTTAGAGATTGGATACATATTTAAATTATATGATAGCATGTGTGTTTTAGTTTGTAGATAATACATGTTCTCAATATGACCCCAAGTCTCTAAAATACAAAAATGGCAAGAAGGATGAGATGGGGCTAAGGAGAAAGGAGTAGATGTAATTGTGCTCAAGCTCCATTTGCTGACATACCACTTATCAGTTCATTTGCCTTCGGTAAATCGCCCCATATTTTTGCTCCTCAATTTAGTCACATGTAGAATGGAGCTAATAGTACCACTTCTTGCTGAAGAAGAGTGTTAAAAGGATAAAGTGATGTAATATAGGCAAATAGTCTAGCACACTGCTGCACATTACATTTCTTGATACTCAGTAGATATTAGATCCTGGATGTCTGCTGAAAGTAACGCTAGGGGTGCCTGGGTGGCTCAGTCAGTTAAGCATCTGCCTTCAGCTCAGGTCATAATCTCAGGGTGCTGGGATGGAGCCCCACTTCGGGCTCTCTGCTCAGCAGGAAACCTGCTTCTCCCTCTCCCTCTGCCACTCCCCCTGCTTGTGTGCACTGTCTCTCTGTCTCTCTGTCAAATAAATAAATAGATAAATAAATCCTAAAACATTAAGAAGTAACGTCAAGCAGAGAACAAATGGGCTTGAGTTATAATGGGAGTGATGTCAGAAAGTAAAATGAAAGCTAGTTTAAGCCCAAAAGCAGTTTAATTACTGAAACATATAAAGTTTCACTTGGTATATAACTTAAGAAAATTATTGTATTTAAATACAGTAATTTATGAAAATTAATATTTAGGTACAGAAGTCCTAAAAAGTGTCACTAGGACATTGAAACTCTTTTATGACACTTTCTGTACTATTTTGTTGTTTGATTATATCCTCTTGGTTACTTCAATATTTAATCATTAAGAAGTTATCTTATTCATTACTAGTATGCTCTTTACTTAAAATCTTTATCTGTCTGGCATTATTTTACTTATATCAACTTCAATTTGTTATTTGTGGGATTTTTAAAAATCTGTTTATTAAAAAAAAAAAATCTTTTGATTCATTCCAACTTTGCTGCCTCCTTCCAGTTTAGATACGGTTTTCTTATAAACACCATGTAGATGAGTTTTGACATTTTATCTAGTCTGACAGTGTCTTTTTAAAAACATTCATTTTCCATGTATATGTATATGTCTAACATGTTTATCAAAGTGAAGTATGTACACGAAAGAGCTGACAAATCCTAAGTGAAAAGCTTGGTGAATCTACCTAAGTACTGCCTAGATAAAGATAACCAGCAACCCAGAAACTACCCTCATGCCTTCTGCAAGTTCTTCTTTCCCCTTTCCCCGTAAAGATGATGAGTGTTAAAACTTCTATTCAACAGTGCTGCCCTTTGACCCCAGGAGTTTCTCTCTGGATAGGGTGTTAGTTGAAGATCAATAGCTTTAATACATCAAAGGCCGCTTCAGAGTTTTCTTATTTTCTCTGTTTAGTTGAGTAGAGCTTTTCAGTAAATTCATCCATTTTCCCTGTATTTTCAAATGTATTGCCATGAAGTTGTGAATGATATATTGTTACTACCTTTCCAATGTATAAATGATCTGTAGTGATGCCCTTTTTCTTAATTTGGGACATTGTTTTGCAAACTTTTTTGTCCTTGACAGCTTTAATAGGTTTTTATAATTTTATTAGTCTTTTCGAGGAGTCAGTTTTTGATTATTGCATTGAATATAACACTGAATTCTGCTTTAATGTATCTTTTTAAAATTCTAATTTGTTTTATTTTAGATAACTTTTTTCTATCTTCTTAAGTTTCTAAATTATCAGTATTTTAGACTTTCTTTTTTACAAATATTTTTATTTAAGGGTACATATTTGCCCATGCACATGATTTTAATTGTATAATTTAACATTCATTATGTTGCATTTTTCATTATCATAGATTTAAAAATATTTTCAATTTCCATTGTCATTTCTTCTGTGACTTATGGTTTATTTAGAAGTAAAGTGCTTCATTGCCCAACTCTTGAATGTTTTTCTCAGTTTTTTGTTTTTGTGTCTATTTTTTCCTCTCTTAATTTTGCCATGGTCACTGTATTTTCAATTCTTTGAGACTCAGTTTTTTGAGCCTTGTTTTCATCTAGCATATATGGTCAGTAGTTTTGCACTACTGAGGATGTGTTAGAATGTGGATTCTGTAGTTGTTGGCTGTGGTGTTATAAATACATCAGTGAGTTATGTATGTCTTTGAAAATACATATTGAGACTGTTTTGTTAGGAACACACAAACTTGGAGCTCCTGGGTGGCTCAATGGGTTAAAGCCTCTGCCTTCGGCTCAGGTCATGATCCCAGGGTCCTGGGATCGAGAGCCCCGCATTGGGCTCTCTGCTCAGCAGGGAGCCTGCTTCCCTTCCTCTCACTCTGCCTGCCTTTCTGTCTACTTGTGATCTCTGTGAAATAAATAAATAAAATCTTTAAAAAAAAAAAAAAGGAACACACAAACTTAGGATTGGAGCTGAATTGATCATTTCCCATATTATTGCTAGCAATAATTCTGTCCTTAAGGTTGACTTTTGTAACTTCAGTAGGCTTCTGTTCTGTTGGTATTAGCATAATATAGTTATTCCCATCCCTTTTGATATCTTTATATACAAGGAGTATCTTTTGTGAGCATGATGTAGTTGAATTGTTTATTTAACCAGTTAGACAATCATTGTCTTTAAATTGGATATTTAATTTTGTGTTTAATGTTACTACAGATATTTGGGCTCAAAGTGCCATATTCCCATTTTTTTAACTGGGATACTTTGATGGATTATGAAAAAAGTAAGAAAGAATATTTAAGATTGGGATCATCTTGGAAAACCTGGGATGCATGAATTTGTCAACTAAAGCAGTCCTAAACAAAGTAGGTACAGTCCCAAGCAAATAACAACATGTCCTTTATGGAATCTATCCTGAAAAATATATAAATAAAATAATTTTATGATGCATTTGAAAAATGTTAATTGAACAGTTGCTACTTGACACTCACTGTTTTTAGCCAGGACATCCGGCCATGAAGGAGACAGAAAACCTTGTTTTTCAGGATTTTACATTCTAATTTGGGGTGGGGGGCTATGGTGGTTTCCTGGGGTGAGAGGAGAGACATGGAAAATTAGGTATATAATTACAATAGTGAAAGTATTATGGAAAAAGAAGAACAGAATAATATAACAGGAGGTGATAAAAGTAGCTAGTTTTTGTGTGCTGTCTATGCATTTTCCAGAAAGTGATATTTGAGCTGAGAATTGAATAATAAAAAGTGCCAGTCGTGGAAAAAGCTAAGGTATATATCAGGCAGGAATAAACTTGGTGTGATGAGGAATGGAAAGAAGGCCTGTGTGGCTGGAACACAGTGAACAAGAGCAAAAGTTATGAGATGATGTCCCCAAGGTATCTAGATGCAGTTAGTTCCTGTAGGGAGCAGTCAGTCCTGATAATGAGTTAGATTTAATTCTGAGTATAATAGGAGACCTAGAATGAGATTTAAGTCAGGAATAATATGATTTCATTTATCTTGATAGAAATATTATTCTGCCTGGTAAATGGAGGATGGTTGCGGTGAAACAAGTGGGAAGTGATGTGGCAGATAGGAAAGCACTAAAGTGCTCTAGCCGAGAGACAAAGGAGAATTGGACTCTTGTGGTATAAGGAGAGATGGACAGAAGGCATAGGTTGAGATTTACAGCAGAGGTTAATATGGCCAGACTTGATGGCATAGAGAGAGTGGGGCAGAAATGTTAACTCCTAGGACTTTGGCCTGAAGAAATATATTCTACTAAGATTGTATGGACAGAAGGAGAAGCAAGATGGGGATGCTATGTAGTAAATAAGGGCTCTTTAACGGGCTTTGTTTGAAATGTACATTATCCCTCAAAGTGGAAACATTAAAAGAACATTGGATTTATAAGTCTGGAGTTTAGTGGAGAGACCAGAAGTAATGCTATGAATTTGGATATCACTGGCAAAGAAATTAAACACAACACTAAGGCCTTGTTTAAGATCACCTAGAAAGAAAGTGTAGAGTTCGAAGGATGTGCTAAAATTGAATCATGGGCACTTCAGATATAGAGGTGACTGGAATAGAGAGGAGAGGAAGGTAAAGTCAGAGAAGCCCAGATAAAAGCTATCAAGAATGAGGGAGTGATCAGCTGTGGTGGTGTACCACTGAGAGGGATGAGTTAAGGAACTTAGAAATTGGAAATATCAGAATATAGGAAAAAAAAACCCACATTAAAATTCAATGAATGACAGTCTTTTAAGAGATCCTTAGTAAAAGGTGAATGACTCCAAACACAGATTTATTTTGGAAACTCCCACCACAGTAACACCTTTTAGTGTTCAATTTATTTATTTAAATAAGCACATATTGATATTGTAATTTTTGAATTAAGGTAACAGCTAATAAAACTGTACAGAAAAAAATTGTAGCATCCTTTACTTATTAGCCAGATTGTGTCTAAATATATAATTTATATGTATATGTAATATATTCCCTGTCAAAATACCTCAGTTTTGTTTGCTTTTACAAGTATTTTAATGTGGCTTTTCAGCCAAGTGTGCTGTCAGTAGGTTATGGTATATTAATCTCAAATTAGCTGAAACAATAAACTCAACTGAAGAAAAATCAGCCTTATAATATACTACAGTCAAGGAAATCAGTCCAAAACACTAAAGAGCAGTTGCCTCCTGCATTGGGTTATTACGATTATATTGATTTAATAAGTCAGTTTGGGAAGCAAAGATGAATAATCTTCAAAATACAGAGTATATACTTAATTTAGCTGTCTGCCTTCATAGAGTTCACTTTTTCTGTCCAAAAATCTTACAGTAGTGGGCTGGAATATGTGATTTTCTCTGCAATATTTTTTAAATACTATTTGCAGTTTTGTTTCATCCTCTTCCTCACTGCCACCTATCCTCCATTAATTCATTTCACATGCTAAGCTTTTTCATTCATCAATGTTGAGAATAATTTATTTAATTAATGGCTCTGAAACTGTGGCAATCTTTATAAAATGAAATAGGAAAATCAAGAAATGGAGTAAGGAAGTAAAAAGATGGGGTGCCTGGGTGGCTCAGTGGGTTAAACCTCTGCCTTCAGCTCATGATCTCAGGGTCCAGGGATCGAGCTTCGCATCGGGCTCTCTGCTCAGCAGGGAGCCTGCTTCCCCCACCCCTCTCTGCCTGCCTCTCTGTCTACTTGTGATTTCTCTCTGTCAAATAAATAAATAAATAATCTTAAAAAAAAAAAAAGATTTTCCACTGATTTTAGAATACACTCAAGATAATGAAAACTAGCCATAAAATAAGTTCTAACCTAAGATTACCGTTTACTCTATTTTTTTTATAGTATGTATAATTGAGGCTTCACACAATTTTTTTCATAAATTATATGACATCCTGATGTCATGGTTAGCATGGGTCCACCTGCCATTAGGGGACTTCAAGTAGCCCTGCCACCGTTTTATTAATGTGACTAGATAAATACGGAGATGTACCAGAAACAGAGGAGAAGATATTGAGTAGGTGTGTGTCTTAGTCCATTTGGGCTGCTATAACAAAAGGTCACAGACTGGGTAGCTTATAAACAACAGAAATTTATTTCTCACAGTTCTGGTGGCTTGGAAATCTGAGACTTCTCCTTGTAGCCTCATGTGGTAGAAGGGACTAGGGAGCTCTGCGGGGTCTCTTTTCTAGGGCACCAGTTCTAATCATACGGGCTCTGACTTCATGAACTATCACATCCAAACTCTCCACTTCATAATGTTATCACCATGGGAATTAGGATTTCAGTGTATGAATTTGGTAGAAAAGTATGGACACAGACTATAGCAGTGTGTTATTCTATTGGATTATATATTATAGAATATAGAATACCCTCTGTAATACATAGTACCCTATATATCTTTCTTTTAAGAGAACCTCCTGGGGCTTCCTAATTCATCCCTGAAGTTAACCATTTTTTACATCGTGTTTTGATATGTTAGAAAAGTTCCCTTTCTGAAAGCTGTTGTTTTCATTTACATCATTGTATTCTCTGGCAATCAACATAATGTTTTTCACTTTCTTTAAGAAGAGACTCTATGTTCCTGAGTTACGTTTCATTAAAGATTATCTCCCCCCCCCCCCCTTAAACTCAAGTAGTATTTAACACTTTGGACCATATTTTCCTTTACAGTTAGCCTCTTAGAGGCTATGGTTCATTTTTCTTAAATTTCAGTAAAACCACATAACATGAAATTTATCATTTTGACCATTTTTATGTTTATACTTCATCACCACCATCCAGCTCCAGGACTTTTTTCATCTTATATAATTTAAATTCTGACCTATTAAATAATAGCTTCCCATTTGCCCCTCCTCCCAGCCCCTGGCAACCACCATCCTACTTTCAGTCTCTATGAATTTGACTACATATGCCCTATAATTTGTATCATACAATATTTGTCTTTTTAAAAAATATTTGTCTTTTTGTGACTGGCTCTTTCATATAGCATAACATCCTCAAGGTCCATTCATCTTGTAGCAAGTGTCAGAATTCCCTTCCTTTTTAGGGCTGAATAATATTTCCTTGTTGTATATACCACATTTTCTTATCCATTCATCTGTCCATGGACACTTGGGTTGCTTCCACATTTGGGGTATTGCAAATAATGCTGCTATGAACATAGGTGTATGAAAATCTATTTGAGTCTCTACTTTTGTGACTTTTGGGGTATATACCCAGAATTGGAATTGCTAAATCATACACAAATTCAATTTGTAATTTTTTTGAGGAACTACTGTAGTTTTCCATAGTAGCTCACCATCTTACATTCCCACCAACAGTGCATAAAGATTCCAATTTTTATGTCCCCTTGCAAAGACTTGTTATTTTCCATCCCCCCTCTTTTTTTTTTTTTTTGATAGATGACATCCTAATGGGTGTGAGTGGCAATGGTTCAGATTTTCTTTTATAATAACTTAGACCATATGCTGTCAGAAAGAATAGCAATAATGAGTGCCCATGTAAAATTTGAGAATCTAGAAACATGACAGGTACAAGAATTACATTAAAGGAAGTTAAATCCTGAATAATTTTGCTCAGCTTGCTAAAATGACTCATCAACAAAAAGCCAGTGATAACTTGAAGAGTCAGGAAATACACAGTTTTACTTATTATTGGTATAAATTATGGTTTTTATAATATAAATCACATAAATATATAGAACACTTGTGTCTGGAAATACAACACAGGTACTTTTGTCTCTAGGGATTAATTACTGGCACTTTTTGACAATCAAAAAGTTTTGTCCTGAGCACTGGGCAAAATGATTTACATGAATCATCTTTTTTTTTTTTTTAAACTCTGTGAGAAAGATGCTGTTACAGATGAGAACATTTTGTATCAAGGAGATTTAACAACTTAATCTGCCAAGTAATAGAGCCAGAGTCCAAATTCAGTTCTTCCTGATTTCAGAGCCTGCTGTCTATACTCCAAATAGACATTCATGCAGCTTAACAAACTCCTTACCTGAACCTTGCAGTAATTAAAAGCATCAGGGCTTGTTTGTATATAGTATACATTGGCATATATAATGGCATGTGTACATGCCAATAATTGTGATAATCTCACTAAAAACAAAAACACATTAATATAAAGAGTGTTAACTTTAAAAGTGCCACCTTCAAATTAAATTTAAGCATTTACCAGAAATACTACTAACCTCTGATATATATGTGGAGATATAACTTGAAATATTGAATTGAGTATTTAAGTGTCTGTGTTTTTGATCTTTTCAAATGTTTTGGAAGGAGTTATCACATTATTAAATGCTATTTATTGGTCATCCTAAGTGCTTTTAATGAATCATACAGAATTTCTGGGTCTTTGATAAGAAAATTCTTTGGGCAATTAAAATTACAATAGAGTAAACATTCTTCTAGAAGACTTGAGAAAAATCATCATTGATCCAACTTGGTCAAAGTAATTTCCAGAAGTTTAGATTCTTATTTCTTCACTTTTAGTATGATTCATAGACTTTCCTAAGGAACGGCTTTTAAACTTTTCTTTGGTAATTACAGTGAAAGTCTGCCTCATTGTGTCCATATCAATATAACTTCTTTTTGCTTCTATTTTTTAAATTTCATTTTATTTTTTCAGTGTTCCAGTATTCACTATTTATGCACCACTCCTAGTGCTCCATGCAAACGTGCCCTCCTTAATACCCACCGCCAGTCTCACCCAACCCCCCACCCTCCTCCCCTCCAAAACCCTCAGTTTGTTTCTCAGAGTCCACAGTCTCTCATGGTTTTTCTCCCCCCTCCTATTTCCCCCAATTCGCTTTTCCTTTCCTTCTGCTAATGTCCTCCATGTTATTCCTTATGATCCACAAGTAAGTGAAACTATATGATAATTGACTTTCCCTGCTTGACTTATTTCACTCAACATAATCTCCTCCAGTCCCATCCATGTTGATACAAAAGTTAGGTATTCATCCTTTCTGATGGCTGCATAATATTCCACTGTATATTTGGACCATACCTTCTTTATCCATTCATCTGTTGAAGGGCATCTTGGCTCTTTTCCACAGTTTGGCAATTGTGGACATTGCTGCTATGAACATTTAGGTACAGATGGCCCTTCTTTTCACTACATCTGTATCTTTGGGGTAAAGACCCAGTAGTGCAATTGCAGGGTCATAAGGTAGCTCTATTTTTAATTTTTTGAGGAATCTCCACACTTTTTTCCAAAGTGGCTGCACAAACTTGCATTCCCACCAACAGTGTAAGAGGGTTTCCCTTTCTCTACATTCTCTCCAACACTTGTTATTTCCTCTCCTGTTAATCTTTGCCATTCTAACTGGTATAAGGTGGTATCTCAGTATGATTTTGATTTGAATCTCCCTGATGGCTAATGATGATGAACATTTTTTCATGTGTCTGTTAGCCACTTATATGTCTTCTTTGGAGAAGTGTCTGTTCATGTCTTCTGCCCATTTTTTGACTTGATTATCTGCTTTTTGGGTGTTGAGTTTGAGGAGTTCTTTGCAGATCTTGAAAAGCAGCCCTTTGTCTGTAGTGTCATTTGCGAATATCTTCTCCCATTCTGTGGGTTGCCTCTTTGTTTTGTTGACTGTTTCCTTTGCCGTGCAGAAGCTTTTTATCTTGAAGAAGTCCCAAAAGTTCATTTTCACTTTTGTTTCCTTTGCCTTTGGAGACGTGTCTTGAAAGAAGTTGCTGTGGCCGATTTCGAAGAGGTTACTGCCTATGTTCTCCTCTAGGATTTTGATGGATTCCTGTCTCAGATTGAGGTCTTTCATCCATTTTGAGTTTATCTTTGTGTGTGGTTTAAGAGAATGGTCAAGTTTCTTTCTTTTATACATACTGTCTAATTTTCCATATAACTTTTAAAGTACTTATTACATAAAGACATTAAATAGAATTCCATACTCTAAATTTTATAAAGAAAAACATTTCTGAAGACATAGAAAATAAACATTTATTATGTTATTATGAAATAACACGTTTTTTATATTGTTCTCAAAGGTAAAAAATGAAAGTTAAGGTGCTAAAAGAACTTGTTGGAAAAAATGAATTATTACTAACTTGTTTACTCTGTATGTCAAAAATCTGGGGTTTTTCAAAGTCTCATATTTCAATCAGAATGTTCTTTTTTTTTAACAATTTTTTAAAAGATTTTTATTATTTATTCACTTGATAGACAGAGATCATGAGTAGGCAGAGCGAGAGAGGAGGAAGCAGGCTCCCCGCAGAGCAGAGAGCCCGATGCGGGGCTCGATCCCAGGACCCCGAGATCACCACCTGAGCCGAAGACAGAGGCTTAACCCACTGAGCCACCCAGGTGCCCCGCAATCAGAATGTTCTTAAAAACATAGAGCCTTGACAAAATAACATTTTGTGCTTGAAATGAAATTTGTACCGAAAGATTGGATTAAAAGACATTATTTCATATTATACTATTTAAGTGTAGAAATATATGAGTTCTTGGTAATTCCTTTACACATTTTCATTACTTTTTGAACATCTGTGTGGTGACTGGCATACAATAGGTGCCGAATAAATAGCTGTTGAATTGATGGACAGCTTTGCTGAATTTGCTTCTTTCTTTTTTTTCTTTCCTTTGTGTTGCTATAATACTACTTTCTTAATTAGATTATTTCCTTCCTCTATAATAGCATTATGTAAATTATTCCTCACTCAGGAATAGCATAAGTGGCTAATCCAACCTCCTACACTTAACTTTTCAGTAATCTAAATTTTATAAATATTCAATAAAATTAGGATGGAATGTCTTTACTTTTACAGTAGGAGCCTGTCTTGTAAAAGATTCAGTTTCAACAAAAAACACTTGTAACTTGGGTGCTGAGTCTCAGAAGTTTTTATAGATTTTGGATACTAGCCTTTTATCTGATAAGATGTTTGCAAATATCTTCTCCCATTCTATCAGGTTGCCTCTTGCTATGCAAAAGCTTTTTATCTTGACGACGTCCCAATAGTTGACTTTTGCTTTTGTCTCTCTTGCCATAAGAGATACTGAACTCTAGGAAACGAACTGAGGGTTGCTGGTGGGGAAGTGGGTGGGAGGAGGGGTTAACTGGGTGATGAGCATTAAGGAGAGCACTTGATGGAATGAGCACTGGCTATTATATGCAACTGATGAGTCACTAAGTTCTGCCACTAAAACTAATTTAAAAAAACCACTTGTATCTATTGATTACATAATATGGGGATTCTTTTTTAAGAATGCAAGTTATAGCAGATGATATTGTAAATTGTAAAAATAAGATTCTTATGTAAAGTCCTAAATTTAGCTATATTGTCAGTTTCCTAAGAATAATCTTTGTACCTGTCAGAATACTGACCATATTGGCTAGCTTTAATTCCTTTGATTTTCATTTAAAAATCCAGTTACAAAATAATTTGTGAATGACATTCTGCTATTAAAGTGTAATTCATCAAACAACCTTCTCTTTATCTCTCAAAATCATCACATTTACCATTTCCAGTATGGTTTAAAATGAGTATTTTTAAATTTAATTCTTAAAATATTTGGCTTTTCTATTGAACTTTCATATTAATTTTTTTTTCATACACATCTTGGGATTTTTACCTAGATTTCATAGCAAGTATAGCTATATTTTTGGATTCTCTTCTCATGAACTAACTTTTTGATTGATATTATGCTTTCCTGTCTTATAAAGGTTTGTTAACAGCATTAATATTTGGGTTTATTTCCTTTCATTTCTCTTCTTCCCCCACCACACCAACACCTAAGCACACATACAAATAGATACGCATTTTTAAAAATTTTTATTTATATTCCAGTTAACATACAATGTAATATTAGTTTCAGATACAACATAGTGATTCAGCACTTCCCATATAACACCCAGTGCTCATCACTAGTGTACTCCTTAATCCCCATCACCTATTTCTCCCATCTCCCCCCCCAACCCCACCCATTCTGGCAACCATCAGTTTGTCCTCTATAGTTAATAGTCTGTTTCTTGGTTTACCTCTCTCTCTCTTTTTTTTTTTTCTTCTTTGCTCATTTGTTTTGTTTCTTAAATTCTACATATGAGTGAAATCATATGGTATTTGTCCTTCTATGACTGACTTATTTTGCTTAGCATTATCCTCTCTAGCTCCATCCATGTTGCAGATGGCAAGATTTCATTTTCTTTTTTTTTTTTTTTTTTTTGTGGCTGAGTAATATTCTAGTTTATATATATGCCACACCTCCTTTATCCATTCATCAGTCAATGGACATTTGAGCTCTTTATATAGTTTGGCTATTGTTGATAATGCTGCTGTAAACATTGAGGTACATGTATCTCTTTGAATTAGTATTTTTTTTCCTTTGCTTAAATACCTAATAGTACAATTGCTGGGTTGTAAGGTAGTTCTATTTTTAACTTTTTGAAGAACCTCCATACTGTTTTCTAGAGTGGTGGTATCAGTTTGCATTCCCACCAACAGTACAGGAGCATACCCATTCCTCCACATCCTCACCAACACTTAATGTTTCTTGTGTTGTTGATTTTAGCCATTCTGATAGATGTGAGGTGGTATCTCATTGTAGTTTTGATTTGTTTTTCCATGATGATGGGTGATGTCGAATATATTTTCATGTGTCAGTTGGCCATCTGTATGTCTTCATTGGAAAAATATCTATTCATTTCTTCTGCTCATTTTGTAATTTGATTATTTGGGTTTTAGGGGGTATTGAATTTTATAAGTTCTTTATATATTCTGGGTACTACACATGCATTTTAAATTGGTAACATACTGTAGATAAAGTTGTATGTCCTTTTCAACCATGTTTTGTTAACTGGATATTATATTATGAACATCTTCCTATTGTAATTACGTGGTCTTTGAAATTTAGTTATTTAAAAATTAGATCTCAGACTTCTGGTCTCATAGATCATGTTCCTGCTTCCAGACCTCCTTGGGGTTGTGGACTCCCTAAAATGCAAAGGTAATATAAGGGAGACAGAACACCTAGCAGGATCTCAGGAAATACCATCAACTTTATAGTACTTGCATGTATCATAGGAACAAGTAATGTGCCCTTTCAAAACAAGGTATAAATCAGTAATTAAATAAATTTAAAGATGTATTCTATTATTGCATTATTTACTATCCCTTTTCTTCATTCTATTCATTACAATAATAAAACCAAACCAATCCAAAAAATTCAAAATCAAATACACTATTGGCTGGTGAATTAGAAGGATAGATGGGAGTGAAGACTTTACCCTCAATTAGAAGATACTTGTTGTCTAATCTATTTTTTTTTTCTGTCTCTTTCAGTTAAAAGTTTCAAAATAGATCCTCTTGCCGCTTGATAGGCAGTGTTCTTTCCCTTTCAAGAATATATGAAAACAAACAACTTATATCTTGTGTATCAGCTAGGAAATAGATGAAAGTATTGCTACTGATTATAATAACTAATATTTAATGAGTGCGTAACATGAGCTGGACATTGCTCTAGCACTTCACAGATGCTATGTTTTGTAATCCTCACAACTTTGTGATGGGTTGTATTATTATTTCCGTTGTCCAGGTGACCAAAAAAAAAAAAAGAGGCATGGAAAGGTTATGAAATTTTTACAAGTTGCCAGAGTCCATTTATTGCTATACTGAGTCTGTCTTTCAACAAGCAACTCCACATGAACATCTAATGAGGCATCCCATATTGTATACCTCAGAACAGCAGTCTTGATAATTTCTCAGCCCTTAACATGCACTTTCTCAGTGGCCACTACTCTTAATCCAGTTATTGAGATAAATAAATAAATATAAATAAGAGCTCTGGGAATTATCTTGGATTATTTTCCCTTCATACCTCTTATTCAAGTTCAGCAAACCTGACCTACAAAATATATCTTGAACCTGACCATTTATTATCTGCACCTCTCCCATACTATTCTAAGCCACCATCATCTTTTACTAAGACTAGAACAGCCCCCTGAACAGTCTCTTTGCTTTCACATCTCCTCTCATAGCCTAACTACCAAATAGAAGCCACAATAATCTTTGAAAAATACACATTGGATTTTTTCATCCCTCTGCTCAAAATCCTTCCGTGGCTTCCTGACATACCTAGACTAATGTCCATACTCTGTGCCACACCCTGCAGAGCTTGCAGGACCTGGCCCTTTTGTACTTCCCCAACATTGTAGCTAGTCACAATCTGTTGATCCTGTTTCATTCTTGCCATATTGTCCTTGAGATGAACCAAATTCATCCTTATGCCAGGCTCTCTGTACTTACCATTTCTTCTGCCTTCAGTGCCCTTTCCAAGATCTTGACATAGTTCCATCTCTCATGTCACCAAGGTTTCTGCAAAGGTCACCTTCTCAGAAAACCCTTCCCTGATAACCATCTATTGTAGAAACCTCTACCTAAAATTGTTTTATTTATTCTCTTACTTGTCTGGTACAGTGGGGTCCTGGCAAGTGTTTAACAACTGGCTCTCCAGAAGGTATAGATAAACAGCCATGATTTGTAGTGATAGCCAATTTCCATGGTATAAAAACTGCAATCAGGACTGATTTCAAGTTTCCATTAGGATGTCATGTTGAACAAGGAATTGGGAAGAAATCCATACAATCAGCTTTTTTTTTTTTTTAATTGAAGTGTATTTGACATATAACATTGTGAAAATTTAAGGTATACAACATGTTAGGCTGACACATTTATATCTTGTAATATGATTGCCACGTAAGTGATAATTAGCACCTCTATCACATTATGTAATTATCATTCATTTTTAGTGGCTGGAATAATTCAATTCTAGTCTCTTAGCAAGTTTGATAATTATAACGCAATATTATTGTCTGAATTTGCCATAAGTTCATTAGATCTCTAGGGTTTATTTACTACTCATTGCAGGTTTGTACCTTAAGACATCTGTCCTATCCACCCCACCCCCATTCCCTGGTAACCATCATTTTATTCTGTTTTTAGGAGTTTGGCCTTTTTAGATTCTATGTAAGTGATATCATAACTTGTGCTATTTTTCTCTGTATGACTTTTTTCAACATAATCTGCTCAAGTTTCATCCATGTTGTAGCAAATGACACGACATCCTTATTTCTCATGGCTGAACAACATACAGTGTGTGTATGTATATACATATGCATTCATCCATTGACGGGCACTTAGGTTGTTTCTATATCTTGCTTATTGTGGATAAGCCCATAGTAAACACGGGAGTGCAGATATTTCTTGAATACCTTATTTTCAGTTCTTCTGGGTATATTCCCAGAAGCGGAATTGCTGGGTCATATGGTAGATCTATTTTAATTTTCTGAGGAACCTCCATACTATTTTTCATTATAGCTAAACCAATTTACATTCTCACCAGTAGTACACAACTGTTCCCTTTTCTCCACATCCTCACCAACAACTGACTTTTGAAAGCTGGTACAGGCTAGCTTCAGCACATCACGGGTGTATTGCCTGCTTTTCAGAATTTAATCCCCAGGAGAAAGCTATGTTGTTATATTAACCTCTGTATTTTAACACTTAGTTTAAAGGCTGGCAGAATAAGTAGTGTGTTACTCAATAAGATATGTAGAATACATGAATCAATGAACTCATTAATGTAACACTTTGTGGGCCTTTAAAATATGTATGGATGTACAGAATTTTAGAATCTATAATAGGAATCTCAGGGGAAAAGGTGAGAGTAATACTAGTCGAAGCAAATTTGACTACGGGTATAATCGTCCTTCCCATCCTTAATCAAGGAACCCCTCCCCACCCCCATTTGAATATTCTCTCTAAACCTTTCTAAAGAGATTACTGAGAATGTAGACATTTAAATGTATTCTATTCCTATTTAAATAATTGCATTTATGTTTAGTCTGCAAAAATTAATCTGAAGTTTTTCCAGTATGTTGTATACCTTAAACATTTGATGCACGTCTAAACTGTTGTTCATGTCAAGAATATCTACAATTTAAATTATGACCTTCTTTTGATTGTGTTATAATTTTAAAGTGACCTAGACACACAAAAAATTAGATTCAAGAATTTCAGTAGTGATAGGACTATTCTTCACTTCTATCGGTAATGATACTTCATAGTATATTGTGCTGACAGGGGAAGACGATGAGAGAAGAGTCTCCTCCACACAAAATGTGTGTAAAGTCTGCTTCCAAAAAGTGACTGTATTTACTACCTGCTGTTTATGGCCACCTAATTGCAAGACCATTCTTATACTCCCTGTGATAAGGAAGGAGGCCTCATTCTTCACACCTCTTGTAGTGCTTTGCTAACAGCTACAGTTACTTTGCAACAATCCACAGCATGTTTGGGCTTAACAGAATCTTGGGTTCATAATGAAACACTTCATTAAACTGTTGTTTATAGTGTCTCTATTTACAGTTTTTCCTCCATATTTGCTTATGATGGAATTGTATAGATGTTCTGTTGTCATCATTCTCTGCTGTGTAGATGGATTCAATTTATAGTGTCAGATTTTACCACTGATGACCTTGCAGATTTACCAATTGATATTGAGTAATGATAGTCAGTCAAACTGTTCAAGAAGCCCTTTGGGTTATCTTGTATGCCTTGGGTATCACACGAGATAGAACTTGATTCCACGTTGGTGAAATACTATGTCTGTTTCCCACAGATATATCACTCTTTGTGATTTATTTCTAGATATTGTGATTATTCTATTGGACAGGGATTTCAAAATCAGAATAGAATGATAACACTTTGTTGTACTTCAAATGGAAATGTGTGTGGGTTTTTTCTAGTGAAGGATCCTATATAAATTAATCATATTAAGAGCTAATAGGCTTCTCACAGGAGGACATTAGTTCTATAAAGTATCTGAAATTACTAGCTCTTTTTTTTGGAAAACTGTGACCATGACTTTTTGTGATGTTTGTGACTTTTTGTGATGTTTGTAACCAGCCTAGTTGGAAGGATTTCAATGTTAAAAAATTATCCTATGTCACTTTTTAATCATTCCTTTTCCTTTTTGTACTGTGAGCCCTAATTTGATTAGTTTTGATTTTTTCCAGTGGTAAGGGGTTTGTTTGGGTTTTTTTATGAGCTTTTTATTTTGGTGTAACCAATTAATTAGTCCTACATGGAGAGCTTTGGAAAGTCCATAAGCAGTCAAACTTGATTCCAGGGCAAAACATTTATTTGTGAGGGCAGCATAGAGAAGACAATAAAATCCTCTATGCACTCTGTGTGTGTGTTGTGGATCTTCTTGGAGCTTCAGAAATCCAGCTCTCAGCACTTCATGAATCATTTTTGAGTTGACATCAGCAAAGTTATACCATAATTTGGGTGCATTTCTCACTCAAAAAGAATCAGCATAAATCTAGGCAGAATAGAAAAAATGAAGAATTTGCAGTATGGTTGTTATAAGAATTTTATTATATGTCCTCTTAAAATGGTAGCCTTTCAGACATATTTATCATAACTTTTTGGCACTCAGTCTTTAGAAAATGTCTACATAGTTATATGAGTGTCATCTCCTACCCTTAGTTTTAAATTGTAGCCAGAATGACATCAGGCTCTGCAGATTTCTCATTTTTCATTTCATTTACACTCTTCACACTTCACTGGCAAGTGAGGTCACCTCTTTAAAATTTGGGGTAAAGGCCAGCTTGACAAACTTTGGCAAAATGTTCTCTTTTGCAAATTCTCATTTCAGAGGGAGAATATGTGATTCAGGCATATTTCAGATTGTTTTTTCTCTTTTTTTTCTAGTTTTATTTTATTTTATTTTTTTCAGTGTTCCAAAATTCATTGCTTATGCACCACACCCAGTGCTCCATGCAATCCGTGCCCTCCTTAATAGCCACCAGCAGGCTCACCCAACCCCCAACCCCTCTCACCCCCAAAACTTCCATTTGTTTCTCAGAGTCCACAGTCTCTCATGGTTTTTCTCCCCCTCCAATTTCCCCCAACTCACCTCTGCTCTCTATCTCCCAATGCCTTCTGTGTTATTCCTTATGCTCCACAAATAAGTGAAACCATATGATAATTGACTCTCTCTGCTTAACTTATTTCACTCAGCATACTCTCTTCCAGTCCTGTCCATGTTGATACAAAAGTTGGGTATTCATCCTTTCTGATGGAGGCATAATACTCCATAGTATGTATGGACTATATCTCCTTTATCCATTCGTCCATTGAAGGACATCTTGGTTCTTCCCACAGTTTGGCAACTGTGGCCAATGTTGCTATGAACATTGGGGTACAGGTGGCCCTTCTTTTCACTACATCTGTTTCAGATTGTTTGCTTGTTAATATTGTCACACCTCTCTGTCAATGATGAGCGGTGTGTCATCTGTACATACTAATGTCATAAAATGGTTAGGTAGGTTCACCCCGTAGGTCCTTGCAGAAATCACTGCAGAGGCCCCTGGAATTATTTCAGAATTGGCATGCTATTTTTGATCACCTGTTCAGTTGATTCAAAACTGAGAATCTATTACATGTAAGGCATTAAAAGACATTTATAAACTGTTCTGTAGTTTCTACTATTAGCAACTTATAACTTAGTTTTAAAACAAGGGCAAGATTGCTTCTTTACAAAGCAAGATTAAATTGTTATAAGAAATAGTAAGTTGTTATTTTGAAATATTTTGAAATGGGACTTGAGAATGTGGCTGGATTAAAAGTTGAGCTGTGGAAAATGTCTGTATTAAATGAGTTACTTGAAATATTCTTAGACATAGTAAGTATTATGCAGAAAGCAAATCAGGCAAACTGGATTTATAAACTTGCTTTATAATTTACTAGTCATGTGAAGTAGAACAAGTTACTTAGTGACTTGGTTTCCCATAGCTGCCATAACAGATTACCACAGATACAGTGGCTTAAGACAACACAAATATATTAATTTTATAATTTAATAGGTTAGAAGTCTGAAATAACCCTTGCTAGGTTAAAATCTAGGTGTGGGTAGGGTTGCGTAGATTTCTGGAGGCTCCAGAGAAGAAATCATTTCCTTGATTTTTCCAGCTTCTACAGGGTACCTACATTCCTTGACTCATGGTCCTTTCCTCCATCAGCAGAGGCAGAAATGGGTTGAGTCCTTCTCGTGTTCGATTACTCTGACCTCTTTTGCTTTCTTCTTCTATTTTTAAGGACCCTTGTGGTTACATTTGGCCCACTCAGATTATCCAGATTATATTGTCATCTCAAGGTCTTTAACTACAACATATTTGCACGTATTTTCTTTCCACATTAGAAATTAAGATATGGACATCTTTGAGAGGTCATTATTCTCACTACCATACATACCCTCTCTCATTTTTTTAAGACTTTATTTATTTGAGAGAGAGAGAGAGTGAGCTCAAGAGAGAAAACACAAGTGGGGAGGAGAGGGAGAGGAAGAAGCAGACTCCCTGCTGAGCAGGAAGCCCAACATGGGGCTCCATCCTGGGACTCCAGGATCATGACCTGAACCAAAGGCAGATGCTTAACTGACTGAGCCACCCAGGCATTTATACACCCTCTCATTTTAACTTTCTAATCTGTTCCTACCTATCTTGTAGGGTTCTTGGTCGCAAAAACAAAGTTCTGCATGCTGAAGTGCCTTCCAAATGCTAGGCTTTAAATAAAATGTAACTTTCCCCAAGGAAAAGATTTTTAAGAAGTAGAACATTGGGTCATTCTTTTGTTAAGGAAACTTGAATTAAAAAGAACCACAGCAGGTGGACCCATACAGAGTTCGGAGAGAAATTCAGGACATGCTATCTTCTGAAAACACTTTCTGTCTTCACTCCCTCTCCTATTGTTTACTTTCCATTTTAGGTGAAGAGCTGTATTAGGAACACATTTTTTTTTTTGATCCCTAAATTATAAATAGTGTCAATACCTTTTTCCCCCCCAGAGATAAAGAGAGTTCCCAAAAGGGGGAGAACAGCAGTCAAAAACTGTAAAGACTTCAAAGAAGATGAAGATAAAGAAAAAAAGTATGAATTTTTCAACCAGGTTTCCAGTAACTCTTCTGAAAATGATTAAAGTAGGTGGGCTGCCAGGTATTAACTAGAGAATAGATAATAAAGTTATAAACAACAGAGGGTACAGACTACACTTAAGAAAGTCCCTAAAGAAAAACAAGAAAGTGGGACAGTATATCAACATGGGAATAGTTCTTTCTATTTCATTTGTAATAGCTAAAATTGAGTAAGTGTTAAGTGACTCTGATCTGTTGAAAGAATTCATGAACCAAGATCAGAAAGTTTTATTCTGTCTTTGATTTGTTATTCTACACCGTTAACGTTATATTTCTAACCCTTCTCATCACTACAAATCTTTGCTATTATTCCCCAAATGCTTTGAACTAGAGTGATTCATTCATGTCTGCAATGTCATAAATTGGGAATGTGTAGATTCTTCTCACCCTGCTAACTATAGAAGCACAAAAACAAAGGCAACGCTGGGTATTTCTCAAGGGTGAATAATTTTTAGAAGGCAAGCTTTAAACTGTCACATTTCTTATTGTCTGTGATTCACACCAATATTGTGCTCTGTGATGGCTTCATTGAAAGGACTGTCATGTTCGATGGGGGACCCAGCCTACCTGCTCTTTTACCAGTAGCTGGTGTGAAAACCATGCTGTGCCAATGGCTTGTTCACAGGAGGCAGGTCAATCTTTGAAACCATAGATTGTTTCAGATAAGAGAAAAATATGTGAGGAGAGAAGAGATGTGAAGGGCAGTGCTAAAGAGAAAGAAGATGCTTGTCTGAGTTTTACCTGCAGCTAACATTGTTAAAAATGATAGCAACTTAATGAAGCATGAAGTACTAAAGGCATTAATAAGCTGGGGGAGGACCTTATTCATTCCAATTTGGATTCCATTCACTCATGTTACTAGTTTTCTTAAGACTGAACTAAAATTTTTATTCCTTTTAGGCCTCCAATGCCCTTTAGAGTTGATAATTAATTTGAAAGAATTATTAAGATATATTTATTGAGCTTAGGATGCAGTGTAGTCACAGTATGAAGCAGAGTTTACATTTATCAAGATAATAAAGAAAGCGCATTAAAGATTTGCTCAGTAAGAACAAGCACTAGATTACCGGTAATGCTAAAAACCATTGTGTAGAAGATAATCATTTGTTTATTAAAATAAGATGCAATAATAACATTTTAAATTCCGATTATTAAAATTTCCCAACATAGCCCCAAAACGTTATAGAAGAAAGAATATCATAGACCCAGGTGTACCTGATACCCACCTGTAAGAATTAACCCATAGCCTTTCTTGGGGCAATTCTACACTTATCCATACCCTATCCTGCCCTCCAGATTCTTTAGAAGCAAAATCCATATATATCACTCTCTCTATAAATATTTTAATATGTACCTCGGAAGGATGCAACTCGTCTGTAAATAAAACCATAGTCACATCTAAAATTTAGCACTACTACTGCTACTTTAATACTGACAAATATCCCTTCAGTATTCAGATTCATCACAGTTACTTCCAAGTTTGTTTTAACAGCTGTTTGGTCGAATCAGGGTGTGCGTGAAGTCACATACTGCATTCAGTACATCTCTAGGGGCTCTCTTAATCTATAACCTCATTAGTTTTTATTTCCTTGCAATTTCTTTCTTCTTTTTTAAACTGAATACAATGAACATCCAGTGTTGCGTTAGTTCCAGGTGTACAATATACTGATTCAGCAATTCTTCACATTACTCAGTGCTCATCAAGATAAGTGTACTTTTGATCACCTTTCTCTGTTTTACTCATCCCCCTCTTACCTCTCCCCTAGCAACCACCAGCTTGTTCTCTATTTAAGAGTCAGTTTCTTTTGTTTGTCTCGTTTTCTTTGTCTGTTTTGTTTCTTAACTTCCACATATGAGTGAAATCACATGGCATTCCTTTTTCTTTGACTGACTGACTTCGATTAACATCCTCTCTAGTTCCATCCATGTTGTTGGAAATGGCAAGATCTCATTCCTTTTTGTGACTGAATAATACTCCAGTGTGTGTGTATGTGCGTGTGAGAGAGAGAGAGAGAGCTTCTTTATCCATTCATCAATGGATGGATACTTGAATCGCTTTTATATCTTGGCTATTGTAAATAACACTGCATTAAACGTGGTATTTTCATTTTCAAATGATCTTTTTGAATTAGTGTTTTCATTTTCTTTGGGTAAATCCTCAGTAGTGGTATTACTGGATCATATGGTAATTTTATATTTAATTTTTTAGGAATTTCCATACTGTTTTCCACAGTGACTATATTAATTAGCATTTTCACCACCAGTGCATGAGGGTTTGTTTTTCTCTACATTCTCCCCATTTATTATATCCCGTGTGTTTGATTTTAGCCATTTTGATAGGTGTGAGGGGATATTTCATTGTGGTTTTGACTTACATTTCCCTGATTATTAGTGATGTTGAGCATCTTTTCAAGTGTCTGTTGGCTATCTGTATGTCTGGAAAAATGTCTAATCAGGTCTTCAGCCCATTTTAAATTGTATCATTATTATTGTTGTTAGTGTTGAATTGTAGAAACTCTTTTTATATTTTGGATATTAACCCCTTATTGGATGTGTCATTTACAAATATCTTCTATTCAGTAGGTTGCTTTTTTATTTTGTTCATAGTTTCCTTGCTGACCAAAGCCTTTTTTTTTTTTTTTTTTTTGGTGAAATCACAACTGTTTAATTTTGCTTTTCTTTTCCTTGCTTGGGGAGATCTATCTAGAAAAATATTTCTACAGCTGATATCACAAATCACTGCCTATGTTTTCTTCTAGCAGTTTTATGGTTTCAGGTCTCAGATTTAGGTCTTTAATCCTTTTTTTGTTTGTTCGTTTATTTTGTGTGTAAGACAAGAAAGTGGTCCAGTTTCATTCTTTGGCATGTGGCTGTCTGGTTTTCCCAGCACCATGTGTTGAAGAGACTTTTTCCCCTTTGTATATTTTTGCCTCCTGTGTCCTAGTTTAATTGACCATATGTGTGTGGGTTTGTTTTGGGCTTTCTGTTCTAATTTATTGATCTATATGTCTATTTTTGTGCTGTTAACATACTGGTTCAATTACTATAGCTTTGTAGTATGTCTTGAAATCTGGGATTATGATACCTCCAGTTCTGTTCTTTCTCAAGATTACTTTGGCTCTGGGTTGTTTGTGGTTCCATGAAAATTTTAGGATTACTCATTTCAATTCTGTGAAAAATGCTGTTGATATTTAAGTAGGATTGCATTAAATATGTGGATTGCTTTGGATAGTATGGACATTTTAACAATATTTGTTCTTCTAATCCATGAACATAGAATGTCTTTCCATTTGTTTTGCCATCCTTTCCTAGTAAATAGCAGAATCCTATATAACTGCAATTTTCTCCACATTGCTTTTCTCATTTAATAATATATCCCCCCATTTAGTACTCTTACATCTCAGGTTTTCTTGGCTTTTCTTGCTTATTAATTCTTCCAAGTCAACTTTAAATCAACTTATCCAGTTCTAGGGAGAAAAGAAAAAATGTTTTTAATGAAAAAAAAAAGAAATTTCTTAATATTTATATATAAATTTAGTAAGATCTAAAAAGTAACTCATTATTTTCCAGAGCTAAAAGTTGAGGTTTTCCTTTTTGGAGAAAGAGGAAGAGAAGCCCTTCAAGTAGTTGCCCGTGAATGGTTAAGCATTGATTAAAACCCCTTTAAAAACAATTTCAACATACAATTGAACATTTTATCTTCAAAGGATTACCGTTAGTCATTTAGATTATTGTTTCTTAGAAATTTAGAGTGGTAGTGTAATTCATTTTCAAATGTATAAATTAAATGCGAGTTTAATGTTAGTATATTAAAAAACCTGTTTCAGTTGAGTACCCAGGCTTTCTGTTTCTGTCATGATGCAGGAAGAACTTACCCCAAGTTGAAATCACACATTCGCTTACCTATAATTCATTAATTTGACACTCAACCATTGTAGTATACACTGGGTGGGAGGGTGAGTGGAATAAATAGGCTCTATAGGACCACTGAGTGACAATTACAAATCATTTTAGTACGGAAAACTACTGTAAATGAATTTGTCTGAAAGAAAGTATAAGCAGGCAAGGGGGGCATCCTTCTGGACTTCATCACATTACTCTAGGTTTAGTGAAGTTTGTGCAATTTATAAGAGACATAAACTTACCCAGAAAGTAATAATTACTGGTATTTCTAGGTTAAATTTTTTTCTTTAAGTTTAGAGCAACATGTAAAACCTTTGCTTTTTGGAATTTGATTTAAGCAAGGTCTAGTAATAGTATTATCAAAATCTGTAGAATAATCTCTTCAGAGCATTTTTAATATTAATATAAGCTACTTCTCTGTGATTGCCTAGAAATTTTTGCTGGAGAGTAAGGACTTGGTTAACCATGGTATGATGACAGGGGGTTTTTTGAGTGAATCCTATATTGTACTCAAACTTTTGATGAATTCCCTGGATTCAGCCCCACTTTTTTACCCCTTCTGTTCATACCAGCCTCTGTGGGGTTCTCCTGGTCTTCTCCAGGGCTACATCAAACCTCTTTTGAGGTCTCAGGTCAAGGAGCAGATAATCATAAGAACTGCATTTATCAACTCAAACACAGAGACAAGTGTTCCTATCTATAAAGCTTCCCAGATTATTCTAATGGATACTAAGCCTGGAAACACCTGATTCTTAGGACCTTTCTGGTTCTGAAATTGTGTAGCTCTCAATGCTTCCTGAAAGCCAATATACCTGTATAGATAAATGAGAGAACTTGACAAACTCATTAGTAGAACTAAGAATACAGATGAGTTTTTAAAATATATTAAAGTTGACATCACAGCATTTAGAAATGCTAAAATCTATAACATTGGCAAGAGCAGATGCTAGAATATGGCAAAAGCTCCTCAAAATTAAGCAGTTTTGTTAAGTGAACAATTGCTATAGGAAGTACACAGACAACAATGTGGGAGGGAGCAGGGGGCAACAGTGAGCTGATGTAAGATAACCACATGTTGTCCTCTTGAGAGATTAGGAAAGAAAAAAATGGAAGAGAGTAATTTAGGTCAAGTCCTACTAGAAGGGTAAAGTGTCATCCTCCATGGAGAGGGACCTGTATTAACATTTTTATAGCTTTCATAGGGATCAGGCCTCTAGGAAACTGAAATTCTATGGCCTTGTTACATTATTAAGGAGCCATGCTTTGACCTAGCTCTCTTACCTGCATACCAGTGACATTCAAAAGTCTCAATAAAATTCACGAAATGTAGTACTCTTTGGTAGCATTTTCCTAGATCTGTGATTCTTCTGAACACAAAGCAGCTGGGATACAGTGGATTCTGGAGAATCATTGCAAAGAATATTCAGAATAAAAATCCAGACCTAACAATTCCTGTGCTAGAGATTGGTTGTACATGTCAGACTTATCGACGTGGATTATAGGTCAACTGAGATATTCAGCGAATAGCCAGAGTTACTAGGTTGCTCACTTCAGTGAGTTTTCCTCTTTTACCCCAGTGCTATTCCAGTGTCATCTTATCTCAGCCGTGATTGTAAAAAGCTTTGCTACATATGGTGGTCATATATTACTTGTTAGTTTGGGACTGAAGGATTCTTCAGAAAGATTTTGTCCTCCAATTCTGCTCTATGAGATCAAGTTCTTAATACTCTGTGCATGATAAAAGGAACATCTAATTTAATGCTGCATCGGTGAAGTAATTACATGATATTTTGCTAGGTGACATATGAATGGAATATGAAATAAAAAGCAGTTATCTCTGTTACAGTAAAATGTCAAACATTTGATATTATTTCAAAAGTTATTTGGATTTTTTTTAAGGCATGAAGTTTGTAAAAAATGCCCACTAACAACAAAAAAAAAATTTGGGGAATTGTGTGTTGCAATATAAGGTTCATCGAAGCCTAGCTGTCATAGCATTTTTGTACTTCTTATAATGAGGCATTTGCTTTCCTTGTTGTACAGCACAGATTCGGGTTTTGTTCATCTGGAAAAAAAGGTTTTATAATTACTGATTTTTGATGAGTCTTTATATGAAAACACAAGACATAATTAATACAAGTGACATAGGTACACGAGAGAGTTATTCTATGAGGGTCATTAAAATTTTGTTGTACTTAGAACACCACTGTTAAAATTTTATGCAGCATTCTCTTATGCCTTCAAAGAATACTTCTATTCATTGTGTTTTCAATAATGCTGTCTACCACATTTCAAAAAGTTTATTCAAAATACTACATGCCAACTAATTTAATTAATTTTGCATGAAATGTGAAAGAGTCCATAGAAAATAAATGAAAGAGGGATATTGTTTTGAAATGGGGCTCTTCACTAATATTCTCTAAGGCAGTGCCCACTTTTCCATGTCACTTAATGCTGGCTGTTATATTGAATTATGGAGAGAATCTGTGGGGTTTCTAGTATAACTTTGTTTCATGGATTTCATCCATTATTCCAAAGCCACCACAGAAGTTCTGAAGTCATAAATCCACATTGTAGCTCAAAGAAAATTTGGCCTCTTCCTATATTTGCTTGCTGAACTGCTTTCTGAACAAAGTTCTTTATCAGTTACCTCAGTGTGTATTTATTTTTATATTGTGTACCTATGACCCCTAAATATGCCTTGTTACTTCTCTTTTTGTTTTCTATTAAAAATACCATTGTACAATTTTTTTTTTCTGAATGGAAACTCACTAATTTAAAATATTTATATAGATTCTTTTCCAAAAACCATGCAGTGTTTTGTTGTCATCATCTTATTATGTCTTCCATGGTTTTGATGTTGGAAAATAAACATTGTGAAACAAAGGGTAAAAGAGTTTAGGTAATTTTCTCGGCTCATAGAGACATACAATATGATGAACACCTAATGTCTTGGTTCCTGCCAGTGAGAAAAGATGCTGGTGTTGACTGGGAGTCAAGATTTAACAGGAAAAAATGTGTTACGCTAAGAGAAGTAGCATGGTAATGTGTTGCAGAGACTGGTTATGCAATTAAATGTAATTAATATTGAATGCCCACTGTTTCTAAAGAGTTATAGTAAGGATTTTAACATCTTCAAAGATGTAAAGCTATAATATCTGTTCTTTAGGAGCTCACAATTAAGTTGTACTTTTTTTTCTTAATCATTTTACAAACCTTGCCACAAATACTTGAGGATTACCAGAAATTGAGATCAGGGCTTTATGTCTATGTAGAAAGAACTATCTCCACATTATATCAGATTAACCCAATTGATATGTTCCTCACTGAATTTATATATAAAAAATTCCACATACTTCAAATGTTGAATATGGAGTGTCTAAGAGAAATAATTCCTTATGAATAACACCAAAAATGAAGAAACAACAAATATTTCGGATAAGGTGAAGAGACTATGTTCCATCTTACTCCTACTCTTGTTCTTTCTCTGGTAGAGAATTTGGTTTTAATTGTTCTTTATTTTAAAAGTAACTTTATTGGAGGACCTGGGTGGCTTAGTGGGTTAAGCCTCTGCCTTTGGCTCCGGTCATGATCTCAAGGTCCTGAGATCGAGCTCCACATCAGGCTCTCTGCTCAGCAGGGAGCCTGCTTCCCCTTGTTCCTCTGCCTGCCTCTCTGCCTACTTGTGCTCTCTCTGTCAAATAAATAAATAAAATCTTTAAAAATAACTGTATTAAAAACTAAGAGATATATTTTCATACATTAATATAGCTAGATATTGGATGGAAAGTCAAATCTCTCCTCCTCCTGGAGTCCTTATTCTCAAACCTCAGAGGTGGTAATAGCTTTAACATGTACATGCATATTCTTCCCCCAAATATCAAAGCACATACACACGTACATAGATATGTGTGTCTATTTGCACTTACACTTACCTGTGTCCCTTTGTAAATATAAATTCATAATATTTTCCACCTGGACTGATAGGTAATAAAACAGAACCATCAAAGCCCGGCCAATCCAAGCAGATGTCTTGGTGGTTCCTTGCTATACTGAGGTTCACAAGATGGTCTCAGAGGAGAGGAGACATTTGGGAGGCTTGGGCAACAGTGATTTACCAACAAGTACAGAAGTTTTACTTCAGAATTTTAATAAATAGTTCTTCCACAACTGTGCCCAGAAGGCCAATACCAGCCCTATTTTCAATCATTTGATGGTTCATGTTTCCCCTCACAGTGCACCTGTGCCTGTGTTCTTGTAAAGATCACAAAAACCCAGCATCAGAGTTATTTGTGTTGCCCCTTCTCTACCAGGTTTTCATATTTTTTTTTAAAGATTTTATTTACTTATTTGACAGACAGAGATCACAAGTAGGCAGAGAGGCAGGCAGAGAGAGAAAGGAGGAAGCAGGCTCCCTGCTGAGCAGAGAGCCCGATGTGGGGCTCGACCCCAGGACCCTGGGATCATGACCTGAGCCGAAGGCAGAGGCTTTAACCCACTGAGCCATCCAGGCGCCCCCCACCCAGGTTTTCATATTTTAAAGTTTGGTCCCTTGGACTTGACCATGGACCATGGAGTTGACCATGGGCTACATGCATTCATGAAGATCTCATGTCAAAACTCTGAAGCAGTTGAAGTTTATTTCTAGAACATTCCTTTCACAATTCCCTCTGTTATCCAGTGGGTCCTTTAGTCAAATTTTAGTGGGTCCATCCTCCCACTCAACCATTCCAGTGATTTTAATTATGCATAGCTTGATGTTTTTAGGCACCCCATATTTCTTAGTATTTAATAAACAAAAACATATCATGTTGCTTTATTATTAGTGTACCTTTTATGTGTCTCTTCATTACAATATATTATCAACCCATGGATGGTAGGACTATAATTTAAACTGGTTTATATCTATCTTTCTACCCAGGGCATTGCATATAAATGTCACTTGATAATGTTTATGCATTATTCCTTCAGACTACATTGGTTATACACTATCACAAAGCATCTAGAATGTTTACTTTTTATGCCTTCATATTTTATGTAGATTTTAAAACAAAGAATTTTGCACATTCCACTCAATTGTCACTCTGTTGATACATAGTAACTTCATGTCTTTCTCTTTATTTTCCTTTTTTAAAAATACATATTTACTTCTTGTACAGAAAGTGTAATCACCCTTCACTTAATATGTTCCAGTTTCAATCTGTTGTCTGCAGATCTTAAAATTTCTTCTCCATTATTTTCCTTTAGGGGGTTGTAGAATAGTTGGCATTTGTTGAATATTTACAAGTCCTTTGCCAGGTACTTTGCATATATTATCTCACTTAGTACTGTACTTATTACTTATCTTAATTTGTAAAAAAAGGAAGCTAATGTTGGAAAAGTAAAATCATCTGTTTAAGGTCACATAAATGCTAAGACCACAATTTGAACACAGGACCGTGCCTCTAAAGCTCTGTGTTTTTGTTTTTTGGTTTTTTTTTTTCTTCATAAGAGCACCTAATTCTACCTACATGGTACTTTTCTGAGGATTAGGTGATATAAGTGAATAGATTTTCTAAACTCTCAAGCACTTATCTGCACATGGAATTTCTAACTCATACTTTATACTTTCTAACACAGTAAGGTGAATAAATTGGTGTGTAATGAATGCTTTAGGTGATCATGATTATAATGGAATTTTAAAAATCAGATGAAATGATGTCAATGATTTGTTAGAGACCTAAAAATCTAATCTTAACCCATTTCCTTTAAAGCCATGGCTGTCAAGATGAAACATCTCGTTTTAGCAAGAGGTATTAAACATGAACATGTAATAGTAAAATCATTTCAGGGAACATAATAGGGTTACAGAATAAAATCTGAAATAAAATCTACTGTAGCATTAAGCCTTATATTTGCTAAAAAATGGTGAGAATCCTTTGGAATTCAGAGTTGCCTGTTGTTGTCGTCACTTTTCCCCAGGTGTTCCAGATTGCATATGTGATTGTGAAAGCAGCGAACTCCCCTCGGCCTGGAAACTGGATTTTGGAACGCTCGCTTGATAATGTTGAATACAAGCCCTGGCAGTATCATGCTGTGACAGACACTGAGTGTCTAACTCTCTACAATATTTATCCCCGCACTGGACCACCATCTTATGCCAAAGACGATGAGGTCATCTGTACTTCCTTTTATTCCAAGATACACCCCTTGGAAAATGGAGAGGTAAGAGAAGAAAACTCACCATAAGTACATTTAAGTAGGCCTGTCAGAAAGATGTGAATATATTAGTAATTAATGTCAGGGAGATTTTAAAATAGGATTTAGCAGAAGTACGCTTAAATGAGTTATTAAATAAAAAGGAAAAACCCAAGGTGATTGGAATTTTAACTACCTTCATCCAGTATGTGTCTCCCAAACCCAATAAAGATCAGAAAAGTGGAAATGGGTTTAAGTGAGAAAGTCAATGATTAATTTCACATAAAGAGAATTTTTTTGACAGTGAGATTACTAATAATTGGATAAAAACGAGACTTTCACAGAAGCCTTAGATCTGTGTGTACTCTGGTCTCAAGATGGGGACAAAAGAGGTGAAATTTAGGGAGAAATATAGTTGATATGAAGGGCCTAAATGAAAGGGAATTCTGTTGGGTTTTGCATGTTTTTCGGTTCTCATCACATAAGGCTAGAGTTGGGCTGTTGTTTGTTTGTGGTCAGACTTCTTACATGCTTAATTCAAAAGTGTTCAGCTTCTCTCTCGTGTCTCGGACCCTTCAGTTAAGATTTTACATTTATTCAAACCATGACTTCACATGTTACCCTCTGTGTGATCTTGAGCCAGTGACTATAATCCCCTGTGCTTCAGTTTCATCTCCCATAAATTGGGAAAAATAATAATAGCTCTTATTTCATACGATCATTAAGAAAATTAAATGAGTTATTACATTCAAAGCAGTACAACAGTGTTGACAGATCTGTACTAAACGTTCTGTAACCATTAACTATTTTTATAGTTAAATAATAATAAGATAACCATTATTGTTCATGGTAGTAGGAGTCAGTACTCCTCTCAAATACCCAAACCTTTACTTAGTGATTCTCTTGGATTCTCTAGTATTTCCCTAATTTGTCTCCCTTCAATAGGTGTACTCTGGCTACTTTTGTCCTACATGCTTATATACATCTCAATTTATGCTCAAATCTGGTTGTTGCTCCTCACGTGTACACCAGAAGCTAGTATCATTTTTTAATTCACATTTCCAGTAAACCCATATTCATATTCTGTTAGGCCCACGTCAGCCAGTCGAGGGTTGTCTTTTTCAACACTTTCCAGGAAAGTTAGATTTTTGACATAAATCGATCACACTCCCTTTTGGCACTATTATTTTATGAATGTATACTAATGCCTCACTGTATTTCAAATTCCATGTTCAAAAATACCAGTTTCGGGAAAGAAAAATTCCAAATCGTGCTCTCAGCAGAAATTTCAATCTGCCAAATGACAAAGAGTCAAATGCAGTGAGTCAAACAGCTGTTCAACCTGCTTTGTGCCCAGAGGCATCCGGTTCCTGGCCAGATTGGCCTGAGTATATGGGAGTAGGGAGGAAATGCAGAGATAATATATTTGAGTTGAATTTTTATTATTTTTCCCCTGGATCTAGTGCTTACCAGAACAAATAATTATCTAATACTTATAAAGCTATTTTTTACCTTGAAAAAATGGTCCAATTCAAAAATTGGTTAAACAATATAAAATGTACCTACATGGATATGTAATCTACAAGTTTACATGCATATCCCCAAAGCATGCTCTCCCTACATTGATGGTGGTTCTCCATCCTTTAGACCATGTCAGTCTGCAACATGGAACAAATACATTGTTTGTTTGCTTAGCTGGCTATATTGTTTTCACTCCTAGACACTCACTAGAAACCACTTGGCAATGGTGGCTATTAGGAACAAGTTACTCAAATTTCTCCATGACGTTTAAGTCTATTTCTTTCTCATAAGAAAGTAGATGTTAGGAAAAGAAAGTAATTCAAAATATTTTAAATGTAGTGGTAGTATTTAAGAGTAAGAATTAAGTTCAGACCTCTCCTAAAATACCTGCCTCAATATATATAGCTTACTCTGTGAATAATGTTACTTTTGGGAATAAATAGATCCAGGGATGGTAGGTGAGATATATTCTTCCAACTCACTGATAAAAAAAAAAAAAAAAAAAACTGTGATAAGAATCCAGGTATCTAGACCCCCTGACCTTCCAGATTGATGTTTCTTACATGCTCTAGTAAGACTGGAAGTTGATTTATTTTTTCTTTTTTTTAAGTTGGTAATTGATAAACTCACGAGTTTAGAGGAGATAGAGATGCTGGATCCAGGACAAGTAGAAAGAGTCCTAATTCTGATTTGGACTAATTCACAATATAGAAGAACACATACAAGATTAGAAAACTGGGTTCTGGTCTTACGTCTAGTTTTTGTGGGATCTTGGGCTGGTCACTTAATCTTTCTGAGACTGTATTTCTTTAATACATGAATTAGTTTAATATATAAATTGTCCTAGGACATCTTTGTGTTTTAAAGTAATATGGTTTTGGATATCATCTACAATGTAACATGTGGAAATATTCTAAAATTTTTGGATGTTGGCCTCCAATATTTCCCAGACCAGTGACTGTGAAATAAATCTTACCATTAACTTTTCCTTGCAAAATGATGCTTTTTAGATACCACCTGAAATATAATTATTAGTGCTTATGTTCAAAACTTCCCAGAGAAGTGAAGTCATACTCAAGTAAGAAAAACAAACATACAAACCAGTAAATGCAAAATATGTATGTATGTGTGTGTGTGTGTGTATGTGTGTGTGTGTGTGTGTGTGTGTGTGTGTGTGTGTGTGTATATCCTACAACAGAAATGTTTACAGAGAGTGACAAACTTCCCCAGGTGAGCCAGGGGAAGATCACTTCTCAGAATATAGGTAAGCCAGAAACAACTTTTGGTATTTCACAATTTCAAGGCCAGTATGCAAATTTATTTTCAAAATGGAATAAGGGTTAAACTAGGCATATAACAGAGTTTACCTCCAATGTTGATGGATATTTTTATTAGGTATAGAATTGTAGGGTTGTAGCTTTTTCTCTTTTAGCACATTTGGTTGTTTTCTGGTTCTCATTGTTAATATTAGAAAAGTTAGCTATTGCATAATTATCTATTTTCTGTTTTCTTTGATTTCTTTAAAGATTTTTATCTTTGTTTTTCAGCAGTTTTATTATGATGCTCCAGATATGCACTCCCCAATACAATAGTCACTAGCCATGTGGAGTTATTTAATTTAGATTTCATTAACTCAAATAAAATGAAAACTCAGGTCCTCAGTTGCACAACCACATGTCAGGTGCTCAGTAGCTTGATGTGACTAGCAGCTACCACACTGAATTATACAGAATAGAACATTTCCATAATGCACAAAGTTTTGAGCAGCACTGATATAGATACCTTTTTATAACTGCATTAAGATTTATTTGGTTGGTATATTTGCAAAGTTACACCTTTCATGAGGTCAGGATATAATTCAACCATTAACTCTCCAAATACTTTTCCTTTCCATTCTGTCCCCTCTATAAATACAGTTAGTAATTTGGAACTTCTCACTGTGTTTCTTACACTGTCTTTTGTATGCACTCATCCTTTTGGCCTTCGTTCTTCATTTTAGATATTTTCTCTGGTTTATTTCCAGTTCACTAATTCTCTCTTTAGCTATGTAAAATTTGGTATTAAAACTATTAATAAGATTCTTAATTTCATTTATTACATTTATCAGTTCCAGGATTTATCTTAGGTTTTTTTTTTTGTTTGTTTGTTTATTTTTTAGATTTTTATTTATTTATTTATTTGACAGAAAGAGAGGCAGCAAGAGAGAAAATACAAGCAGGTGGAGTGGGAGAGCAAGAAGCAGGCTACCCGGTGTGGGGTATGCGGGGCTCAATCCCAGGACCCTGGGATCATGACCTGAGCCAAAGGCAGAGGCTTAACAACTGAGCCACCTAGGCGCCCCATAGAATTTATCTTTGTTTCATTTTCAAATAGTTTAGTGTCTAGTTTTATATTGAAATATTATATATTTATATATATATTTAACAAGACTATATTTACATTTTTAGTATTCTATCTTTATCTCATTGAACATAAAGTGACAATTATTTAAGAGTTTTTATTTGATAATTCTAATATCTGGCCTCTGTGAATGTATGTTATCTGATCTGATTTTTTTTATGATTCTTACATCCTCAAGTTTCTGATTATTTTTGCATAACAGAAGTTATATTTTAAAATGTGTATGTAGAAATAATTTGAGGCCTAAGATATTGTGAGGATTTTCTGATGCTTCTGTCAGACAATGGCAGTACAGATGACCTTAATAAATATCAGATGATTTTACTCATGTGTGGAATTTAAGAAATAAAACAGATGAACATAGGGGAAGGGAAAGAAAAATAAGTCAGAATCAGGGAAGGAGACAAACCATAAGAGACTTTTAATTCTGGGGAACACACTGAGGGTTGCTGGAGGGGAGGTGGGTAGGGGATGGACTAAGTGGGTGATGGACATTAAGGATGGACTTGATATAATGAGCATTGGTTATATGTTATATGCATATGTTATATGCATTATACGCAGCTAATGAATGTTATATGTGTTATATGCAGCTAATGAATCACTAAATTCTACTTCTGAAACTAATCATATGCTATAAGTTAATTAAATTGAATTTAAATAAAAAATGTAAAAAAATACAGTTTTAGTGAGTAAAATTCCTAGGACATAGATGATTCAGAGCTGTGCTGTAACCCTGTAACAGCTGCTTTAATTCCAGTTTACTTAAGGCTTCCTGTTTTTGGAGTCTAAACCAAAGTATGTGGGATTTACCAAAGTCCCACCCATACAAGTCCTGTCTTTCTAGTACACCAAGGCCAACAAAATGCTACTTACTCTCTCGGCCATGCCTTCTAGACAGGGAAATGCCCACCAGACAGAAGCTGTCACAATATGCCAATTACCTCTTTAGACGTCTTTCTTCTTGATATTGAGAAGGTGATTTTGTACCCTCTTATAACTCCTAATGACTTTAAGTAAATGTTTTGACATTTTTCTCCACTTGGTCTAGCTGTTATCATTGGGTGTATTAACCCTAATTGCAGACTCTACCATAAAAAGAAACATAGTCTCATATGCGTTCTTTTAAAAAATATTTTGGAATCATTTTAGATTTACATAAATGTAAGAGGAGTGTAGAGGATCCCCATGTCTACTTTACCCTGCTCCACAAATGTTAATACCTTACAAAGCTACCATGCATCTGTCAAAACCGAGAAATTAATATTGATACATTACCTTGATACACTGATACGTGATTTCATTCATGTTATCATTAGTGTCTTTTTTGTTTTCTGGGATCCAATTTGGGATATCCAACTGAATTTAGTCATTGTGTCTTCTTATTCTCCTCTGATATATGAAAATTTCCTAATCTTCCCTTATTTTTCCCTATCACTTTTTAAAAATTATTTTTATTAGCATGTAATGTATTATTTTCCCAGGGGTACAGGTCTGTGAATCATCAGGCTTACACATTTCACAACACTCACCATTGCACATACCCTCCCCAGTGTCCATAACCTAACCACCCTCTCCCTACTCCCCTACCCGCCCGGCAACCCTCAGTTTGTTTTGTGAGATTAAGAGTCTCTTATTGTTTGTCTCCCTCCCGATCCATCCCTATCACTTTTAAGAAGACTAGTCAAGTGTTTTGTGACGTATTATTCATTTTGCATTCTCTCATGTTTTCTCATGATTAAACTGGGCTTCTAGGGAAGAATATCACAGAGGTGAAACAGCTTTTTCACTGTATCATGCCTCTTTCTTTGTAATTGTATATCTTTTGTCTATTTCCTTTTTATTGGCTTATGAGTCTTACTGTAATTTTGTTTTGTTTTGGTTTTGTTTTTTTGTTTTGTCTTTTCGAAAGAGAAAGGTGGGGAGGGGCAGAGGGGGAGAGAGCATCTTAAGCAGGCTCCATGCCCAGTGAGGAGCCTGATGCAGGGCTCAGTCTCAGGTCCCTTGAAATCATGACCTGAGCCAAAATCAAGAACAAGACACTTAACTAACTGAGCCATCCAGGCGCCCCAGTCTTATTGTGCTTTTAGGTAGATTTTTATTAGTCTCTAAATATTTGCTATGACTGGAAATACATTTTTTTCACTAAGCATTGGTGATCATTTGCTTCCAGTCCTTCACAGTACCCTTTAAATATAAATTTAAGTCAGAGAATAAGAGAAGTAAGAACAAAGTATTTTTAAGACCCACCCATGAAACAAGGCATTATAAAATAAGCATATCTCAATTTTATCACACTAAGTAATAATGTTTATGTTATAGGTATAGAATATTTATAGAAAATAGTTTCCTGTAACAAATATCAAATCTATGGAGTCTAAGGTTTATTCCTTGTCTGGAGAATTTTGGGGATGTATCAAAATGTTTAGAAAATTTTAGAATATTATACTACAGATGAAAAGTCCATCATTTGAGACCTGAATAGTACCTTAGGTACTATTGGTCTATTAAAATCCTTTAATAATGTCTTTGAGTATTAAAGCCCTCAACTTCAGCTTCTTCTGTATCTACCCTTTAATACTGCCCTTTGTCCATGTCATTATTAGAAACTATTTGACTTTTCCTTCTGATCTCTTGAATTTTAGCAGCATCATCTCTGCTTATTTCTTCTACTTGATTTGTTTTTCCAGCAACCCCCACTCTTTCCCCTCCACTCTCTGGCTCAGCCCCTTCTCTGCCCTCTACTTCACATTTCCTGAAAGAGATCAACAAATGTTGATCATGTGGATTCACCAGAAGGATACTTTAGGGCATATATTCCATCCCCTAGACAACTAGATTCAACTACTTCCAAGAAGGAGATTAGTCCTGCTGTCTAGCATTCTGGGCTTGCACCCAGAGGGAGAAGAGTTCACTCTGAGCTATGAGATGTTCAAGTCTCAGGGCCTGCCAAAAGACAGTCAGTAGAGGACAATGGAGGTATAATAATTTGACCCAGTATATTGTTACCCAAACTGTAAACAGAAGGTTTTGAGCAAAAGCCTTCAAGGATTTTTATTTTAGAAAAATTGTTTATCAGTAATGCCGAGAGAGGGCTTAGCAGGCAATGCCTTGCCTTGTTTTGAGAATGATCCTGAGCTTCCTAATAGGAGTTGTAGGGTATGAAGCAACAGACTCCAGGGGCCCTCCATTACTCCATTGCTTTGAGGCCAAAGAGAAAAACTTTGGTGGGAACATCTACATAGGTATACCTCTCCAGGAGTGCAAGACGGAGTCAGTTCCATCAAGAGCTATTAACTCAAGTGTTGCTCTGCTGGAAACATCTGCCCCAAGTTGCTTTTGAGACCTGCTAATAAGAACCGCCACTTAGAGACACTGCTAAAGACCATGCTTGCAGCACTGGTCCCCCCCCAAGCTTGGCTTTCCTTGGACATCATCATGGGGGGCATTTGCAAGAGCTATTTCTTGGTTCAGGCTTTATAATTCAGTAGATTTGGGAAGTGTTTAAAAAGCTGCAGGTATTTTTTAAACAAGTAGTCCTGGTGATTTTAGTGTTCCTCCTCCTCACTTATTGTTCAGCTATTTCCAGCTTTCCCAAACCTTGGAGAAGAACTGATCATCAGCTATTTATGGAAAGAGTATCAGTCATTCTAGCTGCAATACTTCTAACTAAAGAGACTTGTGTTTTTCTGTCAGGAGACATGATGGGCTTTGCCTGACTGAATCTCTGGGTGGGTTCGAGTTGAGTAAATAAAATTTGAGCTGTAACTAGGTTGTGGATGGCTGAAGAAGTGGCTGAAAGAGGAGAATCACATAACTACTATGGACTATGAACAAGGATGGGGATGTATGAATGGGGCACTACTTTAGGAGACCTAGGATTAAAATCATCATAAATGATTTTCTTTTCTATGAGATTCTCCCCTTTCTCTGGCTGGGATTATTCCTTTTAATTTATTGGGGTTGTCAGTAGACTGCTAACTAAATATGCATGGTTACCATAGTAATTTTTGCTTCAATTTCCTCATACAGAGGAAAAGTTATTTACATATGATTTCCTCTCCTTACCAGTCTTCTGGACTGCAACTCAAATGGAACTTAGATTAACTTTGATTCTGCTTTTGAAACATGGCAGGCTTACATAAAAATCCCTGAAGAAACCATCATTAATTCTTAAAGACACTTTTTTCCCCCTGTAAACTATATGTAGAGCTTTGATACAATTTTGATTTCCTATGTGACAGAATTTTATATACACAGATAGAATATTTTTCTTCTTCTTTTCATCACCTGACATTATGGTGGTTCTTAGAACTGCAAATATTGGAGGATGAAGAAATGAACCCAACCATGTATTTTAAACTGTTTCTGAAATCTTTCTTTGATGTAGTATTGTTCAGGCTATAGCATCATTGTCTGACTCAGTTTTTGTGGAAATGAGGAACAAGCCTTTCACAATTATCCTTGGAGTTGTTCCTTTTTGGAAAAGCATCCAGATACCACTAATTTGTTATGAATAGAAATTTAGGGAAGTGCTTATTTAGGGTTTCAGACTCCCTTTCTCTAAAAATAATTCTTGTATTGACCAACATGGTGCCGGTTAGTATCTTGAACAACATGAGAAAGTACCTTATTACAGTGAGGTTCACCTGGCATCTTCCAAAACAGCAAGTTTCAATTCTAGTTAGAATACACAGAGTACTTGAGTATTTTGGAATTACACACATATAAAGTTCATAATTCATTTAAAAAACAGACCTTTGTAATAAAGATTAAATTGAGACGACTGTGTTCTTCCTGTTGATCAGTTTATAGTCTCCCCTAGCAGTGTTGTGCTTAGACAGTATTAGTAAATTCTTGTCAAGTTAATACAGTATTATTGAAAAATCATGAAGGCCAGAGAAAGCAAGCAAGATTGGAATCTTGATGAGGTAACACCAATACTTCGGGGCTGGTTATATCAGTGTTATGGAAGAGAATATACCAAGATGTGTTAAAATGAACAAACAGAAGAAACTTATGCTTCTGTTAAGCTAGGTAAGGTAGCACAGGGTTGTAGTAGAAGGCGCTAAAGGATAGCTTGCTGTCTTTTGGGGTATTCACTAGATTTGGCTTTCAGATATAGCTTTGCCATTGATTAAATGTGGCGCTCAGACAGATGAGTATCCGGTCCACTGTGTGTCCCAGCCAGTTCACCTGATATAGTAAAGATCAAAGTAGGTCGTTTATGGTACTGCCTCCTTTGTCTACAGAATATGAGTCCAAGTTCTCTAGTTCAACCATTAATATTGGCTTAAGCTCATCCCTGGTTGTGATGTGTCTGAGCTGGCTTAGCCTGGATTAAGACTAGGGTGCATGGAAGTAGCAGAGCCCTGCTGTGCTGTTTTGTATGATCAGCACTGTGAGGGGAGGTGACTAAACAGGAATGAAAGAAGAATCAGTGCAATAACCATGAGCTTTCTGGAATTGAAAGAGACAGAAGAATAGATGAAGGTCTCAAGTGCTGACATGGGTTAGTCAGGGGCCTGGGAGCTTATGATAAAAATAGCTAACATTGATCACACGCTTGTTTTATGGCAGGCACTACTCCAAGGATTTATAAGTAGAAACTCATATGTGCTAATACTTATCTCATTTTATAGTTGAGGGAAATGTGGTATAGAGAAGTCAAGTAATTTGCCTAGGGTTCCAAGCTAGTAATTTTTGGAGCTATTATTTGAATCCAGTGTATCCTCTGAGAACCAGAAAGGCACAAGAACAAAATTTTCTTCTGTGTCCGGGATTTCCTTGGCAAATCTGGGCACTGCAAACCCAGGAGGCCTCACCTCCTAGCAGACTCTGCTTCTCTCTACATGAGTTTGCACAGACCCGGGATTGGGCTTCTGCCTTATTTTTAGCTTGGAGGGATTTAATCTTTTAATGTTTTATGTTATGAAAAAATTCTGCACTCTCCTTTTTATCTTTTTGATAGTAACTTACTTTAAAGAGTAGATTTTCTTAAAATTTGCATTCTTACTTTTGTAATCTTTTTTTTTATCTTGCTTAATTTTTTTTAACCATTTTAATGATTTTTAATTTCTAGTTTAAAGAGTTTTATCTTGGTATATTTACATTTATCATATATTGTTTTTCTTTTTTCTTTTTTCTTTTTTTTTCTTATTTTTTTAAAGATTTTATTTGTTTATTTGACAGACCAAGATCACAAGTAGGCAGAGAGAGAGGAGGAAGCAGGCTCCCTGCCGAGCAGAGAGCCAGATGCGGGGCTCAATCCCAGGACCCTGAGATCATGACCTGAGCTGAAGGCAGAGGCTTTAACCCAGTGAGCCACCCAGGCGCCCCAGTTTTTCTTTTTTAAACTTTATTCCAGTAAAATTTCTTTTATATTATCTCTTATACACACACACACACACACACACCCCTACACCTGTAATTATTGTTTTTAGAATTTGATGGGTTCTGGGACATCTGGATGGCTCACCTTGTTAAGCGGCTGCCTTCGGCTCAGGTCATGATCCTGAGGTCCTGGGATTGAGCCCCACATCGGGCTCCTTGCTCTGAGGGGAGCCTGTTTCTCTCCCTCTCCCTCTGCCTGCTGTTTTTTCTCTCTCTCTTTCTCTCTCTCTCTCTGTCAAATAAATAAATAAAATCTTTAAAAAAATTTGATGGGTTCCAATTGTATTATATACTTGTCAGAATTGTTTTCTTGTTTTTCATTTTTTTGAAAAATCTGGCTTTTATATCTCAAGTAACTTTTTAAAATAATTTTGTCAGTTTTATTGTAGTTTATATTTTATTTTTAACTTCTTAATTTTTTTAAAGATTTTATTTACTTATTTCACAGAGAGAGAGAGATTGAGAGCACAAGCTCAGGAAGCACAGGCAAAGGGAAAAACAGATCCCCACAGCAGGGAGCCTGATGCAGGACTCGATCCCAGGACCCTGGGATCATGACCCGAGCCAAAGGCAGATACTTAACCAACTGAGCTACCCAGGCATTCCTATAACTATACTTTAAAGTATTTTACATTATTTTTGATCATTTTATTTTGAGCTTATTTTGTACTTTTATTATTTAAATACTATTCTGCGTGTCTACATTTAGTTGTTTGGGTATATTGTGTTCACATGGCCCACAGGAAATGGGATCATACAGACCACAATAAGGGTAACCACACAAAGAGGGGCCTTGTATCTCTTATCCCCCAGTTTAGATCGTTATTAGCCCTTTTAGCTGTCTGAAAGGAGTTCCTCTAGAACTTAGAGTTTCCCTTCAAAGCTGAACCTCAAAAAACTAATAGCAATGCAGAAGATCCACTGACCAATAGAACTTCTCAGGATAATACTATAAATTTATACACATGACTGTGAAAATTCTCCAGGATCTTAAGACAAGTTACTCTAAAATTTTACTGTATGAAATGGCTAAATAGTGAATGAATATTTTAAACACATAAGGAAGATGGTATAGGTTTTACTAAGAGAAGAATCCTCAAAACATATCTGGTTTGATTTTAATAAGAATCACATTTCAGGAGACCTAATAGAAACTATATTAATACAGTTTTAGAAAAAAATTAATTATAATTTCTATACATAATGGCATTAGCTATTCCATATAACTTGCTTCCAGGTGTGGTTATAGACTGAGTGAATCTAGACTGTGAGTGTCCCAGAGACTACACCATATTAAATAGGTCAGTGACAAAATAGGTAAGGTAAGATTTATCACCAGAGTATCTTAAGGATATAATTCACTGATTGTACGTAGGTGTCTTAGTTCAGGCTGCTGTAACAAAAACACCATAGACCAGGTGGCTTAAACAGCAAACATTTCTCAGTTCTGGGGATAAGAAGTTCAAGATCAAGGTGCCAGGATGTTTGGGTCTTGCTGAGAACTCACCTCCAATATCCTCACTTGCTAGAGGAGGCAGAGAAAGAAGCTTTTTAGTGTCTCTTTTTATAAAGAAAGGCACTAATCCTACATTATGAGAGCTCCACCCCTGATGACCCAACTATCCTCCAAAGGTCCTACCTCCAAATGCTGTCACATTAGGATTAGGGTTTTAACATATGAATTTGGGTGGGACACAAATAGCTCATAACAGTGGTTTACTCTCATAAACAACAGTATTTCAAGCATCATACAGGTGTTTGTTTTCAATCACATGCTTTAATGCCTCATCAAAAGCCCTCTGAATATAAGAAACTTTTACTTATTTTTCCATTTCCAGAAGAAAATACACAGTGCTATACTAGACAGACTTGAGATCCATCATAATAACAGTTACTTTTTAAAATAAAATTCTCAAATATCCTAATACAGTAATTCTTTTCTGAAACCTTTAAAATTGACTATTAACATCAGTAATAAAATTATATTTTTTGAAAATAGTTACCAATTTCATCCACATTATAAAAGAGGTAATAGAAAACAGGGTTTTAAATAACTTCGAAGCAATTCATTTCACCAAAGTATAGACAGTTATTTCAAATATTACATTTGGCAGAGATACAGCAATTCCCCATCATACAGGTAATTGTATTAAAAATATTAAGGAAAAGACAAGGTGAATTATCTTTTTGGTTCATCAGAACTTTCAAAATTTGTGTTCTTTTATTTTGATTCATGATAATTCTTTAAAACTGTTACTTTTATTGTCAGTTAGGTAAAATCCTATCTGGACTTAAATGACATTATGTATCTCATTGTTAGAGATACCCCTAAGATCCCATTGTTAGAGAAACCCCTAAATTAACTAACCTCTTAGTCTTTTGGACATTTCAAAACTTTGTTAGTTTCAGGATGCCTGGGTGGCTTAGTCAGTTAAGTGGACATTTCAAAACTGTTAGTTTTGGGATGGCTGGGTGGCTCAGTTGGTTAAGAGGCTGCCTTTGGCTCAGGGCATGATCCAAGCATCCTGGGATCGAGTCCCACATCCGGCTCCTTGCTCAGCAGGGAGCCTGCTTCTCCCTCTGCCTCTGCCTGCCACTCTGCCTGCCTGTTCTCTCTCTCTCTGACAAAAAAACAAAAAAACAACTTTTTTAGTTTTGATCACAGTAAATTTCAAACTTTATTTTTTAGACAAGTCATATTTTTTGTATGAAAAACAGTATTTTCATACACTGCACTTTTGGTCAGTGCTAAAATCATCATGTAAGGAAATTTGCAAAAGATGGAATAAGATTTAATATTATACAGAACTTGTAGCTTATATATCCACTAGTTATTTTCTTCCATGTAAATATTATGGAGATATAAGTATATGAGTATTTAATTATAGTAGCACATTATAGAAGAATTTCAGAAAAGCTGGGTGAACCAATTTCTACTTGTTACATTAATTGCAATTTGTCATAGGAAACACCTATGTTAAAGTTCTCTGAACTGAGAATTATAAATATTGTCAGTTATTTGGGTCTCAATTCTAAAGCATATGGAGATTATAAAATTATGAAGTAGGAATAATATTTATTGTGTACCAAAAGAGGGAAAAATAACTATTAAATGTGCTGGACTTTATAAGAAGCACTTAAGAGCACTGAAACTCATCTGTGTCTTTTAAAACCAGGAGTGAAGGCGCACCTGGGTGGCTCAGTGGGTTAAGCCTCTGCCTTCGGCTCAGGTGATGATCTCAGGGTCCTGGGATCGAGCCCTGCATCGGGCTCTCTGCTTGGTGGGGAGCCTGCTTCCCTCTCTCTCTCTGCCTGCTGCTCTGCCTGCTTGTGATCTTTCTCTTCCTCTGTTAAATAAGTAAAATCTTAAAAAAAAAAAAATACTTGTTAAAAACAACAACAACAACAAAAAAAAAACCAGGAGTGAAGTCCTGAGTAAACATTCCGTGATGGAATAGCAGGTCATGCTCGATTTGATGATGTCATAGGGGCTGAGCTTTTCAGTTAAAATGTAATGTCCATGGAGAGGAAGAGGACTAGTGGGTTAACTATTGTTATAAGCAACGTTGACTGTAATAATTTTGTATATGGTACTTCATTGATTACAAAGCATGTGTCATACACTCTGCCGTCTCACCTTCACCAAAGCCTTGAGGACGCTTGAAGCCAAGTATTTTTTATTCTCATTTTGCAGATGAAGGTTAAATAACTTGTTTATGGTGGCATAGTGGTGAATGTTCAACATTAATCTCTGGTCCAGGTCCAGTTCAAATCTTCTGATGGCAAATCTCATAATCACTTCATTTCCTAAACTGAACCCTGGGGTCCAATAAGCCATCTTCTAAATATGTATTTGCCATTGGTCACAAGGGCTGTGTGACACTGTGGATAATTAAGTGCCATCCACCATCTTTACTGAGAAGAACCTAAGGGTATATCAGAAAATCACTCTCACATGGGAAAGATAATCTACTATTATCTTTATTGCAGAAGTATACTTGAAAATCCTACAAAGGATCTTGAAGCTAATAGAATAAGCTCCTGATCCCTAGGGAAACTATTTCTACACTAGAGCCATCATCAAAAGTCCTTGAGACAAGTAACCCAGGAGTGGAATGGTTATGATTGCACTTTACAAGCAAACCTAAAAAGATACCAGGAGCTGCTTTTTCAGGTCCCCTGCTATGAAATAAAAACAGGAGGAAAATCTACATAGCATTCTAGCCTGAGGATGTGTACTATTTTGTATCATGGCAGACTGACTGCAGCCAAATATGTATTTTCATTGAAAATATGTAAATGAATAACTTCGCTGAATTTTGCTACCTGGGACTCACATAAGACATGCAATTTAAATTCTAATCATGGGTAGCAAAAGTCCTATGATACTCATTTTGCAAAGGAGAATGGCAACCTTGGCAAGATTACAAGTTAGAAAATTATATTCCCCTTGTGTAAATTTGCTCTTTAGCTTCATTCAGTAAGAATTATTTATTTTCTTACTCAACAGATAAGTGCCTTCTAAAACCAAGCCTACTATTAGGTTGAGCCATATGGAATTGCCAATATTTGACTATTTTTAGACAATAAATATGCAGTTTCATATGGCTTAAACTAATATATGCCAAAGCATGAATAGAAATATTTGTAGAAGTTTAAATTGTCCTCAGCATAACCTCACCTGGACACATTATTTTAGCAAAAAGCATTAAAGGGAAATTGAGTCTCTTCAGCGAAATTAAAGTTTATAAGTATAAAATTTATACTAGTTGTTTTGTGAAGGTTTTCCTTACTTTGTTAGTGATATGGTGAATATTAAGCTAAAAATGGGTCACCCTATGTTTGTTTCTTAATTTTTGGTGGAGGGGAGAATAGCAAATAGCATTTTCATATGAATAATCAGGTATTACTTAGGAGCCATGGAGAACTATGTGGAAGTTGAAGGTATATTAGTTACAAGTAAGAAGTTTGGGAATTGAGTTGTTTTGGCTCCTAGAGTGTACAGCAAGTATGCACACATCTGTGTTTTTACATCTGTACATTCCAGTACCCTTACATGTGCCGAATAATCACGTGGATAGACAGTAGTTGTATTGGAAGTGCTAGCTGCCACTTTCTTAGAGGCATTTCAAATATTTTTTTTAATTTAAATTCAATTAGCCAACACAGAGTACACCATTAGTTTCAGATGTAGTGTTTGGTGATTCATCAGTTGCATATACACCCAGTGCTCATCACATCACGTGCCCTCCTTAATGCCCATCACCCAGTTACCCCATCCCCTCACTCCCCTCTCCTCCAGCAACCCTCAGCTTGTTTCCCAGAATCAAGGTTCTCTCATGGTTTGTCTTCCTCCCTGATTTCTTCTCATTCAGTTTTCCATCCCTTCCCCTAGGTCCTCTGCACTATTTCTTATATTCCACATATGAGTGAAACCACATTTCAAATATTTTTAAACTTGACGTCCAGTTTATAGAAGTTACTCACTAATTTGTTCAGGATGAATTACCTTATTGCAAGACTATTGGTGAAAATTTTTGAAAATTATGTTAAGGGGGGAAAATCTTTTATTGTTTTTTTGAAGAGAAAAATCATAGTAATGATTTAATTTTGCTATTTCTTATCTTTACATTTGTTCTTTTTATCAGTGGATGAAAAACATTGTGTTCTTCCTTCTTATGATTTGTTATGCTCATTCCATTTATCTTATAATAAGATAAACTCTGGTGTTGAATTAGCTGTGATACAGCGGCTCACACATTAATCACTCCTGAGTAAATGCATTACTAAAAAGATAGGACATCAAAAATATGGCTGGAATACAGTTTAAGTTCAACCACCAAATGACTTGGTATTACAAAGAAATGTTATGAGTTTATATAACCAATCAGTAGTGCTCCAGATTTAGCTTCTCCCCCCCCCCCCCCCCGCCCCTTAACAAACACTGAGCACCACCTGTGTAGCAAACTCTATCTCAGGTGCAGGGGACAAAGGACATTATATTTAGGAGGTATAAGATAGATTAATAAATCAGGGAAAACATCTTAAAGTCTTGGACAAGGTTGTAAAAGCATGTCTAGGACAGAAAAGCCTTGGTTACTGGGGATGGATTTAAAAGAGAGAGGAAGGAAGAGACAGGGACAAAGAGAGATTGAGAGAGTAAGAAAATGGCAGGGACCTGGTTGGGGAACGTGAGGGTTGCCACACAGGAAATGTGAAGGCAAGTGATGGGGTACCCAAAACAGTTGCTTGATTCACCATGATTTTTTAGTTATGTAGTTACTGTGTATCTGCGTATCTGAATAAGTTGAGTAGAGAGGCTATCTGTACAGAGCTATAAAACAGTTTCAGAATGAGAAAATTCAATTTCATTTTATTTATTTTTGGGGGGAGGGGCGAAAGGAGAGGGCAAAGAGAGAGAGAATCTTAAGCAGGCTCCACGGATCATGACCTGTGTTGAAATTGACAGTCCAGTGCTTAACCAACTGAGCCACCCAGGTGCCCTGAGAAAATTCAGTTTTAAACTACACTTAGGAAAAGACCCAAACACCTGCCTTGCAGAAACATTTCACAGCAACAGCTTTTAGGGGAACAGAATTCCTTCCCTGTACGATATTTATGCCTAAGTGCTTGTTAAAATTAAAAAAATAAATAAATAAGGGTGTTTATCAGCACAAGGAATAAAAGCATTTTGGTTTTTTGGTTTGTTTTTGTGTTTGCTATAGTTTGTAAGACATATCTTTTTTGTAATACTCTCTCTGACAAGTCTCATGTCATGGGAGATTCACTTTGTAGCATGAGGAACCTGCTACTAGAATTGCAATGTGTAGTCCTTCATCTTTTCCTAGTGTTTTGGTCAGTCTTTCTATTGAGAGGTAGCTTTGTAAGAATTCCTCAGGACAAGCACGGGGTAATATTTGTCTCTACATCACCATTACAGATGGAGTGGGCTACCTGGTAGAATATGGGTTCCATGCTAAAAAAAAGCATACACATTTTCCTTGAGACAATGACTAGATGAAAGCATTAGAGAACTGATGGAAAACAGAGAAGGGGTAGAACTATAGAGAGAAAAGGCGAGAGCCAAGTAACCCATTTTGTCAGCACTTACATTATGTTGTCTGGGTGCTGGGACCTAGTCTCAACTAGTCCATTCCATTAAGTATCTGATGCTTGCTAACAAGGCTGAACTAGTTATGTGGATGATGTTAAAAATAGGCAAGCAACGGGTAAAAGCACCTCTCTGTGACCACAGAAAGAGTATCTCAAGTTGGGCAGTGGATTGCAAATGATGTTCTCTGGAAGCCAAATCATTAGGACAGTAGCAAAATGAGGGCAAATGGTGTCCTGGACAACATAATGTGTGTAGACCCATCTTCTTACCCACAGAGCCATGCAGCTGAAATTTGTCAAGGCTCACTAGTATCTTCTAAGCACCCCGGGGAGGGGAGCCTCAGATTGCAGTCACCCTCAGCCCTGCCCCGGTTAAGGCCCTATATTAGGACTGAGAGGAGAGATGGTTCTGGGCATTCTATCCCTAACTCTGGAAAAATTGCACAGTTGGTGCCTAACTTTCATTTCTGAAAATAGCACAGATAATTTTTCAGCCCAATGAAATTTTTATTAAAAGAGGAAACAAAGGTAGACTGTGGAGAGGAGCTAATGTCAGTGCTTCTGATGATACTAAAAATTTTTTTACAAGAATAAAAGAAATAGTATCTTCAGGCCCTTGAGGTTTCAAAATTGGAAACAGATCAAATAATGACAAAAAAGATATATATATATGTATACATATATGTATATATGTATGTGTATATGTATGTGTGTATATATATATGGGAGAGGGACCTGTAAGGCATAAGGTAAATGCAAATCAAGGTTGAAAAGATACAAAGCAATTAGGTCAAGAGCAATCAGTAAAATCTGTGCCAAACTAAACAATACTTTGATATTATGTTGTGGAACAAGGATTTGGGGTTATTTTGAAAAATCACATCACTACGACTCCATCCAGAACTCCCAGCTGCAGAAAGAGAAGTAAACAAGTCATCCCTTTGGAAGACTGCAAGGTTAAAGAACAAGCAAAGACGGAAGACTCAGTGACATTCTTGTTGCTTCCCAGTGACATGATTATAGCTCATATAATTCCCTAAAGGAAAACTACAAAAGGAGGTTTCTAGAGATAGGAATATAAATACCATTTGCTTGTATGTTTTAGAATCAGATAACAAGAATGAAGATTAGCTAAAGGAGGTTGTCTGTATTTGCTTTCAAAAAGTATTTCTATATCCTATATGCAATCATTTGACAAAGAATTTTTCCTACTGCCTTTTCATAGATTATCATGTGGCTGAAGGATGCTGTTTACTAGGCATTGCTAAAAGCTAGCTATTGAGTCCCTTGAGGGAGGGGACAGTGACTGACTTCTTTTTGCATTTCTCTACTCCTCAGCTTCCATCCCATAAACATATGTGTAAAGTCTTCCCTGCCAGCAGCCAAATCAGATCATTCTTGCCTGGGAGTAGAAAGTGGGACTTGAATTACCTAGTATGACTATCCCGATGAATCAGCCAGCTAGCTTTCAAATTCGTGACAGGAAGGTAACACTTAGAGTTTCATAGGTATTTTCATGTGTCATTCATGCATGTGCTGGGGCGATACCGAACTCCCAGGAAAATCAAGGACAAAAAGGCAGTCAGTTATTTTGGATTCAAATATAAATATTCATGTAAGAACATGAATGGACAAAATGTATATGCACCATAATAGTTTTTATTTAGTCCCTTTCATCTCTTGGGATACCTAAGAGATACATACTGTTTTAATTCAAAAATGACACATAAGCAAAATGCTACAGTGGGGGGGGGATGAAATCTTATCTCAAAGGCTGTGCATTCGTTACTCAAATCAAGAAACAATTTTGTATCCCCAGTCCATCATTTAAGAGACCACTTTGCAAATACAGTGAGAGAACCACTGTCCTATAACAACGCACAAAACCAAATTGGTGTCTCCACTTTGATTTCTCTTTTGAAATTAATCTCTGGTTTGATTTTCTTTTGCCTCTGGTGTCCTAGAGGATCATTTGGTAGCATCTGGATAATTTTATGTTAACATCTGGAATTGAGATTTTTTTTTTATTTGTCTGATGCATATAGAATACTTCTGTAAGAAATGTATTTTCCCCAGCTGCTGTTTATTCATTTCAAAGAGACATGGTTAAGTGAGTGTAACAGCCTCTAAAATTCCTGAGGAAACACAAAGCATGTTTAATACAAAGTCCTGCCAGTCTGTTCTCTTTCCTACCAGCTTTTCCCATAGCAGAAGTGGTGGAGATCTGCATGGAAGGAAGAATTTTGAATGGTAACAGGTGGTGGTGTTGAGTGCATGGACCTTGGAAGTCAGGCCTGCTTTGGAACCATTGGTTTGTTAGTCAGTGGCTGTGTAACCTTGGGCAAAATCTTTGAAATTCAGTTACTTGATCTCAAAATGGAGAAGTATAAATACATGCCTTCCAACATAGGTCATACTAAATGAAACAATTTATATCAAATAACTGGCTCAAGGTGGGGACTTAATAAATGGCAACTGTTACTATCATTTATTTTAATGTATTATGTACAGAATGCAACTTCTTTTCCTGACTTTCTAAGGCTTTTATCATGTGACTGGCAGTTTGGTGATTTGTACAAGGTTTTTCAGAGCTGCAGCTGAATGTCGTCTTTTAAAAAAACTTACTCTTTGAGTGGAAGGAGACGAAGGACTCAAGCTGGCTAAAGACATTGTAGTGGAAGCCAGAGAAAACTTCCTTTCTGAGCTTCTCTAGCAAAGACTGTGAAGTGTGTGTGTGAAGAAACTTGACTGTTCAAGCCTTCGGAATTCACAAACATTTTAAAATAAAATCTATAAGTTTCAGATCTTGTTGTGGCCGGAATAAAAGAGTTCATTGCCATAAGTGAAATGTTCCCAATGTTGTGAAACTCTTCTTGGAAGAGGCTAAATGACTTGATTTTATCCCCCACCCCCCAGTTATTCACCTTCAAAAATAAAATTTGTAATATTTAGTTAGAGGAATGCACTGAAGGTTCTGAATACAGCTCTGAACAGTTCCAGAATCTCTTGTGTGTTGTTGGGATATGTGTAGAACTGATGCATTTAATGCAAAGGGTTTTTCATTTATTTGATTTTACAACTTTTGATATTTTTGTTTAAAAAATTAGCTTCATTTTACATTCACAGATTAGGCATTTTTCAAGGCAACATGAGTTAACAGTTTCAGAGAAATGATTTTAATAACATGGATTTCACATATTGAATCTGAAAACCCAACAATTTTCTTAAGTATATACTTTCCTGTGTTCTTAAAGAAATTGAGGGTTTGTAGATCATCTCATTCTTTGCTCTTTCCCCAATACTTAGTAGGGTTGGTACTCAATAGTACTAGATAATACTATGTGAATGAATGAATGAATGAACGAATGAATGAAGAGATGTTAAAATAAATGAATTTATTACTGTTATTTATCTAAGAAATATCCCCTTTTGCCTCCACTTATTCCCAGGAAAATTATCAAGGTGGCATACATAACAAAACACTTAAAACTGACAAAAATGAAAATTTAACTGAACAACAAATTAAAGAGAAATGCATATTTACTGCTCATCTGGATTAAGTTACTGTAGTTTAACTCTTAATTTAATTTGGAATTTTTAGACAATTAGGGCAAAAAAAGGAGAATGTTAAATTATGTAGTTTCCTTGTCTAACAAAAGAGAGCATCCAAATTTGCAGAACAGACATTTTCTTGGCAGAGAATTCTCAGAGAAAATTTTAATGAAATCCGTATGTAAAGACTTCAGATAGCAAAAAGTACAAGATTTTCAAGGATAAAACTAGCACAGAGGATAATATCACTTGTTTATTTCTACCACATAAGAAAACTAAAGATATAAACTTAAAATTTTCACTCAATGATGATCTGTGAGTCTCTTAGCAACTAAGATAATATTATTTAATTCCATAATTTTGTGATAATATAACTCAGGAAGGAGCCTGGAGGATGGATGGGTAGTTTGTCCATCTTGATGTCACTCTCAAATGTCAATGCAAAGGCAAATCCACAGGACTGAATTACTTACAGGGACTTAAGCATCAGTATTCCTTGTTGCTGTGTAATTTTCCAGGTGATTACCATAGAGAATGTATTTCCAACCAAATGAAGAGCTAGCTCACTGCCATGCAGAAGTGCATTGTTGGGAGACCTGTGGTTAGAACCAATATTTTACCCAACATTCATTTTAAGTAACAATAGCTAACATTTACTGATCACTTGCCACATGCCTGATACCATTCTAAGTGCTTTGATTCTCTTACCCCATCAGACTTTCACAATAAATACATGTAGGAGATATTATCAGTGTTTCTGTTTTATGAATGAGGAAACCGATGAGCACTATTGCTTTGCTCAAGATTAATATAGTAATATATGGCAAAGCCAAAATTTTAAAAGCACAGCCTGAACGCTCAGCCACAGGCATGAACTTACCCTCAACTTGCCTATGAATTTATATCAGCTTGTGGACTCTGCAGAATGGATACTTTAGACAGTTTCATGGAATACAGAAGGACATGAACAATGATAACAGGAGCAGTAACTAAAATCTGCTTGCTTTAACCGTTAAAGCACATCAGTGTGACTTCCTGCCAAGTATCCGATTGTGAAGAAATTGTATTGTGATCAGCAGGCTAAAGTGAAGACAGTAATAAATCCTTTGAAGTAGGTGAATGAATGGATTAACCTTTCGCATGGTATCAGACGGGAAAATAGAGCTCATTTTATGGAAGTGGTTGTGGTCTACAGGAGAGTGCATTAGAATAGACAAATGGATAAAATCAGGGTTTAATTCCCCACTCTACCTCTCATATTCTCTTAGACTTCCTAGGTTCTACTTTGAATGTACCTTCTTAGAGACTCAGTTTTTTTAACCTGTAACTTGGTTTAAAATTCTTGCTCTCTCTGTCCCCCACCCCCAGCTTTGTTGTGATGCCAAATAAAATACTGTAAGTGCATACCCCGGTGGATTCTAAAGCAGTCTACAGATGCCCAGTGTTCACACATACTTGCCGTGGGTGAAAGACATGCATCCAATTAATGTACAAGCTGTACCGAGTTATTTTAGTTCAATTAAAAAGACAAGTAGCTTATCTATAGGCCAATTTCATGGCATTTCAAGTTGGAATTTTGTCTGTTATAAATCTGTTCTTAACTACTCTCATTCAGTCTTTGAGGAAACTTTAATAGACTGGAATGTATTCAAGAGTAGATAGGGTCAGAATCTATCTAAGAATAAAAAGCTAAGGAGAAACTTTTGAAAGCCATGAGGAGTACTTTATTGTTTTTAACCATGTCCCTCAAGAATGGAAGTGAAGCCAGGACCGGTAGTAGTGCTGACGGGTCGTTGCTCCTAATGGGCAATGCGTAAGAGTGAGTGACCCAGTCTGAAATTCCTTAAGGGAACAAAAAGTCTTATAAACACTTAAAGTTTTGTTTTAATATTTTTGAATAACACTTAAGAAGGAAATGGTATAAAATTATATAAAGTAATTATATGAGGAGAATTGCACTGTGATCAGTAGGCCAAGATGGAAGACAGAGTCCTTTTTCTCCCTCTGTTCTTTCCACTGCTGACAACTACTAATAGTTTGGTGTGTATCTTTTCTTCTAGATATTATTTTTAATGCATGTATGAGAAAGTGTATAAAAGTGTATTACGTAGTCTGATTGTTCTCATAAATAGAATTATCCTATACATAGTGTTTATGATGTTGCGGTATTTTTCCCCACTTCAGTATTGATAGATTTACATTGTTTTTATTTTAATTGTCATGTGCTACTTCACTGAAATGTGGATGTCCTAGAATTTATCTAATCATATCCTCACTCTTGGCCTCTTAAGCTATTTCTAGCTTTTCATGATTATAGGCAATTCTGTAATGGACATCTTGTATAAACATGTTTATGTTCTCCCATGAATATTTCTGCAACTAAGTCTGGTAAGATGAATCTTAGGTCAAAGGACATATACACATTTAAAATATAATTTCCAGTATCTATATACTAATGTCATAAACAAGTTTTATTTATAACCAGAAACTGTCACATTCATAAGAAAAACAAATATGTTGAGAACATTTTTTTAAAGTTGTCAGAGCAGATTTCAGGATGTTCCAAGCCTCAGTCCCTCAGATATATATTTTGGTGCATTCAAGGAAAAAAAAAAAAACAGAACAAAAGAAATTAAATAAATATCCAAAATCACATTCTGTCTACCTCTCTATCCTCAAGAGTCTCTGTATAAGAGTCATCGTTGATACAGTAAGGTTAGAATGAAAATTGAGCTTTTTTTAAATGTTTGAGGATTTCTGAACACAGTGAGGATCCACAGTGTAATAATTTGTAAAATTTTAATATGTTATTATTAAAAAAAAAAAGGGAAAAGTCAGATTCAAATGAAATAAAACAAGTAAGCTTCGCTCCACGGAATATTGCCATGCATAAAAATTGACACAATTGGACTAATGCATTTTTGAACTTGCAGGATTTTAGGAGAATCAAAGTGAGTAAAAATGTGCAATTACTGTGTAAATAAAAATATATGGGATTCTAGATTAAAAAATCTAAAAAGTGAAATAGTTTTACAATGTTTACTAAAAGATAGTAATTAGTATGTTTCAAAGAATTTGACTTTAGATATGATCTATTTGGGCTTAGAAGTCAGAACCTTCTTTACAGGTGACTTCACTTTTGTCTTCAGAGCTATTTTGTTTAAAGGCTTATTTATCCTCTGTCAAGTGATCCTTCTAAAACTTTTCAGTCTATCTGTTCCAGTTGGGTTGGGAAATCTTCAAGGAAATTATTATCCTCCGGAGTCTACACAGGCTTTTGCTATTGCATTTGCTGTGACTTAGAACACAGGCAAACTATACAGGAAAAGTAGAAGTGAGCACTCTAGAATACAAAGGTGTCTAGTGTCTTCTCATGCCACTTCCTTATTGCCTTTAATAAAAAATTGTTTCTAAATTGCAAGGATTTTTTTTAAAACCACATGAATCATTGTGCTCCTTCTGGGGGGCTTTTCTAGGAGACTTTTTGAATACTGAAATGATTAACAATATCTGAAGCAAAATTGCACAAAATGTCTGGTGTGGCAAGAGTGGGTGGGAATACTAGAGGCCCCCGCTGAGTGCAAGACAAAAACCGCCTTCCCCATTGTCCCTCACCATGATGGTGGGCCTGGGATGTGTTTTCAGAAATAATTACTTGCAGAGCACTTATAAAAACAAATGAATCACCCTCTTCACTGTGCTTGTTCCCTTTTGGGGAAGTTTGTCTAGTAGGCTGTTAAATTGGGAGATTTACCCATCTAGTAAGAAAAATATTTACTACTTTTTTGAAGACCTCAGAATCTTTTGCAAATACGCTTTCAATTTTTATTACAAACCCCCTTGATGCTGTTGTTTACAATGCAATTTTTACTTAATTTGTTAGTTTAATTTAGCATGTGTCATTCCTATGGGTTAACAACTTTCTCTTTCTAGTGATATCATTGGGTTTTCAGTGACGTGCTTGCCGCTCCAAAGATTTCCCTGAAGTTTGCACATAAGAACTAGCAGAACCCCATGATACCTGGAGTTAAAAGCTGGAATCTCTGGAAGGAAGTGCTAACAAGTAACCTCAAAGCCAGAAACTATATACTTTAGAAAAAATAAAACCATCTTGTTAGTGACTTGAGATGAGATTAGAACCTCTAATACTGTTATAAATGGGTTTTAAGAAAATTGTATTGGAGCCTCTGCAAACTTTGGAAAAGGCTGTGGATCAAAGAAATTATAAGGCAGCAGCAAATTGTAAATAATATATTTTGAAGTTATAATTAAAATTAACCAGAGTCAATTTTCTGAGGCATTGAGCTATTAAAGATTTATGAGTTGCCTAAAATCTCAAATCTTTCCTGAGGTAATCGCTTCAGTGGACGTAAAGGAAAGGTATCTTATTTGCTGCTTCACTGCTTAAAGCAACATGAAAAAAACAAATTTGTGATTATTACTCATTATGAGGATGTTTATTGCAATAACAGTTAGCCCTTAAAATTTTGTGAAAAAAGATCACTAAATGTTGTTTTAGTCTTAAAACTAAAACTTACAATTAGCAAAACTTACAAGTCACCCTAAACCAATTAAGCTCTACCTGCATATGTAGGTAAATATCCTACGGAAACTTTAGGCTTCACTCTATATAGATCTTTTATCCTATCAACTGATAATTTTTAAATGATTAATAGAATATTGAAGGGAATCTTTTTTTTTCTAATCACATTTGTGCAACCAACATTCAAAATAGGATTTTTGAAAAAATTTTATATCAGAATTTATTCCATTTGTCAAATGCTCCTGCCTGAAATGGCACCAATGTAGACTTCTGAGTTTCTGGATTTCTTTCTGGGGAGCTTCAGTGTGTAAATGTGCTCATTATCCTAAACATAGCCTTATTAATTCTTGCGGCCCAAAGTGAAAATTCAGGGAAATAGAACCCAGAATGCCTTCATACTATTCTTTGCTTCACGCCTTTGGAAATCTGTGGGAGGCTTTACAGCACTAGACAGAACATTGGGAAATAGGATTATATATAAAGTTTACCACCAGATTTTTTCCAAATGGTTCTTATGTGAGCACTTGTAACTTGTATTTTTATGAAGATTGAATGCTCTCCGGGTTTGCTGGTTGTGCAGAGTGGGTGTCTGTGGCAGCATTCATTCCCCCCCGGGTTGGCATAGTCCAGCTTATCTCCATAGACCCCCACATGCATTTACTGTGGGTCTTGAATTCTGGGCTCTGTTGCTTTCTACCTATTTGCTCATGGGCAAGTTCACTAACCTCTCTGAGCCTGTTTCCTCATCTGCAAACATGAAGAACAGTAATATGTTCTTGATACTTACAATTAAATGAGATAAACCTGAACGATAAAATCAGCATATGAGTGCCATATTTAAAAAATATTGCAGCTTAAAGCCCTCTAATTCATCTGATGTTTCTTGAGATAATAGTTGCATTTTGGTTCCTGATCGAGATCCAAAAGCTTAGGCCTGAATTGTCAGATGGCAAACCTGATTGTCAGATGACAAAGCTAGGCCAGTGGTTATGAATTTTGAAACCAGAGGCACTGATCATCTTTGTTCTGGACAATCGTTTCAAGGCTATTTATCAAGTGAACAGCCTTAGCAAGTGAAGTTAGTGTCTCCCTGTGAATCAAAGCTCAGGTTAGCATACAGCCTTGGAAGATACAGATGGTATCTCCCTCTGGGGTGGGGGGTGGGGGGGCAAATGTGCTTTCTGCTGAAAGTAAAAGATTTCTTTACACCAGAGGTTCCTCATCTGTAACACAACCCGCTGGAGTGCACATATCCACGGATCCTGGATCCTTGATTTATGTCTCTGTAGGATGGAGTCTCTGAACCTCCCACACCAAATACACTAATCCTGTGATATGAGGAATACAGTCGTTTGACCCTGTTATAAGAGTGTCATATGTTTTGCCAGTAGCCATAAAATTAGGTTAGGCTGATTTGTTATCTTGCAAATCAGGTAATATTTCCGACCCTTCCTATTCTTTTTTTTTTTTTTTAATAGCTTTGGGGCACCTGGGTGGCTCAGTTGATTAAGTGTCTGGCTTCAGCTTAGGTCATGATCCCTGAGTCCTGGGATCAAACGCTGCATAGGGCTCCCTGCTCAGGGAGAGTCTGCTTCTCTCTCTTCCTCTGCCCTCCCCCCACCCTCGCCTTTACTCTCTCTTGAACACACTCTCTCTCTTAAATAAAATCTTTAAAAAATAGCTTTATTAAGACATACTTCATATACTACAAAATTCAGAAATCTAAAGTATATGGTTCAGTAGCATTTAGTATATTCATGAAATTGTGCAACCATCATCATGATCGAATTTTAGAACTTTTTGAACATCCCCAAAAGAAACCCCATATCCATCAACAGTCATTTCCCATTGCCTGCCTTCCCTCCCTCTCCCAGCTGCCTTGGGCTGATGTTTGAGGGTAGGAGGGAAGGGTGGAAGCAGGATCATGGTTAAGGGCTTTGTAGCACTTAGCAAAGGTGAGAGGTGTCTGTAGAGAAGATCTATTTTAGAAGTACAGCCAATAGGATTTCCTGACCAACTGCATCTGCCAGAAGGATTTGCTGATGGATTTTCCATGCCATGTGAGCGCATGAGTTAAGGATGAGTTGGCCATTTTTCGCCTCAGCAGCTGGAAGGATTAAGTTGCCATGCAGTGAATTGGGGAAGACTGTGGGTGTAGCAAGTTTTGACGGGGAGGAAAAAGAGTTACACTTAAATGAGATAAAGCTGAAAATGTCTGTTAGACATTATAGTGAGGTTGAAGAGACCATAAATAGTATCCTAGAGCTCAGATGAAAAATACTGCTTAAAGATAGGAATTTGGGAATTTAGAGCCGTGAGACTGCATGAGATCACCCAGGAAGTACAAGAAGAGAAACACTCCTAGGACTGAGTCCCGGAGCACTTGACCCTGGAGAGGTCAGACGGATGAGGTAAAACTAGTCACATCAAAGAGCAAACACACAGTTTTGGACAGAGGTTTCTTGTGAGAACATTGCAAGTGTTACAGATTCTCTTTGTTGCCGGATGTGGAAATAATCTTTCAGGAAATGTACACTCAGAACTTGATGTGATTTATATAATAGGCAACTGACTATTTGCTAATCTCATTTGCTTCCTAAGAGAAAGAAAAAATAATGATAAACAATTATAGGAGAAGGGGCTTCAGACCCATCAAGAACTTGACCAGGGTTTTCCAGGGAGGGTGTAGAGAAAGCCAAGCTCTGGTATATATCAAGCAAGAGCAAACAAAGGAGTGTACACTGTTTTATGGGTCTTAATGGACATATAACTTCATTTATGATATTATAAAAGCCTTGCCAATTGAATTTTACATATTGAAAAGAAAATGAAATACCCACCGCTTCATTCATATCCCTTGCCTCCTACTATACATGCCAGAACTCCAGAAATACTTTATTTTTATGTAAAACTAAGATGGTATCTTATGGGTTGCCAAACATCTGGGTAAAACTAAAAAAAAAAAAAAAAAAAAAAAATCAGTCATCAATGTTTATTATTATGTGGATGTTTGATGTCATGGAAATGATAAATCATAATTAGCATTTCAATTTGTCAAACAGATGTTCATTGAAATACAAACACAACCTATTCTGCAAGCTGGAAGGACATTTTAGGTGACCCATAATTGTTCTGCTTCTCAAGTTAAAAAGAAACACAATTTATTAACATAATCCATTCAGTGGTGTAAAGATAGGGTGTATTACTTTATAAATTTGAGATTTTGCACTGAAATGATAATGTGTTGAAATTGATTTCACCAGTTGTATTTTAATTCTATTAATGACTGAAAACAACAGCAGGCAGAATTATTAATTAGACTTAGGTTTCAAGTATTTGCATATTTTCCCCAGGTTTGTTTGCATTTTAACTCTAAATCTTTTCTCATAAGTGACATTGACATAGTAAAATCCCGTCCATAGTGAATGATTATTTGTCTTCAGTGGGCTGCAAGGATTTGATTTTATGAGTGAAAGGATTTCTCAAGTATACTATCTCTGGTCCCCAGTTCCTTTCCCAAATCTTTAATATTTCCCAATACTTCCCTGTGGTTGATCCTAAGGTATATTGCAGCTGATAGGAGCCCTGGAATTCTGGGTGGTAGAGGAAGTACATGGGCAGGCTCGTAGCTGTACCTTATTCTATTTCCAGCTTGCATTTTCTATTTTTATTCTTTTAATTTCTATGACCTATTTTCCTTTCCCTCAGTGATCTTTGTTTTTGAAATAGTCTTCCTCTTACCACTTAAGGCAATTCTCAGGAAAATGCAAAATATGAGGAGTATTAAAATGGCTAGAGATAAAGCAGTATTGCTATAAGTAGGGTACCGCAGAATAATCATTTTGAGAAAGAACAATATTCAACTGGAGTTATAAATTCTGGGATGCTTATTTTTGAATTGTTCACTAATTTGTTGACCGACGTATGTATTTGCATTTTTCCTTGAAAACGAAACAAGATTTTTGGTGGCATATATGTATTTCTCTATAAATTATGTAGCTTGATATGATGTTTATGTCTTAAGAGAATTTTTTCCTTTCGCTTTGTCAGTATCATGTTGTTTGTTAAATATACCACAAGAAGGAAACAGGAATTAATAAATGGGAGAGAAGAAAGTCAGGTGTATACAACACCTGGTGAATTAGAATTGAGAATAAGTTAAATTTTTATTTAAAAAATACTTTAGAGACTCAGTAAAAGAATTTTAAAGAAATAGGGATATAGATGCAGCAGTAAGATGAAGGATTATTTTAAGTCAAAACACATTACTGGAGGATAGAAGGCCATGAGATACATTAAATCATATATAATTATACTAAAGAAGAAAAGGTGAAAAATAGAAAAGAAGGTGAATTATCAGAAATGAAGTTAGAGAAGGGACAGAATATTGATCAGATTTTCAGAAGAACTTACAAAGAAATCCATTCCATACTAACACTAGTCATAGGTCAAGATTTTTCAAAACCAGCTTTCTAGGGGTATAATCTAGTACACTGTGAATACAGGAGGGCTTTGGCACATGGCCATTGTGGTCTCTGGCCTGGTGCTACAGAGTGAAATGATTGGAAATAGAAAAGTCTATACATCCTCTTTCCATGAAGTAATCAGCCCCTTGTGAATGCATATAAATAGGAATTCAGATCTTCTAACTGTATTTCTTATGATGCTGCCGTACCCAGACCTTTAATAAGGAATGGCATCTCCTATTAATGTGTCTATGGCTTTAATTCACAACTTAATCAGACTTAAAGATACTGAGAAATGGCCCGGATGCTGAAAGTGGTAGGATATGGGAGGCGTAGGGAAAAGATGAAGGGCAGGAAAGTCTGAGATGAGTGAGAGGTGGAGAGATTGAAACCTTTGTGTCCTGACCCATAAATATTCACTGAAGCTACAGTCTACCTTCTTTTCCAAGGAACCACATCCACAGTGTTATAACCACAAAAGGCAACATGGACAGTCATACACTTATTGTTAACATTGTATAGATGTCGTTATTATAAACTAGCTCCAAAAGAGGTTGTTAGCTTCTTATTGTGAAAATAAACACAGCAAGAGGGAAGAAGAAATGAAACCATCTTCTTGCCATTACTCATTGGAGCCAGCTTAGAATGAAAACAAACCCAAACACTCTTAAGCCCAGCAGCAACATTTATAACAATTTTCCCAATTTAACTCCTTTTTTTTTTTTTTTTTTTTTTTGCTAAGGAGAAACAGTTGTATTTTTGTCATTAATAGCAAAGGGAGCAGTGCCTAAACAGCCTATTATAAATTCTTCTGGGAAACCGTATTACAAATAATTGAAAACAAACCTGATTCTGTGAACTTGGCAGCAAATGTATAACAGAAAGCAATTCAGCCCTGGCCCCTGGATGATTGATTAAATGTTTGATTCCTTTTACCTTTCATTCACACTGTGTTCGTCAAGAGGAAAGAAAAAAGGGAGTGTTGTGAACCAAAATCCACTTTAGACAAATAACTTACAATAATGATCAATGACCTCGTATCAGCTGTTTATTCATTTTTCTCCAGCTTTAATGTTTCTAATATTCACGAGTCTGCATGAATTCCTGCAGAAAATGAGAACCTGGCTTTCAGCATGTCCCCACCCCCTGCCAGCTAACCGGCATCACGAGCTGTATCTGAGCTGCTTTGAGGCCAGGGCCCTGCAGCTTCCTGTGGTCAGTTATTAGTGTGAGTCCAGCAAAGGAACAAGAACACTGTGTACTCAGTAAATCTACAGAAAACTTCATCGCCTGGTTGTGTGGGAGGAGAGGTCCCTTGGTGCACTCTGTTTCTTTGAAGGGACTGGAGATCCGTTGGTGCTGTACAGATGTCAGGGGTGTCCAGAGCCAGTATCCTATAAACCCAGTAAATAAGTGCTTACGATCCAAGTCTGTACAGACTAATGGGAGGAAGCTGAACTCAGGAGCCTGTGGACACAGATTGTGTTTGTGGGGCTGTTCCTCCAGAAAGCATGCAACGTTCACACTGAGCCTCCTGGATGAAGCCCTTTTTGAAAACCTTGATATTTTTGAATGATCTGTGCACATTGCGGTGTGTGCTGCGAGCCTGGTGACTCCCAGGAGATCTTCAGTATGAGGTCAGATTTCCAGAGTGTCCCTTCCCACGTCCCATCCTTTTCTTTATCTTTGTCTTCTCACAAACAACCGTCCCCATGTCAGGGGTTCCGCAGCCTTCTCTACCTGAACCCTTGTGTTGGTACCTGGTCACCTACTGTGTCCTCAGTGGCCATTGTGTCAGCAGATGGAAATACAGGCCATCCCCAGAGCCACAGCCCAGCCCGGAGCTGGAGGGGATGTGACCTGGCAGCCCTCTGATCTTTCTTTGTCTTCGTCCCTGGTGTGAAATTGGTTATGAGTAAGAAGGCAAATTCAGGCACATGGCCTACTCTTCTTGTTGCCTAATCTCCCACGGATGGGTAGCCTTCTTAGCATTTCCAGAATCATCTTTCCATTGTAGGAGGGAACCTTGCCACCACTGCTTACATTGTCTGAGACTGTCCAGGTGGGTAATAGGTAATTTCTGTAAAGGGTGCAACACATCCTGCTTAGCAGAGATACACACAACCATCTGTATTATTTTTCTTACTTTCTCAAGAGTAACAACAACTGGCACTTAATGGTTTTTCCTATGTGCTAGGCATTTTTCTCTTTAGGTTCTATGGATTATCTCTTTTAATTCACCAAACATTATGTTAAGTTAGTGTTCACCTTTTACACAGGAAACTGAGACACAGAGATGACAGTGCCTAAATTCATAAAAGTAGTCAGTAACAGAGCCAGAATTTGAATCCAGGTCATCTGTCCCCAACATTAAAGTCTTAAACTGTAATTATCTATCTGAAAACACACAGAGACACACATATACACACACACAATTGTGTGTACCAAGCATCAGGCACAAGCTTAGCCAAAATTAGGAAAGCATACATGTACAGACATCCTCACCATATTATACACAGACTCATTGGTACTCAGATTTATAAACCCACTGAAATAAAAATCCCCCAGTTATGGAAAGAAGAAATTTTGTTCTGCAAAAAAAATCTTAATTTTTTTGTTTATTATTTTACTCTTTGTGCAATGAAAAATCTTAAGATTGGAGAGGGGAAACCTGTAGTTTCCTCTTACAAAGCTAAGCTAGAGGGCATAATTAGATAATAGAACACATGATTTCACTTGAAAGCCTAGAAACTTGACCAACCATGGACGTACAATTTCACTCTAAAGGTAAAATGAAATGAAGCAGGACAAGAGTTTGAGAGAGAGACAGAGAAGGAGTGAGAGAGGGAGAGGGAGGGAGGGAGAGGAACAGAGAAGTAAAGGTACGGATAGGGAAGAAGACAACAAAAAATTAATAACGTGAAAGCAAAAGGAAGATGAGAGAGGAAGGTGGCAAAGAAGGGAGCAGTTAGAGAATGAGCCTGTCCCTATATTGGTGAGAGCGGGGAGGGGATAGGCAAGTGTCCGAGGGTGAAGGCACGTGGGCAGCCACCACAGGGAGTCCAGTTTGCAGACATATATGTGAGGGATGTTAGAAATACAGGTAGCCTAGGGGACATGCTCAATCCTGGTACCTTGTATCTGTTCAGACTCTTCTCTTAAGTATTAGTGTGACTCCATAATCTAAAGTTGTTTCTATCTTGTTGTTTGAGGTAGCACCTTTCAGAATGATAATCTAGTTGAGGTCATCAATGGCTACCCCAGAATGCTGCTTTTTTATGGGAGAAAAAAATCGAAATAATGTATTTATACACCTTTTCATTTATGTACTTGCAACACACACACACACACACACACACACACACACACACACACACACGCAATTGCTCTCTGAGAAACCCTTGAGTCAGAGAATAAGAATGGAGGAGAGAGACTGAATTTCTTTGTCAAGCACGCATCTAGGTTTTGTTCCAATCTAATGACACAGGATCTGGCGCAGTATTTAAACTTCCCAGTCCAAGATTTTATTTTAATTTTAAACAAGTGTTCCCACACGAGGTCTGAGTACAAAACAGGAAAATGTTGCTTAAGTTTTCCTTTGTGCTCTTATTATATGTCTTTCAAGTGTACTGATTGTTCTGTCCTACCAATGTGGGTCACCGTACTCTCAGTTGCCTTTTTTTTTTTTTTTTTTTCCCTGTCTGGGACTTTCTCTGAGAGCTCTCCACAGTAAATAAAAGCATGTTAGTTTCACAGATATTTGTTTTTGTTATTAACATGTTATTTTCCCTTTCTTCCTATAATCTGAGGTTTCAGTCTTTCCTACTTAGTAGATTTTACTATAAACTATAAACTATTTTGAACACCAGTGAATGGTTTTTACTTACTCAAATACTTAAATACTAAACCTGTCAAACCAATTTCATTTATTACGACGTTAGTAAGATCTTGGGGATTGTTAGTTCTTTTCTGGATAATTGATGCTTTAGACTTCATCTCTCAGACATGTTCTGATTCTGGTTTTGGACTTTGCATCTGTTTACCAGGAAGATATCTCTTGCTATGGATCAATGCCAGGAGGTGTTAACCAGTTCTAAGACTGGCCTTAGCTTAGTGACCCTTTGTCCTTAGGCGAACTCAGGAGGTGGGGCATCCAATCTGGTGGTGGGTCCAATCTGGTGGTGGTGGGTCCTTAGTGGGGCCCTGGGGCACGGTACATAGTCTACCTCAGGAAGTCCAGAGTGGATAAAACTACTAGGATAAATTTGATCCAAATTTATGAAGAAAAGCCAAGAGCTGGGGAAATCAAACAGTAGAGATAATTCCGGAAGACCAGGAGGACAAAAAAAGAGAAAATAGAATTAGAATCCTTGTGTCAGTCACAGATAGGACCAGAATGGAAGTAAAGCAAATAAGAGAATGGAGGGAGGTGCATAGAAAAGTTCTGTCTGCAGTGGTGAGCTTCTTGTTGCTAGAAGTCTGCAGATAGTGGCTCCATGACTGGCTGTTATTTCTTCAACAAATGCTCACACAGCCTCTACTGTGTGCCATGTTTGAGCTGAGGAGTTCCACCAAGAGTGTTAAACTAGAACTGGAACAAACCCTACCTATGTGAACTTAGCCCTACTCATTAGAAGGTTCATATCTGTTTTATCTTCTTAAAGAGGTAATAATAACATCAGATTCAAAAACAGCAGTTGCAAGCTTTAAGTGACTTACTACTCTATGAGTTGGTATACACAGATCACAGGCGAGAGTGTCTGTATTCAGTAAGGACACAGTAATAACTATTATTTTTGTATGCAAGGTACTATATATTGCAAAGACGTTTCTGAAATAGCTATGAACTTGGAACAGATGACTAATGAAACTATTCTCTTAGTCTCTCTCGGGTTGAGCCACACCCCAAACAAAATTTGGAGCAAAGCAAATGTTAAAGTTAGAGAACTTTCCTTCTGGTGACTTTCCCTCATGGCCTGCTCTGAAGTGACTCCTCTTAGATTCTTTCCTGGCTATGAATTTCAGATGATCCGTGTGTCCCTATATAGTCTCTGTTTGACAGCACAAAGATTTAGTAATGGCAGGTGCACTTGATAAAATTTAAATAAGGAGCTTTCAAAAGAGATTGAGAAAACCTATTTTGACAGCTCTTCTTTTATCTTTGCAAATATTAACTATTTTAACTAGAAAAAGAAAAACACAAGTAATAAAAATTTTTTAACTTGGAGTCGTTTTAAAAATTTTTATTTGAAAAGAATTATAAATTTTTAAAATAGATGTACAATGAGCACCTGCAGGTCAAGGTTCTTTCAGAGCAAACAAAAAAGGGTGGGTGGAGTTATTTTATATTTAGTATTACTTTTCTCTCTTTGAAAATTTTAGTGACTTAGTTGTCATTATTCCTTTTATACATCATGACCAGTGGGAATGGTGTCAGGATCTTTCATTCATTTATGATGGATTATAGTTCATCCATCTGAGCATGTTTCAGATGAAGGTAACTTAAGCTCATTTTGAGAAAGTTGATTAGAGATAAATGTTTTGCTGGATTGCTTTGAGTTGTACAAAGCAAGAAGACCACCAGAAACTTTTTTTAAAAAGGACCACACCAGTTTTGAGACTTTGAGAAAATTGAAACTCCTAAGGCAGCGACTTTGCTTCAATTTTTTATTTTTCTAAGAAACTTTACCCTTCTATATCCATAGGAATCAGATGGTGCTGCCACATAACATGTGCTGTGGGTAGAAAGGATAAGTAACTGATACAACGTGAGAGAGAGAGAGATGAAAGGGAGAAACCAGTAGAGAAGCTATGCAAACCTTTGGAGTAAAATATTTTAACTAGTTTCACTAGGAGAGAAAAAAATTAAAACATGACAAATACTCTTTGGAGAGAACTGATTTTATTATTATGCTATAACTTATTCATGACTATTGTTTTAATAGTGAAGAATCTGTTTAAATGTCATGGAATTATGAAAGCTTATATCCAGAAATGACAAATGCAAGAAATGCAATTCTAAGAAGAAGGAGAAGGGAAAAAAAAAAAAAAGAAAGAAAGAAAAACATTGTACATTTCAGGGGCACTTGGAAGCAAGTAGGTGTCAAAAGCAAAATATCGTCTTACCGGAGAGTGAAAGACCTGTTAAGATTAAGTCAAGGGTGGCATAGTCAATGATACAGTCATATTTATTAAATGGTTCATTAAACTGACATTTCCCTGTATTGAAATAGGTTAGTTAAAGAAGTTAAAGTCACACACAGTCCTTGACATTTTATATATTAGAATATTACTTTTCAAGTAGCTTAGTGGTCATCAACCATGGAGAGTCGTTGTTTTGCTTAGGTTTGTAAAACGTGTAAACTTCTAATGCTATGGGCTACTTATTAAGGACCTTCCAAACTAACTCACTACATTGTACTATGCTTGGAAAAAGTCTTTGCAGTTCTTCTAAGTAAAAATATTGAGATACCTGAAGGGATGCACACCTTTATACAAGTATATCCTATTATTTTTCTCTTCAGCAATGTCTCTACTAGTATCTTAAATAATTGCCCGTTGACTTATCCAAATATTAGGGCTTCAGAGACACTCATATGTCTTTTTAGGTACTTTTTAGGTACTTGAACTATTGCAGCTCTAGTGAGATTTATTCAGTTATGGTAAGCAAAATTCACACTAGAATTCTTGATGTATATACAATAAATGGATCTTAAAATATAGGTAAAACACATACAAAATCGATATTTAAATGACATACACAGCATACAGTTTGTGAATCTTTGAGGAATTAACTCATTTCAAATTCTATCATAGTCTCTAATATTTGGGCTCTGTTATTGATTTATTCATTCAGTAAGTAATTATTGAGAATCTACTGTGTACTACTCACTATGTTCAAGGCCGAGACTACATTGGAAATAAGACAGAGTTCCCATTCTCATTTTACTTACAGTATAGTAGCAGACACAAAGAAGTAAAAAGGCAGCAATAATAAGGGAGAGTCCCGGGAGCTCAGAGAACCCACAGGAGGGGCTCCTAGACAGGACATGGAGGTGTTGGTGGAAAGTCTCCTGCTGAGACCTGAAAGGTGTGTAAAGTTCTATCTGTGTAAACAGGGAGCAATGAGGAGACAGAAAAGGAGCTTGAAAAAGGAGCCCAGAGATGAGATAGACCATGGCACAGAAGGCGAAGTGAAAATGACTCAGTGATTTGGTATTTAGTAAGTAGCCAATAAGTATTTTTGAATAAATGACTAAGTGAATGAATGAGAAATATTGAAGTACAAAGAGGCGGACCAGAGATAAAGCTTTGTAAGCATGTGTTGTAAGCCTTCAAAGTACTTCACTTTCTGGATGCACAAATGAGCAATGTTTGAATTAATAAAAACAATCATAAAAGTGCCAGCTCTTAGTTGGAGCAAATAACAAAATATGGGGTAAAGGAAACTGGAAAGAGGACTTCAATAAACTGCGTCTGATAGAACTAGAAAAAAATGGACTGGAAAAACATTGATTCCATAATGCCCCATTTCCTCATTAAGTCTCTAAAGATTCTTGATAGGAAAGTCTCTAGTCTGAAATGTTTGAATATTTTATTAACTTGTATTATAAATGACATATTATGCCTCATAATTATCTATCTAAAGTATTTTTATTACCTAGGCTTTAATTTTCATATATTCATATATTTTCCTATTTTTAAGACTTTAAAAATAATGCATTGATTTGAAAAGGCTTTAAAAAATTGCAGTGAGGGGCGCCTGGGTGGCTCAGTGGGTTAAAGCCTCTGCCTTCAGCTCAGGTCATGATCTCAGGGTCCTGGGATTGAGCCCCGCATCAGGCTCTCTCCTCAGCAGGGAGCCTGCTTCCCCCTCTCTCTCTGCCTCTCTGCCTACTTGTGGTCTCTGTCTGTCAAATAAATAAATAAAATCTTAAAAAAAAAAAAATTGCAGTGAAACTTTTTGATAAGGTAAGGAAGGTTATATAAAAGTGATAAATCATTAAATTCTATACCTGAAATCAATTTTACCATATGTCAACTAACTAGAGTTTAAGTAAAAACTTAAAGAAAGATAAAGAAGGGTATTTTTAAGTATCTATTCAGTACTGTATAATAAAACCAAACAATTTGTAAAGATGATTATACTATTTAGTAAAAAGAAGTTTCTACTAGAAACAAGGTACTGTGTAACTTTTAATTCTTATCGATTGTTACTGCATGTCGGTGGGGTTTAAGGAGTTTATGATTTTAATGTAGTTTATTGTTTTTCATGTACTCTTGTAAATAATAGTACATCAGCTTTATAAGTTGGACACTGAGATAGCCAGATACAATTTGCACAAACCAGTGGATAAGGTCTACCTTGCTCTGGTTAACAAAATTAAGTTGAGTACATTTTAAGTTTAAATACATTGTCTTATGATTTGGAAAAAGCACTTATGTATTTTCCTCAGCTGAGAATCATCTGTCAAAATGAAATTTTGGTGTAATAGAGAATAAAATTAACTAATGTTTAACTAATATTAAAAAATGTAGTAGACTTAGGTATAAGGAAATCATGGATCAAAGCAGTTAATTTCCTAATTTTCTCTAAATCAACTTAGCTCAAAATGCTTGGGCAGAACATGATACAAAGGATTACTGACTTTAATTTCATTTTGTGGAAATAACGTACTCAAAGATTTATTCATCTGATTGAGAAAAATCTGACTATTTTATGAAATTGCTTTTTAGGTAGAAAGCTAGTTGAATTTGCAAATATTCAGGATTTATGTAAGTTTCATGAATTCAGAAATTTTTACTTAGCACTTATTTTTTGCTAGATACTCTCCTATATGCTGGGGATTATATCAATTAACAAGATTCCTGAATTCTTGGGATTTATGATCCAAAGAGTGGAGAGAAATAATCATTATGATAAATAGGCAAGGCATAATCATGGTGTGTTAGAAGAAAAGTACTAAGGAGAACATTGAAGCAGGTAGGAGGAATAGTACACGGCAGGAAGAAGTTTGCACTGTAATTAGATAGTCACTGAAAGACTCACCAAGAAGACCTCATTGAAGCAAGGTTGGAAAGAGATGAGAAACCGAGTGTTGCAGCATTGGGGAAGAGAATGTTCCAGGCAAGTGAACGAACCCCTTGAGAGAAAATCCTGTCTGGAATGTTCTAGCCAAGATGGCAGTCTGGCCAGAGCAATGTAAATAGAGAAACAGTAGGAAAAGAGCTCTCGAAGTTAATGTTTTCTTTGGCAGTGTTTCAGGGTGGAAATGGCATCGAGGTAATTTAGGATCTCGTAGTTCATTGCAAAAATTTTGGCTTTTACTGGTCATGAAATAGAAAGGCATCAGAAAGTTTTAAGGAAAAGAATGATGTGAGCAGAATTATACTTTCAAAGGCATTTTCAGAGAGCTCCCTGAAACGGATGCTGACCTCGAGAATCTGCAAGACAGTTGTTGGGGCACCAAGTGAAGAGGCGTCACTAAAAGCTTTTGCTCCCTCCCATTCAGGAAATGATGACTTTTGTGCAGTCTGCTAATGATGAATGTGATTATGGCATGGGGCTCGAGTTGGGAATGGATCTCTTTTGCGGTGGTTCACACTATTTGCAGTTAGTTGCTGGCCAGCTTTTGCTTCTAGCATGTGATCTGTTGAAGAGGAAACTCTGCCGAAATTGCTAGAGATCATCTGGCAAACAGCAGTGAAGAGAATACAGACCAACTTTGCAGCATAGTGCGAGCTGGCTCTAGTGCACAGTATTTTACATCATTAATACTAAACTTGTGATTTTTGTTTTTAGACAATACAGGGAATAAGTCAATGGAAACATTTACTAAAGACTTCAAAAAAACAAACCTCAGCTGCAATGGTTGCAAATACACTGTACAGAAGTAAAAGTGGTGGCAGGGAAAACTGCTGGGAAGTTATCGTGGTGCCTGGGGCGGCGGAGATGAGGAAAGGTGATGAATGTTTATTCCAATATGGTTTTAGGGAAGGTGGTAAGAAGCATTTGGATGCTGGATATATTTTGAGGGTAAAGCCAAGAGGATTTAGACAAATTGGTTGCCCAAAGACAGAAAACAAAAGCCGTCAAGCAGGACTGCAACTTGGAGTCCTAAGTAGGTGAAAGGATGAAGTTTTTTTCTTTTCTTTTCTTTTAATTTAAATTAAATTAGCCAACATACAGTAAGTACATCATCAGTTTTTGGTGTAGGGCTCAGTGATACATTAGTTGCATATAACACTCAGGGCTCATCACATCACATGTCCTCCTTAATGCCCATCACCCAGTTTTCCTATACCCCCACCACCTCCCTTTCCGCAACCCTCAATTTTTTCCCTAGAGTCCAGAGTCTCTCATGGTTTGTCTCCCTCTCTGATTTCTTCCCATTCAGTTTTCCCTCCCTTCCCCTATGATCCTCTGTGCTATTCCTTATCTTTTCTTTTTAATTTAAATTCAATTAGCCAACATACAGTACATCATTAGTCTCAGATATAAAATTCAGTAATTCATCAGTTTGTATGTAACACCCAGTGCTCATCCCATCACGTGCCTTCTTAATGCCCATCATGCAATGACCCCATCCCCCCACTCATCTTCCCTCCAGCAGCCCTCAGGTGGTTTTCCTATAGTTAAGTCTCGTATGGTTTGTCTCTCTCTCTGAAGACTTCCCATGCAGTTTTCCCTCCTTTCCCCTATGATCCTCTGCCCCGTTTCTTACATTCAGTGAGGTTAGGAAGATTGTGGGGATGAAGATCATGAACTTAGTTTGAGATATCTATTTGGCAGCCACATCAGTATACTGGATTCTGCATCCTGACCTTTAGAGGAGAGGTTAGGCCAGGAGATACAGGTGTGGGAGATATCAGTATAGATGGTATGTATGTATGTATGTATGTATGTATTTTTGCCATGGGTGTGTTTTACTTTCATTAATCATAAACAGTTATAGATGGTATTTACATTGGTGAGCTTTGATGGGATCACTAAGTGAGTAAGTGTGGGTAGGACAAGAAAAAAAGGCCAAAAACGTGATACTTTGAAGCTCCAATATTAGAAAGTCAGAGAGGAAAGGAGGGAGGTAGTAAGCAGTGAGGGAGAGTGAGAAAGGTAGCCGGAGGGATAGGAAGACCAGGACAGCGTGGTGTCCTGGAAATCATGGGAGTAACCCATTGTTTTAAATGCTACAAACAGATCAAGTATGGTGAGGACTGAAAATCGATCACTTGGGGGTTTCTGTTGACCACCCAGAGCCAGAACCAGAGCCTTTGCTCTGCACTGGAAACACAGTGACGAATTATTGCACTCCTTTTCCTAAGATTCACACAGCTCACCCCCTTTCTCCAAATATATGCTTTTTTTTTCTCACCGGATAAAATAAAAGTGATTAGGCTCCCTTTTCCAAGTTACTAAAATCTTACTCTCCATCTCTGAAACATTTTATATATATATATGTGTGTGTGTGTGTGTGTGTGTATTTTTTTTTTTTTAATTCTGGAGGTGTTTTCTTTTATTAGTTTTTTAAACAATAATCATATTGGATGATTGAGAATTCTGCAGCAAGATACTTTGTGTTTTTTTTTAAAATTTAATTTATTTAATTAATTTATTTTTTGTGTAATGTTAGTCACCATACTGTATACCACTAGTTTTTGATGTAGTGTTCCATGATTCAATTTTTGCGTATAACACAAGTGCTCCAAGCAATCTGTGCCCTCCTTAATACCCATCACCAGGCTCACCCATTCCCCCCACCCCCTTCTCTTCTAAAACTCTCCATTTGTTTCCTGGAGTCTGTAGTCTCTCATGGTTCGTCTCCCACTCTGATTCCCCCCCTTCATGTTTCCCCTCTTCTAATGTCCTCCATGCTATTCCTTATGCTCCACAAATGAGTGAAACCATATGATATTTGACTTTCTCTGTTTGACTTATCTCACTCAACATAATCTCATCCAGTCCCATCCAAGCTGATGCAAAAATTGGGTATTCATCCTTTCTGATGGCTGAGTAATATTCCATTTTGTATCCATCTGTCTGTTGAAGGGCAGATCTAAATCTAAAGCAGATGCAGTAATATAAATAGAGAAACATAATAATAAAGGACAATTATCCATACTAGAAAATTGATTATTTGCTGTGAAAACTATTTTTAAGTTGTATTCTAATCATGAAAATAAAAGCACCATAGAGGCACAGAGATCTGATCCATCTGCAAAGGAGATGTGATTTAAATAGTATGCTTACAACTAATAAAAACAGAATTATTTGGATGGGTAGAGTATAGTATTGATTTAGACATTTGGTTATAAAAAAAGATATTTCTCATGAGTTTTTACTTTCATTTTATTTATCTGTGAAAACTAATTTCAAAGAAGAGTGTAATTTTAAAATCTAAAAAGCTGGCTATTAATCAGGCTGATATTTTCAGCTGGAATGAATTCCTTTGACAGCATGAACATATACTCTCCAACATATCTGTAATGGAAATCATTTCAGAAGACACCACACCACCACAGACTTCCCACGGCCTCTCAGCAAGGCAGCGGTGGTCTTAAGGACTAACACTTTTCATCTTTTTGAAGATAGACACCCTCCAGTTGTTACCCTCCCCCCAGGAGATCAGGAAGTATGTGAAGCTATCCAGTGGACTTGGAATTACACAGCAAAGTGCCAGTGGACATAACCTATCTAATATTAGGATTTATTTTGAAGGAGAATGGGAAAAATGACAGAAGAAAGCTGCACACAACATGGCCAAACAGCTGGTTTTATATTCCAGAAACAGCTTGGGACTAACTCTACTCACAAGATCTCTTGGCAGAAGAAATTGATGAAAATACCGAAGCTGTGAGGAGAAGTGTTCTTTTGCCGAATCCTTTATGTCACTATCATAGGGTTTATTAACCTAAATGAGAACATGTGCATAATTTTTAAAGTTCCTGTATGTTTAAATGAGGAACTTACTGATTCCATGTACAGTACAGATATGGCTCCCACAGCATCTACACCAAATAAACCTTAATAATTTTCAGAAACACAAATCCTGACATGTGGTGATGTTTTCTTTTCTTTCAAATAGCACTTTCAGAAGCAATGAAGGGAGAGCTTGATAAGATACAAAAGTAAGCATGAATTCAAGGGCCTGGGTGATTTCCTGGATGCCAGAATCTCTAAAGGGAACTCATTTTAATTGCTTCATGCATCTATTTGTTCTATCTTTACATTTAATTGATACATTCTTAAGTCATAGAGACAACTTAATTTTAAACATATTTCTGGCTCACCTGCTGGATACCAGAACTGTGGAATATGCAAGACCTACTTAAGTCTTCTAGAATTTCCTACATTAGAGGGAGGGTGTTTGGTATAGTGAGATTCAGTGGTTTAGAAGACTTTGCTTTCTATCATTCTCAAATGGTGTTAAGTGAATTTATTCTCTACTAAATATCCAAGGTAGACCCAGTTAGCTGGGACATTTCATATTTTTATCCTCAACCATTTTGAATTTATTTTTTGTGGCATCAGAATTAGTTTCTCATCTCAGAGTTTGCTATATTTATTTTTCTAGTGATTCGGTAGTTTATTGGCAGTCAGTTTGTAAAATCTCTCAGGGATTATCTAAATGCAGGATGTTAGGAATGGAAACACATATCATCGCCTCTCCTGTCAAAAAACATAATTAACACACATGATTTATCGTCTTTAAAAAGTAGATGAGAATTCTACTGGGTGACCTCAAGTCACAGTTGTTCCGTGTAGGTACAGACTGTCGTGTTCTGGGACAGCCCTCAGCCTAGCACACATTCTTCTCTTCTATTCCTGTCTCTTTAGCCTCCTGTAAGTGTGTGTGTCTGGCTGTGTGTG